>NW_027494191.1:0-380683 GCF_021521415.1 Bidens hawaiensis
TATAATAATTATACGTATTAATAGACTATCACTACACATATCGTCTTTCTAGTTTAATTATTACCCTCAACGAATAGGTGTCGGGGGCAGCGCCCCTGGCAGCGGGGTCTAAGGGCGGCAGCCCCTAGCAGGGTCCAAGGGGCAGAGCCCCTGGCTGGGGTCGAGCTGGGGTTAAATCATTACTTGATTCGCTAACTCAAATTTCAAGGGCTTATTCGTATTTAAATCATTCTTTTCAAGTCCTAGGACTTTTCTGTCACTTATTAAACTTCTAATTCGTTATTCAGTCCTTAACGAATGGGAGTTCATAGTGAATTAACTATTATAACGAATCTGGCTTTGTAACAAATCAAGCATTATAACGAACTGGTCCATATAGCAAATTGAACCTTAACGAACTGATCCTTAACGAATTGGTCTATGCAACGAATTGGACCTTCCATTTCGTTATCCTTTAACTACAGCGAATCAAGGGTAATTTGCTATATTTTCCTTTAACGAACTGAAGTTAGTTCGTTATATTCCCGTGGACGAATTAGCTAGCGAATTACTTCTAATTCGTTAGTTAATCAGTAGCGAACTAGGGTTAGGTCAGGGAATGTCAGAACATTCCCTGACATTCCTGTTACCTCGTATTAACTTTTCCGGCGCCGCCGCCGGAAAAACGCGAACACGTCGGAAAAACGAGTTTTAACTCGTTTTTCACTGTTTTTCGTCCCGTTCTATCCAGATCTGAGCTAGGGAGACCCCTAAGCTCATCATAGGTTCGGTTTATACCTAAATCCACCCGGATCTCGTGACTTAAACGGTTTAACGGTGTCGGCTCGTCGTTTCATAACTATATCTAACGGTTTAAGCTCATACAATATAAAACTATCATTACCTCGGGTCGGTGCTCGAATTCTTCTTGGTTTCGGCTAGAGAGAGACTAGAGAGAGAGAGCTTAAGTGTGTGTTTTGAATGGTGTATGGAATATGTGTAAATGACGAATTTAGTGGTGTTTATGGTTTATATATTTAGGGATCATGGGCTTAAGCCCATAGTCTTTCCTTCTTTCTTTTCATAACCCAAGTCCATAACCCATATCCATTCACCCAACACTAGCCCAACTTATATTCTAATCATCTAAACCGATAACGACCCACTATGAAATAAACGAAATTTTTATTTTATTAATATAACCAAAAGTAGGATATTACATTTAGCGCTAGTTAAAAAAGTTTTGCCTAACTAAAATAGAATAATCTTATTTCACCATGAGATATAAAAAACCACGATTTACAACCGATGTGATATATCCCTTCCCTTCTTTCCCCTTCGTTAACGCCAATGAGTTTCGGCTATGAAATCATGGCACCACCTTCCACGGCAACCTTCATGCCACAAACAAACCTATATTCGAGAAGACAAGCGTCGCAAGCTACATTTACTTTTCTTTATTTTTCTCTTTCACGTATGTTTCGAACTTACCCAAAGTGACTTTTACATCCACTTCTTTAAAATATTGTTTACGTTGTTTATTTTGATTGTCCATTGATTTTGGATCCATATTCGTTTGTATTTTTGCGAAACGTAAATTTGTACATCATACTTATTCGCTTTGCTAAATTGGGTTACGTTGTTATTTCAAATCTCGTGGTCTATGACACATTTTTTTCTTAAAAATACCCGTTAAGTGAAAATTGAGACTATAAACATTTATGTGTACAGCTACCTAATAGAAACCGTGTTTTCATGATATTTTTACATTTGAATATTTGTGACCGACTCTTTCTTAATAAATTCGTTTACTTTGAACCGAAATT
This sequence comes from Bidens hawaiensis, assembly GCF_021521415.1. NCBI lineage: Eukaryota > Viridiplantae > Streptophyta > Magnoliopsida > Asterales > Asteraceae > Bidens > Bidens hawaiensis. Next base: position 1,806 of record NW_027494191.1, read on the forward strand.
GTGTCACATGTACATGCTGAGTTTATGTTATATTATTTATTACACAAATTGTTTTGGATTATTCGATTACTTCTCTTCCACGCAATGTTTTATTTGAACCATTTGTTTGTTCGTGATTTCATCAATTTGAGACAAATGCGTTATTTTGCTTTAAAAAAAAATCAATTGTTTACTTTGATAAACTCAAGGTTATTTTTGGAAATTTTCTTTTTATAGACCTGTGTGATTTTGATATTAAAATTTCGTTCACCTATTTCACTTTATTAAAAATTTACATGTTCGTAAGATGTAATTGTCTATTCATCTCAATGTTGCCGCTAGTTACGTTGAATATTATTCAGAGATTTACATTCGTTAAACTATTTGATATTTTGATATATAACCGTTTCGTTTATCTAATCTATTCTCGAACCCAATGTGTTATCAAATTTACATGTTCATATTTCGTTGGTTAAATGCTACGTTTACCTACCACGTTATTCTCGATCCCAGTATTTCAATTACATGTTACGATGGTTATAATTCTAAATGTTTCGTTCTTTAATTTCTTTACCTCGTTTATTTCGTTTTCAACATCGTTCAATTGGTTTAGACACAATGATTCTATTTACTTGACTTAGTGTTTTAATGTTGTCCTTGGCCTGAACGGTCTATTAATGTGTTTTGTAATGTTTTTACCCTTTTTAATTCATTATTTTTTTTTGAAGTTCTATATGAGAATTTTTTTTTCTTCTTTATCTAAGGTCTATATCTTAAACCCACACAATAAAGCAAGTTATATGGACCATACGACGATAGAGGTAATTACGGGTCGACACATAATTATCAAAGTTCTAGCATGGAAAATATAATAAGTACGGTTGTGTGAAATAACTCGTAACTTGGAATGATTTTTGGAGAACGGGGCAAATACAATATGATAAGGGCATGGTGGATACGCCGCTGGTACATCCTATATATAAGTGTCCTTATCATATTTCCTATTTGTGGCGTTCTTTCGGGTCATTCAAAGATCTACGTTATTTTATTTTAATTGCGCATATATAAAATTGCTAAAATTTCCAACAACTCCGTTTATTAGTTGTTCTCTTTTATTTTTTTTTATTTTTATTCTAATTTCGGGACGAAATTTCTAAAAGTTGTAAGTTCTGTAACATTCGTTACTTTTCAAACCCGAAAACTCTACCCATTTTAAATTTTCGGTTTTGTTTCAATTTAAATTTATATATTTTTATAATATGTTTTGTATCTATTTAAATTTATATATTTTTATAATATTATTAATTAATCTCAATTTTCATTAATGTATTTTATGTAAATTCTATGCAATTATACATTTCATCACCTTTGTAGTATTACATACTCATTTAAAACATTCATAATCAAGATCAAATATTTAAGTACATGTCCCATGCAATTTACTATAATTATTATTAACTACAACTACTACTTTTATTTTTTATTATTATCATCATCTTTTCATATGTTACTTAACTAATAAAAACTAATGAGTGTTTTAATTCAATAAAATTTATTAAAATAGTTAAACCTTTTGAATACCCTATTAAACAATTTTTAATTTGTGTTTTAATTATATTAAATATGATTAATTTTCATAATTTCCTTAAGACATAACAACTCTATATTTTCAATTGAAAAGGAGGACAAATCCTCCATTATTTTCACACCTCAATCCATTCTTTTCATAAGTTTAAGTGCACTAACAAGTAAGTTGTTACCATTTCAAGCATTTTATAACTTTTGTTTTGATTTTATCTTGAATGTTCATACTTGTTCATAAGTTGTTATTCAAGATCATGTTACTTTTATCATAGAAATATTATATTTTGGTTTTAAGAATCATTATGATCATGGATATCCAAGATGAACACTTTGATTTTTCTAAATCTTGGATCAAGCCTAGTTATTTTGCAAGAACAAACATGAATGTATATTTATCTAAATCTTATGATTCGTTGATCATCATAACTTATTAACTTTCCTTAAATAAGATTATTTATAAAAATTTCTTTTATTTAAAATATTTTACAATGGATATAACATACTTCATATCTTTGAACTAATAATTGAGTAAATTAATTATTGTTTATTTTATTTCAACATAACTACTATTTATGAGAATTAATTAATTAATTATGTTACTTGGAAACAAATGTTTAATCATAAGATGTATTAATATTATTATTTAATCTTATATTAATAAGTTATAATTATTTGTATACAAATCATTCTTCAACTAATAAACATCAAATGACTTTTATAAACTTTATTCATTGTTGTTAAACTAATTAAAAAAATTCTCAAGTCCCCGTTTGCCATAAGTTAATGAAATAGATATTTAAATAACACATAATTCCTAGAACTAATATTAATTAACTTTTATAATCCCTATAGTTAGTCTTTAAATTTTGTTTTTCCTTTTTAATTATAGTTTGTGAGGTTCGATCATTTATTTCCTTAAACGCGCTTTCGGTTATTATATCAAGTTATCATCCAATTGCAAAGGTGAGTTTCTCACACCCCCTTTTTACTCTTTTACTACTTTTGGGGGTAGCATATATATCATATCCAAATTATAATTTCGTTTATTTATTATTTACAAACTACAATTCGCTACATGGACTTGTGTGTTTATTTGCTTACTTGCTCAAAGATTACGTGTTCATGGTTTCCTCATTAATATGATCATACGCTCCCCTATGCACTCAGGGCCTCGATGTTATGAGTGGAATAGGGACCCCCGATCCGAGTACGTTGGTTATTACCAACGGAAAAGTCATTTACTTGCGCTATTATCCGAGTACGTTTGTGCACAATCCCAATTGGAAATGACCTTACTTGCTCATTTACGCTTGTTCATGAAATTGTAGATTTTTATGTATTTATATCAAAACTTGTGTTAACTCACCAACTATTCATTTAGTTGACATTATTTTATATATATGCTACAGGTACCTTATTTAGAGAACGCTGAAATGACGAATACAATAGTACTTAGGATATTCAACGTAAATGGACGAATTGCTTAATGTATATTTATTTGTATTTCTCTTACTTCAAAAATTGTGTACTTGTTGTTTAAATAAATTAATGATAATATTGTCACTTAGTGTCACATGTGTTTTAAGCAATATGTACGTCACATTCGGGCGTATCCCACTTTAGTCGGAGTGTTACAACGGCTGTCTCTCTCCTGTACGGAAAGATGCCATAAATCCTGACATTCCATTCTGAAACCCTAGTTGATTTTCATTGTATATGTCATAATATTAATGAAAATCTTTTGAGTTACTTTGTGTGTTTGTTACTTTCATGCCCGCTGTGTAAAATTTAGAGTGTTATTACTTCCGCCTTTAATATTCTATTGTTCTTTACAAAAATAGTAAGTCGTTAACCTTATTGTCAACACTTAGGTGTGGGTTACGACAGTGAGTTAGTGAGCTATTGAGTGAGCTATTAGGGTCCGAAACTAATAGAATGGCAATTCTAATCGAATGACTTGATCTAATCGAATGAACCTTTCTAATCGAATGGACATTTGATTCGATCATTTTTCCCTCCTGATTCGATTCGATTACTTTCTTTATTCGATTCGATTACAATATCCATTCGAATCGAATACACCTCTATCTGTTTACATTTTTTATTCGATAAATTTTCTATTTGAATGCTTTTCTATTTGATTAGATAACTTTGCCGAATCAAGTTTCTTAAGAACCTGATTCATATGTTTCCATTCCCATCACCTTCTTTTCGAATACTTTTCCATTCGAATACCTTTTCATTCGATTACTTTCCATTCGAACACTAATCTAGCATATTAACACTATTATTATTATTACTTCATATTTTTTCATCTGTTATAATATTTTACCATTTCCTCACCTCTTAACCATTTCCATTTCTATCATTGGCCAAGATCTAGTCCGTTTAGCAATAAAGTTTAAACCTTTATTGATTTCAAAACCCGATTTGGCTAGATCTATACTAACAGGTTTAATAAGTCAATGTTTAAAAATCAAGTTTACATTTTTATTGCATAAAAATGCCTGATTCTCCTTCATGCCGAATCTCAGGGAAAACCGTCTTTAAAAATAAAACATTTAAGCTTAAAACGTACCTCTTAGTTTCACTCGAGCTATGGTTTAGCTTCAATACGTGACATTGTACTTGTTTCTAGCTTGTATAATCAAATATCTAACACCTATCCTTCTTTATTTGGATTCGGATCTTAAGCCGAAATGGATGAGAGTGTTTAGGGGGTTAGAGGATAAGAATGAGGGTTTTAGGGAGGTTTAAAGGCTTTATATACCCTTAAGCCCATGGACGTAAGGTCCATCACCATCCCTTATTTCATCTTTTATCAACCAAGCTCACACTCTGTTATTTATTTAACTTAACTAAATATTAACACTCCATTAAATAAACAAAATTTATTTTTATTTATTATTATCAAAAGTAGGATGTTACATAACCTTAATTTGATTGATGTAACATTACACGTACATTATATATACAATGAAAATTTAGTTTTTTTTAAACTTTTAAATTCATTTCTATTTGTTTTAGTAACTTAAAAAAATGTAGTTATGATTAACCTTTTTTTGTGTTATGAGTTATACTGACTAGATATTTTTTCTATAACAAACGTTGGTATCATGAACCGAACCCATACCGACCAAAAATAGCTTCCTCCCTATGTTATTTGAACTTACATTGGTAGATGGAACACCAGATTAACTCAGATTTGCAGCATCTTGTTGTGTTTTTGCTATGGTTTAAAAAACAATGGACTCACCACCCAAGCCAAACTCACCCTTTACAAGGCGTTTAATTGAGTTGGGTGATATATCATTTAATTGTGAAAGCAAGTCGAAGGGTAAGTTATCCATTAGGGATGTGGAACTTTTTAAATCGAAGCTTGTGCCTTTTTATTGAAAGAATTTTGCAAGTGTTGATACCTCGATTTATTTTTATTTTAATACGAATTATGTGTTGGATTACTCTTTTTGGTGCAGCGTCTGCACAAGTATGGATTATGCGATACGATTTAGAACTGAATTATCTAATTTAAGTTGTATAATGTTAGAATGTGATACGTTGTGATGAATTAGGTTCAAATATTGACTGTAATACCATAGCTAATTTCATCGGTAAATCTAACTAGAAAAACATTTGCTCATTTCATCGGTGAATTAGGCTCATTTTATCGCAAGTTTCCATTATTTTACGTTTCACTAGTTTGCTTGACTCGTAAAACACCTTTTTTTAACATATTTGATATATCATGTTTGACAAGTTACTTAAGTATAAAAAAATTTCAATGTAGTTTGTACTTCGCCATTCAGAAACTTGGCCTGTAATTATGCATGTTGTTATTAAATTTGACACTCCAAAGGAACGGAACAGGTTACACCACAACTGAAATAGACACAACACAAAGACTAACAAAAACTACAAGCCGATAAAACATGTGACCAGAGGGTTCCTCTGTATCTCATTACATGATTCATTAAAAAATAATGGAATAAATTATTGGTTGCATAAACATTTCACGGGCCAAGTATGAGTATGCATAGTGTACTGGTCTACAATTCTACAACAACACCAACGTCTAACCTCCTTTATTTCAAACCAAATTTTTTTCATCTCCTAATTAATGATTAATTTTCAACTCTAACAACCCACCAATTAACACACATTCAATCCTTATGTTGATTAAAAATCGTAAAACCCACAAGCCTAATTTTATAACAAATATTTCACAAAACACGCTGTATCCAATATATATATATATATATTGCATCATCAACATTTTAGTGCGCACACCACACATAAAAAAATATCCAACAAACCATATGAACATGCGGCAGAGTGCGCTCGCACTGATATCCCATTACACACCACACCAAAGAATACAAACTAATACGAGGGGATAATTTTCACAAACGTTCAGCAAATCGCGGGCACTTCTGCTAGTTTAGATAATATCTCAGCATCTAATAGCCTGGTTAGATTTTTTTTATTCATTCTATGATTCTTGTTTACTCTTTGAAAAAATGTGTTTTTATAGATAACTTAATATTTAGATATAAATCTAAAATTTGATTCAAGATATAATCCTAAGAACAAGGAACCAATTAATAATGAAAGGAAATATTTAAAATGAGAAAGACCTAGAAAGAAGGGCCAAGTATGCAAGCGAGCACTAGAATAGTAGTTAACTTATGTGCCTTATTACAGTCAGTCGTGCACAGCTAAGGAGGGGGGTTACGATTAACTCCGAACATAACAGAATCTGGGTGAGTTTCTAGCCCCATTTTCTTGTTATGTTTTCGGGGTTGTGTGCATACTCGATGTGATTCGTTAATACACTAACTTTATGTGGTAAGTGTATGTTATGTGAATGTTTTATGATTGATGTGTAAATGATATATGATTGTGTTATAAATGATCTATGAATGATTTAGGAAATGTTAAGAGTATGCATTAAATTACATAAATATGAAAGTAATGACATGAATGTATGATGGTATGGTTGCATGGAAAGAAGGGCACCAGACCCATATAATATTCGAGGATGGAGGGCACCGGACCCTTATGATATCTGAGGACGGAGGGCATCGGACCATAACAATATTCGAGGATGGAGGGCACCGGACCCTAATAATATCTGAGGTACATAGGGTGAAATGCTCTCTATAATGTAAGAATAGTTATGAATGTATTGAGTATGTAGAAAAGAAAGAAAGTATGAAAGAATGAAAGTATATATATATATATATATATTGGAAGAATGTTAAATATGTTAAGTGTGTAATACATACCTTCGGGCACGTATATATGAATGCAAAGTATGTTACCTGATTAACTAGAACTCACTCAGCGTAGTTGACTTTTAGTATGCACGCAGGTAAACAGATTAAAGGAGTTGGCTTGAGGAAGACACATGGCATGATCTGAAGCGGCTGGCATCTGAAAAAGAATTGTCATGATGTTTTTATTACGATGTTTTATGTTATATTTAAAGACAATATTTGAATATTTTGTATTGAATGGTTGAAGTTTCATATTCCGCAAATATTTTTAATTATTTATAATATTTAGAACTGTGTTTATGAGTAAATCCAACGCTAAAGTAGGGCGGCGGGACCGGGGCCTTACTAGTTGGTATCAAAGCATAAGTTCGAGAGAAATAAGCATCCTACATGCTTAAACTCGAACATAGAATGAGACTTAAGTAAGAAAAAAAAGAAGATGTCAGTTCAAGAAAGCCATGTGTCACTCAAGAAAGCTAAGTAAAGGTAAGGTACATGATTAATTTCATGCATAACGTAAGAATATGTTAGAAAGTTAGCTTTATTGCTAGGGATAGGATTATCTGATTGTTTGTTGATTAATCAACTGTTTAAAAGTAGAACTAGCACAAATGGACACACAAAGGGAAGTGTATAGGACACAGAGAGTAACGTGATCGGCTAATCACAGCTAGCCACTTTAATTACCTGTTAACCTTACTATCCTTGTACTAAATAGTTCCTTGAGTGATGAAGTTTGTGTTTCCTTATAGAATACGAATGGCGGGAATAAGAAGGTTGTTGGTCAAGGAGGTCGTACTGGACATCGTGGTAGGCCACGTATTGTCTGAGAACCTTCTAAAGAACTAGTTACTAACGCGAGAGAGGAAGGAAGCGTGACTATGCGAGACCAAAGTAAAAATGAGGGATATCAACTGGATCCTGCGGTTTAAGTCGTCATTGCTCAAGCTGTAGATGCTACAGTGAAGAACCAGCATCCAGAAGGATCTGCTGGGAGCCGTGCAAGGACTGCTGAGAGTTCAGGAGAGGGCGGTAGAATGGTTGATGAGAATGAGAAGGGTGACTCAAGTGAAGTTAGGTCTGTGAAAGTTGGTGAGGGAAGGAGAGGCCGAGGTGGGTGTAACTACAAGTCGTTCAAAGGTTGCGACCCGGCGAAGATGACTGGTTTAGGGGATGCAATCGCCACTCTCTAGTAGATAAATGCTTTGGACAGGTTTATCCGAATTAACGAGTGTCGTCCTGATCAAGCGGTGGGTTTTGCTACCTAGTCTTTTGGTGACGAGGCTATGTTTTGGTGGGAAACGGTGGAAGAGAGAAAGTCCCGGGAAGAGATTAAGGCTATGAGGTGGGATGTCCTGAAGGAATTGGTGATGAAGCGATTTTGTGCTGACGCTGAGGTTGTGAGGGTTGAGATGAAGTTTCTAAATCTGAAGGCGGGAAAGATGAAAAACCGCGAATACACTACTGAATTCAACCGCATGTCGAGGTTGGAGCCCGACATGGTGAACATTGAATCCAAGCGAATCAAGTGTTACATCATGGGGCTGCCACAGATTTTTCGCACCTTGGTCAGGGCTAGTAAACCTGCTACTTTTGATTTTGCTATAGAACTCGCGGAGATGGTTAACTACGACCTGGCTGTGGACGATGTAGTGGTGGAAGAGAAGAAAGAGAAGAAATGGGTTTCCTGCTAACGACCCGATACTCAGTTGTGGAACCCTAGGGATATGAAGTAGAAAGTGTGGGAGAGAAATACATGCAAGATTTGTGGGAAGGTACACGGTGGCGAGTGTAAGTGGGGTACTGGTTCTGATGTGTGTCATAAGTGTGGGAAAGCTCATGGTGGATAATGCAGGCTTGGGACGAATGCGTGTTATAAGTGTGGAATGGTGGGGCACTATGCCAACGAATGCAATGCAAAGCCTTCGTGTTACAAATGTGTTAAGACGAGCCATATGGCAAGGGAGTGCACTGGTGGTGAAGCTGGAGGAAGCGGAAAAAAGGATGCCGACCAGTTGAGGCCAAGGACCAGGGCCTACATGCTGACCTAGGAGCAAGCTAAGCAGATCCCAGATGTTGTGACAGGTACGTTTCTGTAAACGGTATTTTCGCTTCTGTGTTGTTTAACTCAGGTGCAAATAGGAGTTTTTTAGCTACGACCTTCAGTAAGTTAGCCAAAATGAAATGTTGTCGTGTGCCTAAAACTTTTAAAGTAGAAACCGCTAGTGAGACCTCGGTTAGGATAATGAGAATGGTTAAGGATTGTAAGATATAATCAGAGGGACGTGAGTTCCCTGTTACCCTGTATGTTATGACCTTAGGAGGGTTCGACGTGGTTCTAGGAATGGACTGGCTATCTGAGTTTGAAGCTCAGATAGTGTGTAAGAGTGGGTTAATAAGGTTAAAATCCTTGGATGGTGATGCGGTGACAGTTTATGGTGATAAAGAAAGTTTAGGGCTTAATGTTATTTCGATGATAATAGCTGAAGGTTTGTTAAGGAGAGAGTGTGGTGCCTACCTAGCGTATGTTGTCAAAGCCACGGCCGAGACGAAAGAAGTGAAAGATGTTCTTGTTGTGCGTGAGTACCCAGAAGTGTTCCCTGAGGATCTTCTGGGGTTGCCACTAGAGCGTGAGACAGAATTTCATATAGACTTAATATCAAGAGCACAGCCCGTCACGAAAGTACCTTACCGCCTGGCGCTGTTCGAGATGACAGAATTGATGTCCCAACTACAAGAACTCCTTGTTAAAGGTTTCATTAGGCCGAGTTTCACCGTGGGGCGCACCGGTGTTGTTTGTTAAGAAGAGAGATGGAAGTATAAGAATGTGCATAGACTATCGTGAGTTGAATACGCTTACGGTGAAGAACATATATCCGTTGCCACGGATTGATGATTTGTTTGACCAACTACAAGGTCAATTTGGTTATCACGTATAGATATTAAATCAGGCTATCATCAGCCGAAGGTGAAAGAGGCAGACATCCCTAAGACAGCGTTTCGGACGCGGTATGGACACTACGAGTTCCTCGTTATGTCGTTCGGTCTAAAGAAGGCTCCGGCAGCATTTATGGACATGATGAATAGGGTATGTTGGCCGATGTTGGACAAGTCAATCATCGTTTTCATCGACGATATATTGATTTATTCAAAGAGCGAGCCAGACCATGCTGAACATCTAAGAGAAGTATTGGAGATCTTGAAGGAAGAGAAATTGTATGCTAAGTTTCCAAAGTGCGCATTCTGGTTGCGCGAAATGCAGTTTCTAGGTCACGTAATCAATCCAGAAGGAATTACTATGGACCCAGCTAAGATTGAGGCGATAATAAATTGCAAGACTTCGTAGAACCCGACTGATATACGTAGCTTCTTACGGTTGGCTGGCTATTATAGGAGATTCATTATAGGGATCTCCAAAATAGCCACACTGTTGACCGGAATGACCCGAAAGTCTGTAGTATGAAATTGGGGTAAGTTTCAGGAGGAGACTTTTGAGGAATTAAATAAAAGACTCACGCAAACTCCAATCCGTTCTCTAACCGATGGTGACGAGGATTTAGTTGTTTGCACGGATGCCTCGCATCTTGGGTTAGGTTGCGTGTTAATGCAACGAGGAAAGGTTATAGCTTATGCGTCTATACAGTTGAAGGTTCATGAGATTACCTACCCGATGCATGATTTAGAGCTGGCAGCAGTAGTGCATGCTCTAAAAATATGGAGATATCATTTGTATGGTACTAAGTGTACTATTTATACAGATCATGAGAGTTTAAAGTACTTCTTCTAGCAGAAAGAGTTGAACATGAAACAGAGGAGATGATAGAGTTGACAAAGGACTACGACTGTGATATCAAATACTATCCGGGTAAGGCTAATGTGGTTGCCGACGCGCTAATCCGTAAGAATAAAGAAGTCATTGCAACAGTGAAGTCTTATAAGTTGATCGTTAACTCAGATCTCATCGAAGAAATCATCAAGGCGTAGTTTGAGGTGCTTACAGATTAAGGGTTAATGAAAAAAGGAAAGAATTTTCGGACAGCAAGGCGAGCTGATAGATAACACTCATGGTGTGAAGACTAGGTTTGACCGTATGTGGATTCCACGCCACAGAAATCTTAGAGGTCGAATCTTAGATGAAGCACATAAGTCTAGATACTCGATTCATCCGGGATCCACCAAGATGTATCAGGGTACGAAGAGAGACTACTGGTGGCCGGGTATGAAGAATAATGTAGTAGATTTTGTCAATAAGTGCTTAACTTGCTTGCAAGTCAAAGCAGAGCACCAGAAACCTTATGGGAAGATGCAGCCTTTAGAAGTACCAGAATGGAAAAGGGAACACATCACCATGGATTTCATAACTAAGCTACCGCGTACAGCTAAACATCATGATACCATTTGGGTGATAGTGGATCGTCTAACGAAAAGTGCTCACTTTCTGCCTATACGAGAGGCCATCTCGTCAGAAACGTTAGCAAATATGTTCATAAAGAGGTTGTGGCTAAGCATGGAGTACCGCTGTCGATTGTGTCTGATAAAGATACTCGTTTTACCTCAAGATTCTGGAAGAAGTTCCATGAAGCTATGAGAACAAGATTGAACATCAGTGTGGTGTATCATCCATAAACCGATGGGCAGTCTAAAAGGACTATCCAAACCCTTGAGAATATGTTACGTGCTTGTGTGTTAGATTTTGGAGGAAGTTGGGATGATCATTTGCATCTTGCTGAATTCTCTTATAACAACAGCTACTACTCGAGTAGTGGTATTCCACCGTTTGAGATGTTGTATGGTAGACATTGTAGAACTCCCGTATGTTGGGGAGAGATTAGTCAGAAAAAGGCTGGAAGTATAGAAATGGTGTAGGAAACCTCTTCATGGTCTGATCAGATCAAGGCATGTATGAAAGCCGCTCAAGATCGCCAGAAGTCCTATGTTGACAATCGGCGACGACCGATTGAGTTCAGCGTTGGTGACTATGTAATGCTCAAGGTCTTGCCTTGGAAGGGGATTATTCATTTTAGAAAGGGAGGAAAGTTTAGTCCTAGGTACATTGTATCGTTTAAGATCGTCGATTGTGTGGGAGAAGTGGCTTACAAGCTGAATTTGCCTGAAGAGTTAGAATGGATTTACTCTACATTTCGCATCTCCCACTTGAGGAAATGTCTAGCTGATGGCACATCCCACGTGCCATTAATAGATATTAAGGCTGATGAGCAGTTAAACTATATCGAGCAGCCTGTTGAGATAGTGGACCGCAAGGAAAAGCAACTCCGTCATAAAGTTATTCCATTAGATAAAGTGATTTGGAAACACCGAAAGGGATCGTATTGCACTTGGGAAATTGAAGAAGAGATGCACAAGTTTTACTCAAATCTGTTTAAGTAAAAGAATGGTAATGGTTTATAAAAAGAATGGTCGTTGAACCATTGTATGGTGAGATTTATAAGTATTCATTTATTACGTTTCTCGATAAATTGATAAAGTATTGTGTAGTATGATTTTTATGATGACTTGTATTTAATTTTCGGTTGCCATACTTTCATTATATATATATATGTGGATTGTTTTCGAATAAAGAGAACTCACCAACATTCGTGTTGACGTACGTTTTTAATATGTTTTTCAGGTAAATAAATGAAGTGTTGAAGCTTCGTGAAGAGCGTGGGAATATAGTGACGTGTGTTTGAATGAAAAATGTTGACTTTATGTTGAACTTGTAGTTTAAATAAAAATCGTGTAATGGCTCTAATTGTTAAATAAAGTTCAACTTTCACTAGAAATGTATTCATAAATGTGATTGGCTGAAACGGTGTCTGTCACAACCCGAATGACTTGGTCAAAGTCTTCTGTTATTTAAATTAAGATTTTCGAGGTGTGACATTTGTCTATTCAGATTTCTTCTATTTTCTATAGAAGTGAAATATTTTATGTACTATTACTTCTATTTCTTTTCCATGTCAAATGTTTTTATACGGATAAATTTACGTGTACTCTTTCTATATAATCAAAGAGAAATATTCATTACACCAATAATTCCTTGAAATTTTATCTTATCATCTTATGAACCTTAGAAATTTATATTTATTGTATAAAACTTCTTCTCTTTAGATATCGTGGTATCAACATGGATTTTATCTTTTGATAAAATTTTTGGCATCCTATACTTTTATTATTAACGTGGTCCTAATCCTTTTGGTATGTACTGCTTGAGTTTATGAATTACTTATTTTAAAAATCGATCGGTGTATTTTGTATGATTTAGCTAATAGATATCTGATTGGAGTATAATTATATTGGTATCTTATTTGGAAATATTCAATAAACTTGAATATTTTGATAGATTCCTTTTTTTTCATTTATAAAGAGTATCCAATTTATTAAGTGCCCAATTTATTAGCGACTAATATTACTATCTTTAAAAATTGATTACGCATTTTTAACTTTAAGGGATTTCCTTGGATTAGTTTCATGATTGGCAAACTTAGCTCTATCTTCATAAGTGGCATCGAATTGCTGACTCAATCATTGATGTGCGAAAATATATATATAAATAAAACACAAGTCGCAACTAAGCTTTAAAAACCAAACAATCTATCCTAGTTCACACAAACGGCAAGTGTACCGGTCGCGTATAGCACAGATGAAGAAAGTCCGGATATCGAACTCGAAGACACGTGAAAACGTTTATAATTACTAAACTCTAACCAAGACTCACCAAAATATTTAATTGATTTATTTTAGAATTTATTTAACTACTTAACTTAACTGAATGAAAACTTTTGACAAAACTTTGAAAACTTTGGTTTAAATTCAATGAATAAAGACGTCTACCTAGGAATGAATCATGTTGATAGAAATAACAAGACAACGGATTGAAAATATTCATGACACCGGTTATAAAAGATGACACAACTAAAACTTGTTTAAGAAAGTCAAATTACCTCTCAGTCTCTCTAACAATCTCTAACTTATCTTAGTTGATTTTAAAGAATAAACCGGAAAAACAATTATTAACGTGTTCAAATGACGACTCTCCTCTCGGTCTCATCGACACACTATCCTAAGGAGACAAATACTATGTCACCAAGGATATAGGAACAATTTAACTTAACCCAAATTAAACCAACTAATTGCACATAAACACTCAAACTCGACAAGACAAAAACCCTCTCTCGCGCGGTCTTAATTCTAACAAGTAAAAGTAACGAGACAATATTACTTCTTATCACCTCTAGGTCTCAAAGAAGGTGTATTTTAACTGATTTTAGATGATTTATATTACCCACTTATCCCTACGGTTGTACACCCCGCAAATAAACCTTAAACACCAAGTCAAGAGTCTAACAAGCAATCAATTAATCAAAACTAATTCAATTAACTAATGCAAGAGGATTATAAGTAATAACAAATAAAACACAGCCATCACACACAATCTAATTTATGGTTTAGTTAAACTTTACATCAATAATTCAAGTCTTGAACATTAACAATCCATTATACAAGTCTAAACTACTCAACAATCATCTATCCTAGGTAGAACAAACAAGTTTAGCTACTCATAGATTTTGGACAGCCATGCATACTTAAAAAAACATCACAAACATCAACTTAAACATGATTAAATTCATTCAAGATTCAAACACAATCAATCACAAGTCAAACTATCAATCACTTGCAAAACAATCCAAAGTAAAAGACTAATTCAACAAAGTTAGGGTTCTTGAACAATAAACAAAGTTTAAGATCAATTACTTAGGGTTTATGGCTGAGATTTATGATGTATATGACTCCTAGTAGCTGCACAAGATCCTCCGTGATGTTCTTCTTCCTCTCCAGCCGTCACAAACACCTCAGCCGCCAAGGATTCCTTTTTTTCTTTCTTCTTCCTGCTGTTCTGATCGCAAGGTGGCTGCCCAAGTTAGGATTTTGTATTTTCGGGTTTCCTTGGTGAATAATGGCTGAAAACTCTTTTAATTATCTTCATATAATATTACTTAAGGCTTCTAACTTGTGGGCTTGGGTTGGGCATTGAGTTGTAGCTTTAAAACTTGACCAACAAGTCCTCTAGAATCTTCCAAATTGACTCTTTTTTCACCATCTTTCATAAACCTACAATTAACATTTAAACTTTGTAAATTATTGCACTTAGCCCCCAATACTTTCATAAATTAAACAAATAAGCATAAAAACCATGATAAATTCATAAGAAAAGTAAGTGTGTTTCACTACACATCAATCATATAAACCAGTTTATTAATGAAAAAAAAAAAGAGCAACAAAAATTTTAAATCTGCTAATTTTGAGGTTTAAGTTAAGTTGGGATGGTCTGGTCCGGTAAAAGCTGAAAATAAGCGGGTCTTAATTGTGTAAACCACTGAGTAATACAATTATTGGATCTTATTTGTCTCGGTAAAGATTAAGGCATGAGTTTAAGTGAACAAAAATATCGGCGATCGCGGTTTTTGTGTTCTTCTACAATGTTAAATTAATCTATATGTTTTTAACACTGTATTTTCCGATCTGATTCAATTGCATTAGACTTTTTCAAAGACGAAAAAAGAATAAGTGTGGGGATATTTGATGTAGGCTAAATTAGAAAAAAAATATATATATAAGTCTTCCTACACCTTTAAATTGGTTTTTGGTCGCTTTTTATTAAATATTTTAGAGAAGTTATTTATATAAACATTTTTAGAGCTTTAAGGAGTTAATGAGTACAAAATTGTGTAACTAAGCAATTTATGTTTAACCTATTAAAATTATGTTATGATCTACATTTATATTTTTTTTTGTGTTTACATATCACACGTGTTGTATAGGTGAATTTGAAGAGACTTTCAAAGCTTAAAATCATTATAAAAAGAAAAGGTGAAAAGAAAACAAGACATGGAAGAAACAAAATATCTCATGTAGAAATAAGTTGAAGATTCACCATGTTCTTTGCAAAAGTTTGGGCTTGCGATTGAACAGCCCACCACATAACTAAACAGAATATAATTTGGGCTTTAGGTTTTAATTGAATGGAGTCGGTCATAACAAGTATATAAAGACGAATATTACTGTTTTTGAGACACAAAATTTTAAAAAGAATTCAAAAGAAGTCAGGAGGCCAATTGGCAAATTTGGAACATAAGCACAACAAAAGAGAGAAGTGAAGTACGTGTTGGTTCAAGCATATAGCGTTTGAGTTCAACATCTACTCCACCAAGAATCATCATTATTCGGTTTGAGTTCATTATTCTAATCATGATCTTGGTTGTTGAACTTAATTATTTTGTTTTCGTTTATTTTAATATCTTAAGCTAAATTTTTTATACTGCCTAGGTTTGTGATGGACCATTGTTGAAGTTTTTTTTATTTGGAATTTGCTTTTCGTTATGGGTTTATGAATTAGTAAAAAGTTTAATATTATTTATTCGATGCATATGTGTGCTTGGTTTTATTTGATGAGTTTTATTGTTTCACAGTTTCCTTGGTGATTGTCTGTCATATAATAGGATTCTGTTAGGTCATTTACTGTGTGTTCTTGACTAGTTTGTGATTTATTTATAATAAGATCATAGAAACAATATTATTAATTAAATAAATAAAAGTGTGATGCGAATCTAAAAAGCTATAAGGTGATAGGTTATTTGATAGGTCGTTGTTGATTAAGATTGCTAGATTAAGTTCTTCGTAAGGAGTCCGTCTATGTTTGATTTATCAACTTTGTCTGTTGAGTCGGTTGAATTCTGACACAACCACAAATATGTGGCACAAAGTATACCTTAAAAAATGAATGATAGAAAGGATCATTGAATCAATATATCAGTTAAGTAGATTAAAAGAGTCGTATGACTCTAAATAAAGCGGATGTTGTATAACTGTATATCATCTATTTAATGGTAAGGTGATAAATGATTGAAGGTTGAGCGGTGCTCAATTGAGTATGGAAAACTAAAGTTTTTCCAGCTTGACCCAAAGAACATCGTAATTTAGGTTTCGGGGACGAAACCTTATTAAGGGGGGTAAATTTGTAACACCCCAAAATATTATATTAATCGTGTCGAGTATGAAACATGAAAAGTTTGAAACACGTAACTAGGATAATATTCAACCTAGTTAGTACTTAAGTTAATAATGGTGAAATATTTATATATGTCAAAAGTCTTAAACTAGATAACTTATTAATCATGAGGGGTTTAAGTTGTCAAGTTGGAAAGTATAAACATTAAAAGAGAAAATAAATTAAAACACACACACACAATGTGTCGATCATCAGGGAGAACATGAGGAGAGAAACCCTTGTTCTTCAAATTCTTCAAATTGAATGGCAAATTGGATGATAAAACCGTGCATGTGAGCAAGGTTGTGCCAAACTCAACTTGGTGAACATAAGGTATGTTCAAATATTCAATTGTGAATAATCTCAAAATTGAGAGAAAACTAGTTATGTTGAATAACGTGAAATTGAGCATGTATATGTGTTAGAATCACCACATATAACTTGTATGAATTATGATTAGTCTAGCTTTAAATGTTCAGATTATTGCTAGACTAAATGTAATTGTGTGTTTTAAACTTGTTGATGTTGAATAATAAAATTTGGATGAGGAATAAGGTAATTTATGTTTAGAACACTTATGTTTAATGCTCTGTTACTGACCGCAAACCAAGTGTTTGATGAAATGCTCACATGAAACTTGAATTGTGCAATATAGTATGAAATCCGTCACTTTTGACAGATTTAAATAGTTAATTTGCAAAGCGCGTATCTCACTCATCGTTAAGAGTTAGAGGACAGGCTTTATATCGTTGGAAAGGTCTATGTGTCTATTTCAATTCATATTTGATCATGAAAGTCTAAATGCGATCGGAATTTTTCCAAAACAGTAGACCAAAGTGACTAGTCAGGATATAAAACATGCTGACTAAGAATATTTATGCTTCTATCCTGATTTTGTAAAATTCATAATCATAAAATAGTTAGAGGGTGTGCTTTATATGCTTGAAAAGGTATTTGAGTCCCCTACGATCCATCTTTGAACATGTTGAACCAGTTTGGATGTTACATAGGTCAAAATGGCTGATTACAGCAGCGATATAGGAAATCGCTGCACATTAATAAAGATATTAGTAATCGAGTAAACACATAAGATGCATATACTTGCATTAGGCATGATGCATTTATTGTAGAGAACTAATAAAACTTCATGTGACATACTTAAAGTGTCTAAGGACTTGCGAATGGTTTGTATAAGTATTTACACCATTGTATGTAATGATTGGATAATATACATACATATGAGCGGTTTGACTTTTAAAAGTGAAACTGACCAAAAAAACTAGTGTTTAGATAAATTGGTATGTATGAGTCCATAGGATTATGTGGTCATGTTATATAATGACTAACCCGACAATCTTGTGGAAATTGGACAAAGTTTGATCTTGTCAAGCTAGGTGAAGGCTTGGATGAAACGGGTCAAACAAGCTAATGGAGTGCACGGGGGTTCTAGTTAGCAAATAAAGGTAAGTGATTTTGTTCACTTCAAATTATAAGCTAAAGTTTCTTGTTAAATTGTAATATTGCTTAAATGACTAACAAAATAATGAAATGTTAAGAAAACTCAAGAATGGTAGTTTGGGGGTATTAAGGTACAACCCGGGATTGGGTTGTAATATTTAATGTTAGAGACTTGGTTCAGATTGGCCCTAAAGGAGCAGATGAAAATTTGAAAACTAATAATTATCCTAGTATATGAGATAAGGATTTTAATGGTTATCGTGTGTGGTTTATAGACCAAGTCATAAAGGGGTACTATGGGTAAATTGTTGTTAAATCACTATTTTGGTAATAACTCGTTGTAAGATTAAGATATAAAAAGGAGTGACCCGGAATAGGTATATGCGTGAATGGGTCATATATGTCAAATGGTGAAACTATCACCATTTGAAGTTGATATATAATGTTTGTCCTGTTGAGAGTTGTCCTACATGTAAGCATGATGGTAATAGAATGTGTTGTCGAGTTCTCTAAAAGGAGTTACAAAGTATTGGTAACGGGTCACAACTTTGACCCTACCAGGTACGTGAATTAAATCATGATGTCGGTAATTGTTAAAAAAATGACCAAAACGCCCTTCGAGCAATGGTATGGGTGCATTTGATATTAACTGATCGTCCAAGGCATAAAGAGTCAAACGACATGGTTAGTGTAGACACTGACTTAAAAATGAATAACGAGGTCGTGAATATTAGATTTACGATCCATGAAGTTACCGACTACAATATGGTTGTAGTGGAAAAAAGGTAACGGGATAACAGGGAAACGGTGTAAATGGGCTGCTGGTACCAGTGTACAATTACTGATTTCGCTCTCGTTGGTTTAATCTGTAATTTTAAACCGCTTATCTCGTACGATTAATCCGAATAAGTAAACTGTTGTATAAACGACTCTTGGGGGTCGTAGAGGCTAAGGTTTTGTGCATGAACGTGCCAATCCAAATTTTTAGTTGTAAATACTAAAATGACAATTATAAAAGAAGGACAAAAGGGAGATAATATTAAGTGAGAACACTTAGACCTTTTTAATGTTTAAAAAGAAAAATTGTATAAAGATAATTATAGGGGGGAAGTATTAATGAATTGGTTAAGTGTACTTGTGTTTATTACAAGTAGATGTAAAGTATGTATGGCTAATTGTTATGGTGAATTTCCATGGCAGGTTATAACTTAATTGAAGGACATGGATTGATGGTCAAGTTGTCGAAGAACTGAACACAACCGAACCAAACAAGCTTCCACTATAATAATTCATTTTAGAAGACAAAGTCTAACAAAGTCTTCGTATCATATAAATATAAAATTTGTAAAATTTCCATTACTAGTTATGTATGGTGTGTCATGTTATCACATCATCCGCAAAAGTTTTAATTAGACCTGGTATTTAAGTCCTAACGAGTGTATGTATACACCTAAAAATGTTATAAACAGGTTAGGGTCTTACAAGTGGTTACCTTTGATTTCCGCGCTATAAGATATGTTGTCGTTTAAAGGTACTCGTTCATAATTAATTAGATAATTGTAAGGAAGTCTAATACTAAAATTGGTGATAACAAGAAATTAATAAAAATTCATAGGTTTTTTCTTGAGAAGGGTAATGATCCCAGTTCCATAACAAGCAATTTCCGATTAATTGATAACCGAAACTTTGGGGATTCTAGCCTAGGTGTTTTTCATCGTCATCTGATTTAAATCAATTAAAATTGACTTTTGTTTATTTTACTTACTATTCTTAATTAGTTTAAATTTAGTTTTTAAGTACCCCCCCCCCCTTAATAGTAATAATTAATAGCCGTGTTAGTCAGTCGAGTTTAATAAGTTAATTTACATAATCTAAAGAGTCTCGTGGGTTCGATATCCGGACTTACTTAGCTTTACTAGAGTCGATCAGTTAGTTAGTAGTTTAGTAGAGTTTTAAAGAATTTTGAGTATTACTTGGTGTATATTTTAAGTTAAATTACATAATAATTATTAAACTACTTTTAGCACATCACTTGCCAAAGTTATTATGGTCTCGTTTTTGCTAATTTAGAGTCAAGTTTGAAAAAGAAATTACTCGATCAACTTGAGGATATACTATCGGATAACCTTACTATGATGACGAGTGCTAATAGTACTATTCGTTTTTATATAACCTTTTCATATTAATTTGTAACATTTAGTTTCATTCACATCTTGCCAAGGTTATTATGGTCTTATTTATTTTGTTAACTCAGGATCAAATTCAAAGATGAAATTACCCAATGATTTCTTGTCTCAAACGTCCCGGTGACGACCAGTGGGGCAAACACAGTAATACAATCTTTTAAATTTGAAAAAAAATAATAATATTTTTTAAATTATACCCTGTTATGAATATATATATAATTCATAGGATTAAAGGATGCCAAAAGTAATAAAAGAATATAAGAAGCTAAGACAACAATGAGTATTTTTTTTATACCTTATTTATTTTTGGGTTATTTTGTATTATTCTTTATTTATTTATTTTTTGTTTCAGATGCTTGGATTTGGAGACGAGTGGGAATGAACTTAGTGACAAGGTACTTCAACAATCCTACTATAGTTTAGTAGTTAGGAGATAATTATTTCTTATACACCTTTTATTAAAAAAACAAATACCTTTAGTATGGGTTGAAATGGGACGGTCGGGTCGGTCAAACATGTAAACACTTATACGGTCTGTATATACTTAGTGTGCTAAGTATGACTGTGTAAAATATACTTTATGCATTTTGAACACATTCAGCTTGTTAGAGATAAGGCAATGCCCCGTATTCAATATGTGTTTGGATTCCTTTATTGATAGATGTTAACTTGTAGGTGTTGAAGCTAAAAACAATGTTAAAAGAGGCTAAAAAAGAATTTGATGATTTGTTGGAGAGTTTTGGAAAAATAGCCAAGTTTTGAACATGTAAATGGTTAAACAGAGAAGTTGTATATGGGAAGTAACCCTTAACAGGAAGATTCGAGTTGCATAGTGTCACTAGAAACTAAAGATGACAACATAGATGCAATGTCTAATATGACTAGGATCTTTTGGTCATGGGATGGATACGAGTTAGTGCTGTCATGTTCAATTTTACATTTATTCAGTTCAGTTATTTAAATTTTGTCTGATCAGGTATTTGTTTGGTTCGAGTCGTGTTTTGTAATATGATGACCTAAAGTAATATTTTAATCGACACATTTTGCTATTTTTTTAATACTAGAAGTCTATAATAACTTGAGTGACGTCTTTTTTAAACATCAAAAATTTATTACTTGACCTTTTCAATTAATAAGGATGCTTTAAATTATACTTACATACAACGTGATTTTTTTATGGTTTAGTTTAGCAATTATAGTGCACCACGCAACTATAAGTTTTAGTCAAAATTCGTTAAAAATATTTGTAGTTGAGTGTGCAGTGAGCCGTGTAATTGCTGTTCATAGGTTCTTCAAAAGTCCCACATTAGTTCTTTTAATTTTTTTTATTCAATTCAATAAGCCTTAGATGATTTTCAAAATCCGTATATTGATCGGCATATTAATTTGACTATATTTTTTCTCAGATGCTTCTTTATTTGTTTTCTTATATGTTTTGCAACTTTTATATCCTGTTTGTTTATGTTTTTATTAGTACTTGAGCTACTTATGTCTTATAACCATAGGTTTTAATTTTTTTTCTTGTTTTGATAGGTGTTTTTTATCCAAATTGGTTAAAATCCCAATGGAAGTAGAGAGCACGGATCTTTTGGTTGTGAAGAACCCAAACTGATTCTGGAAATGAGGAAATCCAAAATTACTTTTTTAAGTTAATTTAAGTCATAAAATGTAAGTAAACAATTGTAATTTGAGAAAAAACGGAAATGGTTAACTTATAAAAAATCAAAACAAAGTCAAAAGAATTTTATAGCTTGGCATTGTAAGTTTGTTGGCTAGTACTTAATAGTACCAAAAGTGACCAACCAACATAGCAAAACCATTACAATGAATAAATTTTTCAGTTTGTTTTAATCACTTTAGGTTTAGCAGTCAAACATTTCGAAGTTGTGTGTTGGGTCAAAGTTGTAGCAGTTGAGATCCAAACTTCTATAGGCCATAGTTCTGACGGTCAAATAAAAGAGTTGGAACAAGTATATAGATACGGTTAATAAACTGAGAATTTAATCCATTTTAATACAAACATAAACTTTATAGGAATAAACCCTAATTTACAAAACACGTTTCTTTATTCTGGTGACAAGCCACTTATTTAAGCTGAAAGCCCACATGCATCATTCCTTTGTCTCTAACAAGTCACCTGAAACATGTTTAAAATATTTGATCAACAAGAAATACTGGTGAGTACTTTCATTCGTAAATGACACATTTTACATTTACAGCATTAATATGTTTTTGCATCTTCCTGCTTACAAATTACCGAAAGGTACTTGTCACTCGACCGTATCTATGACTGTGGTCATATTACTTATTGGCTAACACTTGTCCAATAAGTAACGTGTAATAGCCCAGTAGGCAAGCCTTGTATACAAAACCCCACAATACCAGTAGTAACCATCCCACAGAGACTTAATCACTGTAATGTATTTAAAATACTTTTAAAAATATATTTAAAAAACATTTAGACTATCTGTCATGAGTTTTATAGGTTTTGAAATTATCATGACAGCGTCGGAAAAACAGTTTTCTCACGCAAATGTGAGTGGTACAAAAACTTGAATGTCTCACCTTGCAAGTTTACAATTTAAGAATGCTTCCTGGTATTAAGCACCTAGGTTAAACACAATGTAGTATATCTAGATTAGTATAAAACCAATAATCATAACGATAATCACGAGATTAGAAACTTTACTCGATGGCACTATGTCTTACCTTAATAGGCAGAGCTTTTGGATTCGCGTATATAAGTTTCTTTTGATCGGATAGGATATCGCTACGATAACTCGGGTATTATATCATCTTCTTAATATATATATACAAGAAAATTCAGAGAGAAAGAAAGAGTTTTGGATGAAGAGGAATGTCTCATTTCCAACCTATTTATAGCTGATTTTGGAGGCCATCACGATACGCGATGGTCATAAACAAAAGGGCATCGCGTATCGCGAAGAATCTATAGCATTGCCGAGTCAGCCCTAGGCATGCTATGTGGCACGCCACGTGGCATGCGACGTGTCTCGTCTGCGTAACCTTCACGTCGCGTATCGGGATGTGTTACCTTAATAGCCTATCGCGTATCGCTACGCCGCAAAGTTTCTGGATAATGTTACACGTCATCGCATTACGCGATGAGGCTAATCCAAACCTGTCGCGTAGCCCGATGGGAGGATTATTAAAAATTTTAATTTTCCACAAAAATACTAAGGCGGCCCTTAAGCGGCTCGCGGCGATGCTAGCGTGCGAAGTGTAAAGCGCGCCATCAAAGCGCCATCAAAGCGCCATAGCTCGTGCCCGTGCGCGTTCGGGTGCTTCGGACCCTCCGCTAGGACCACTGGGTGTAATTTGTCTTATAAGAACATTAACATATGATTTTTTCTTTCTTATAAAGAACTCACTGGTTTTATAATCTAGCGATGTGGGACAAAAACTTACACTCCTATTTATACCATGGTGGAAGCTTCTCCTTTTCTTTCCTCCATCAATGTGGGATGGAACTTTCTTCATTTATTTCTCTATTTTTATTTTGTGGTTTGTTATAGTAAAGCGCTCCCTCACCCTAGCGACTAAATCATACATCCTTGATGGATTTCGTAGCACTAAAATTTTCTATAACCACCAGTAGTGTGGTCATATTTTACACCAGCCGCAAAACGCAGGCTCTCAGCTAGTAACATATGTAGGGACAATATTCTATATTAGTTTTAGGATTGTGTATGTCTTTATATTTGCTTAGAGTCAGTGTAATTCGTACCTCAGTACGTTTATTGTGTATCATGTTATGTAAACTTGGAGAAATGGGGGACCCTATATAAAGGGTCACTTAACCCTTTTCTCCAACAACCTTTGAAAATAAACCCTTGCATTATTATTATTGTCCAACTCCCAACTCTCTCTACTACCACCACAAGATCCGAGATCCGAGAAACTTGGAGAAATGGGGGACCCTATATAAAGGGCCACTTAACCCTTTTCTCCAACAACCTTTGAAAATAAACCCTTGCATTATTATTATTGTCCAACTCCCAAACTCTCTCTACTACCACAAGATCCGAGATCTCGGTCTAGCTAGTTGTTTCCGTCAACTAGTTGTGAGGTTGATCCAAGAATGACTAGTACTTAGTTTGTTGTGTTGTTTGATTTGGTCACGGGACCTACAACATATACATATAGCAAGTACGCATGCATCATGTCAAGTAAGTATTATATCAATCAATCAATCAATCATACCTAGTGAAGTCCCACCAACAGCAAAGCAATAAGTGGGTCTGGGGAGGGTGGGATGTAGGCACACCGTACCTCTATCCACATAGATAAAGAGGTGGCTTCCAGAAAGACCCTTAATTCTAATGTACATATGTATGAAGCAATACAAAGGAAATCAAAGTTCAACAGCAATATAGAAATAATAATGATAATGATAATAATAATAATAACAATAATAATAATAATAATAATAATAATAATAATAATAATACTATATATGTAAATAAAATACTGTTATGGTGTGTGACCCAAATAAGGTAAATAGAAGCCCTAAGGTAGTGATTGCATGGGAGTGAGTCACCCTAGATTCCCTTAGATTTTTACAGATCTGAATTATAACCGAATTAAATAAGAATACCTCTTTACGCCTTAGGGTGTTTTGTGATTAGAGAGACCGGGAGGTAATTTAGTCTTTGGGTACCTTAGCATAGTTAGGTTAGGTGAGACCGGGAGGTGAACCGAACCATTAAACCGTTGAGCTTTACATGATATTTAGGGTTCTTAGGTATTGTTTGTGAGACTGGGAGGTGATCTAGCGTACTTCAGTTATTCCTTAAATGTCATATTTTTAGAACCCGGTTACCATCATAAATCAATTCTGAGAGTTTACAAGTTGACTAGTAGGATTCCTTACTAGGTAGTTGTCCACCCTATTTGAGTTCTAAACAGATTTGTCCGTGTCTAGTTTTAGAGTATGTATTATTTAGTTTATATTTAATAATTAAAAAAGACAAAAATCATTAAATCAATTTATTTAAGTTATTAGTCAGAGTCTAGTTTAGGTGTTGCTAGTGTCCTTTGGGTTCGATATTCGGACTTCGTTAGGCTTTACTACAGTCGATAGGTACACTTTTCTATCTAGTGGTCTAGCATTAAGAGAGTCTAGATATATAAATTTAAAACTAGAGTGTCTAAGTTAGGTTAGGTTTTAATAGATAGCATTTTGCACATCAAGTTTTTGGCGCCGTTGCCGGGGATACTTAGGATAGCGAAACTAGCTTTGATTGAACTTAATTGATTAATTGGTCTTTTGTGTCTTTAGTTGTGGTGTGTCTCGTGAGTCCGTGTTTTAGATTTAGCGTGTCTAGTCATCTTTAGGATATTATAGTTTGTGTTTCATTTTATCGAGTCTAGTTAATATGTTTAATAGATCGATTCAGTTTAGGAGTATTTTATATCGAATATGTTGGAAAGAGATGATGTTGGAAAGAGCCGAACAAGAGGAACGTGAAAGACTCCAAAAGATTAAGGCACTGGAAGCCAGGCTTGATAAGTTGATCGAAAGAGAAAAAATCCGTAAAATAGAGGAATTCGAAGCCAGACTTGATAAGTTGATAGAATTAGAAAGACTCCGTAAGATGGAGGAACTCGAAGCTAGGTTAGACGAGATAAGTGCTAGATATCAAATTGAGAGTTTTTCTTACAAGGAGCGTGAAGCCTTCTATGAAACTTCTGGAATGATGATGACAAGGGTGCGATAGAAGAGATGGAGTTGGAGCTACCTGATTACACAATATCGTTAATTGAAAATATTGTTGTATAGCCACTTGACCAGATGGAAGATGACAAAGAGGAGGAGCATGTACCATCTTGGGAGGATGAGTTTGGTGATGAGTTAGTGGGTTTACCAGTTTATGAAGGACATGAATAATTTGACCCTGTTGGCGATTGATGTTCATAAAATTATACATCTTTTCAGCATCAAATAATCTATAAAAACTGCAATTTCTATTAATAACATAGCATAAAAGCTACTTATTATAATAAAATGTAATTTCAGGTGAAACCAAGCCCCAAATGAAGAAACAAGCGAAAATACGGAGAAAACACAAGAAAAGCAAATAAGCACGCCTCCATGCCTCAAGAAACACGCCCCCATGCTTCTGAACACCTATAAGACAAAAATCTACAAGAAAAGACAAAAACTGGGAACAAAAGCACGAGGTCGTGCCTATCAACCACGGGGCCGTGGTCCCCTTTCAGAAACGACAAAATGAAATTAGCACATGTCATAAAAATGCACGGGGCTGTGCTTCAGGAAGCACGGGGTCATGGTGAGCCATCATGTACGATCTGACAACATGCAACTGGGACACGTAGACACGAGGCCGTGCTTAATAAAGCACGGGGTCGTGCTTCTATCTCCAGAAAGCCTATAAATAGAGGCTCTTGTGTCATTTGAAGAGTGTGCCTTGAAAAGAATTATATCCGGTTTTTTATTATAAAAACACACACTAACACTCACATAGAAGATTTAGTGAAGAGTTTGAAGGCTTGGAGGTCATCACCATCAACCATAATCATCATCTATCATCACCAACATTAAGAAGGAAGATTCATCAACATTTTGTTAGATCATTCCAAGTTTAATCATGTAAATTTATCATCATTCATCTTAATGTTTAACATCATGCTCATTATGAGCTAAACTTCTTTTACCATCTAAAATCTATGAAGAAGCTTTGTTTTACTTGATAATTATATAAAACATGTGATGTAGTCTAGTAAAGTACATGGTTATATTACAATTATCTTTTGATTAGAAATGTTTCACCATCTTAAATCACTAATTCAAAGACAGTGGTTGTCAATTCTATTGGCAATCGTTCATGATCGATTCATGTTATTGAAATATAGAAATACTTTGATACATTATCGAAACATGGATCCTTATATTGTACTTAGAATTGATGAGATATAAGTTATGATGTATTTCTCTAAGTCTTGGTAATCCGAAAATAGCTTTGCTTAGGATATCATGCTAGTTAAAGAATCATATGTTAATGGAATGTGTAAATATAACCTACATAAATTAACCAAGGGAGGTTGTGTGACTAAACTAAAACCACCCGAAGTTGTTAGAATTGGTATTTGAGAAATCGAAGTCAATCCTAATCTTTCTACTTTACGAAACTACTTGCCAACTTAAATTGACATCATTGAGATGGCATGACATTAGGAAAGGGTGGACTTTAAAATCCGCATGTTATCTCCTTAGTGCCAAAGATGCTCACTTAAGGTTTAAGGAGCTATCTATCATATATTGCTATGGCAAGTTATCACATGTTTTAATATTAATTATCAATGTTAGAATGGAGTGGATTCTTAATCTTAGATGGTAACCTTCGCATAATTGAACAACTCGTTTAGAATCTCTCGTCTTGGTCACCTAAATATTATATATAAGTATTTATATTTTATAAAAAGTTCGAAAATTAACCCCAAAATGATTAAAACCTCCTATTAAAGTAAAACAACGATTTATTACTAGAAACATTAGTGTACACGGATCGATACTTGGTTCTTACCAATACTATTCTACATATACGATAGGTACACTTGCCTATTTTGTGTGTGTTTAGTCTTTGTAGAAATCACTTTTATAAATTTAAAACACGATCTTGTGCAAAAGCAAATAATCCAACCTCTTATATTTTATAACGCACGCACGCATGCACATCAAGTTTTTGGCGCCGTTGCCGGGGACACGGTACGTTTCTAAGAACGATCCAAGTTTTAATTTTAATCATTGTCTATAATTGTACAAATTTTTCTTAACTTTTATTTTAATTTATTTTTTTTAACTATTAAACTATATAATTTTACGGCTAGCCTAATTTTAACCTTTATTTATCTTACTTTACTTTAGATTAATTAATTTAGACTTTAGTTTAGTTTAAAATAGCTTAGCCTAACTCGTAGTTTAACTTAGACTAATCTTAGCTAACTATTACTATAGTTTTCATTTTGATTTAATCCCATGTATGTCCTCTAGTTTTGCGCCTGAGCTTGTTTCTCCAATTTCTGAACCGGGACGACTCTTTCGTCGACGAACTCGTAAACGGACTACAGAAACCGCCGAAGCAATCAAAGACGAATCAGTAGACGCCACCACATCAGGAGAAAATCAAACCGAAGAAATGATGGCGGCCCAGAATAATGAGCCGAACATGAGCCAGTATGCCAAGCCAACTCTCGAAGGTTATGGCAATGGAGTGGCTCCACCGATATCACCGAACATTTCAAAATCAAATCAAGCACCATTCATATGGTGGAAAATTCAGTTCAATTTCACGGTCTCCTCGACGAAGACCCTCTTTCTCACATATCTTGATTCCTACGAATCTGCAGAACCTTTAAAATTCAAAACTGTTCAGAAGATCAAATCAAACTCAAACTCTTTCCTTTCTCTCTAAGGGGTCAAGCCTTAGAATGGATAGAATCTCTTTCCTCTGGTTCCATCACCACTTGGGACCAAATGGTTGAATAGGTTCTCCTCAAATACTTTCCGCCTGATAAAACTGCCAAATACCGAGCCAACATTACCGGATTCCGGACCGATGATGATGAGTCGTTACATGCAGCATGGGAGAGATACAAAAGTCTTCTAAGAAGATGCACAAACCATGGACTGAGCGTATGGTTGCAAGTACACACTTTCTTTTGCGCACAATCCAGTCAAAACAAGCAGGCCATCGACCAAATCGCTGGTGGAGACCTGGGATCCAAATCACCTAACGAAGCATTTGAAGTCCTGGAGAAAGCCGCAAAGAAGAGTTTCGCTTACAACCCACCAAGATCTACACCTACTCATAAAGGAATACACCACGTCGATTCCAATACTCTTGTCACAGCACAGCTTGAAGCCCTTTTTAAAAAATTCGAACAACTTCAAGCCGAGCTATCAAAAACCAGACTTACCTATGACACTTGTGGAGGAAGTCATAAAACAAGAAACTGTAAACAAGTCATTATGGCCACGGAAGAAGTCGATTTCATCGCTCGACAAAACAACGCTTTCAGCAACAACTATAATCCAGGATGGAGAAACCACCCGAATTTCAGCTGAAAAGACGGAGGTAACACTCAAACTTTACCAGGATTCAAAAAAAGACCGATGAATCAATCCTTCCAGCCAAAACCTCAATTTCAAGATCAAATTTCTAGTAGCCATTAAAACCCAAGCTACTCAAAGATCGAAGAAATGTTAATCCAACTCCTGACCGAAACAAATGAAGCAGAAAAGAAGACCGACTCAAGAGCTGTTAATATCAGCGAAGTGTTGTTAAAACATAAAGCCGATCTCAAAAGTCAACAAGCATCACTTCAGAATCTAGAAACTCAAATCGGACAAATTGCCCGACAATTATCCGAAAGACCACCTGGCGCTCTTCCAAGAAACACAATCACCAACCCGAATGCAACAGCTAACGTTGTTACACTCAGAAGCGGTACAACTACTGTTACCTCACCCTCTTCAGAACCAGTTACGGAAAAGGAATCCGCTAATGAAACGCAGGAAAGACTGACCCCGACGGGCACCGTACAACCCAAGGAGCCAGTCTGAACTTATATTCCACCTATTCCATACCCTGGAAGACTAAAGCATGAACGATTGGAGGCTCAGTACGGGAAGTTTTTAGAACTCTTCAAACAACTCCATATCAACATCCCTTTTGTCAAAGCCACCGCTCAAGTGCCAAAATATGTCAAGTTTCTCAAAGAAGTGCTGACAAACAAAAGAAAGCTGGAAGAACTCTCACATGTCACCCTTAGTGAAGAATGTTCAGCAGTCCTCCGAAGCAAGCTACCGGCAAAAATGAACGATCCAGGGAGCTTTACTATCCCTTGTCTTATAGGAAATTTATCTTTTAGAAATGCCCTGGCTGACCTAGGAGCTAGTATTAATTTAATGCCTTATGCGGTTTTTGCAAAACTAGGGATAGGAGAACCAAAGCCCACCCGCATGAGCATTCAATTAGCTGACCGATCTGTTAAATATCCTCGAGGCATTGTTGAAAACATGCTTGTCAAGATTGATCAATTTGTTTTCCCAATAGATTTTGTGATTTTAGACATGGAGGAAGACAAAAGTGTACCTCTGATTTTAGGAAGACCCTTTTTAGCCACCGCAAAGGCTATTATTGATGTTTGTACCAGCAAGCTCACTCTCAGGGTCAATGATGAGGCAATCACTTTTGACATAGGAAAATCTATGCAATATCCGCAATAGCACGATGACACATTATACTGTGTTGACATCATAGATTCCATCATGAGTTGCTATATGCGAGATTCCTCCATTGATACACCACTATAAACACAAATCTTAGACAAAACACTCAACATACCCATGTTAGAAAACGAAAATATCAATGACAATTATCAGGAAGCATCAGAAGTAATATATGAAATCACTGAATACATTGAAAAATCAAAACCATCAATCGAAGAACCACCAGCCTTATAATTAAAAGAACTACCAAATCATCTCGAATACGCCTTTTTATAAAAAGATTCTCAACTCCCATTAATTATTTCATCTCACATTTCCAAAGAAGAGAAAGACGAACTTCTTAAGGTTCTCAAAAACCACAAGAAGGCCATCGCATGGAAGATCATAGATATCAAGGGAATTAGTCCCTCCTTTTGTACTAACAAAATTCTTATGGAGGAAGAATACAAACCCGTGGTCCAACATCAAAGACGTCTCAATCCCAACATGCAAGATGTGGTGAAGAAGGAAGTAATCAAACTGCTTGATGCCGGATTAATCTATCCAATCTCGGATTCACCTTGGGTAAGTCCCGTTCAGGTGGTACCCAAGAAGGGAGGAATGACAGTTGTAATGAACAAAAAGGACGAGCTGATACCACTTTCACATGTCCATACGGAACCTTCGCCTACCGAAGAATACCATTTGGATTATGTAATGCTCCAGCCACCTTCCAACGTTGCATGGTGGCCATCTTTCATGAAATGATCGAAAACTCGATGGAAGTCTTCATGGATGACTTCTCAGTCTTTGGCGATTCCTTCGATCATTGTTTAAACAACCTCGAGAAATGTTGGCTAGGTGTGAAGAAGTAAATCTAGTGCTCAACTGGGAAAAATGCCATTTTATGGTCAAAGAAGGCATCGTTCTAGGTCAGAAGATATCCCAAGCAGGACTAAAAGTTGATAGGGCAAAAGTTGAAACCATATCCAAACTTCCACCACCAACTTCAGTCAAAGCCATTAGAAGTTTTCTACGTCACGCAGGTTTCTACCGCCGCTTCAAAAAAGACTTTTCCAAAATTTCTAGACCTATGACCAAACTTCTGGAGAAAGACGCACCATTCGTCTTCTCTGAAGAATGTGTTGAATCATTCAACATACTAAAAGACAAACTTGTCAACGCACTAATCATGACTACACCTGACTGGACCTTCCATTCGAAATCATGTGCGATGCGAGTGACTTTGCAGTTGGAGCTGTACTCGGACAACGCAAAGAAAAACATTTTCACCCAATTTACTATGCAAGTAAAACTCTTAATGATGCACAAGAAAATTACACCACAACAGAGAAGGATTTATTAGCAGTAGTTTTCGCCTTTGAAAAGTTTAGATCCTACCTAGTTCTCTCCAAAACCATAGTTTACACCGACCATGCCGCCATGTGATACCTCTTCAAAACGTAGGATGCCAAACCCAGACTTGTCCGATGGATCCTACTACTCCAAGAATTTGTATAGAGGTCAAGGACAAGAAAGGAGCAGAGAACGTCACCGCAGACCATCTCTCACGCTTAGAATTCCCAGCTTCAGAGGAACTTCACAAGAAAATAATCAATGATAATTTTCCACATGAAGTTCTCATGCATATCCAAGCAGTCATAGAGGATAAAGACGAAAGTCCTTGGTATGCCGACTTCGCAAACTACCTAGCTTGTAGAATCCTAAGAAAAGGACTGACTCATCAACAGCGGAAGAAATTCTTCTCCGAACTTAAGTTCTAGGTCTGGGAAGATCCATACTTGTTTAGGATAGGTGCTGATCAAGTTATTCGTAGGTGTGTAGCAGGCAAAGAAGCCTGAGATATTCTCAAAACACTGCCATGAAGGACCAATTGGTGGACATCACGGTACCTCCACTACGGTCAGAAAAGTGTTTGATGCAGGATTCTTCTGGCCCACCATATACAAATATACACATACTTTGATCCAAGCATGCGATGCTTGTCAAAGAGCCGGGAACATCTCATCCAAAATGAGATGGCTCAAAAGGGCATCCAAATTTGTGAAATCTTTGATGTATGGGGAATAGATTTCATGGGCACATTTCCTAGTACATCCTAGTAGCAGTTGACTACGTGTCTAAATGGGTAGAAGCTCAAGCTCTTCCCACTAACGATGCTCGAGTTGTTGTGCGATTTCTAAAAAAGTTATTTTCAAGATTCGGCACTCCAAAGGCCCTAATCAGCGACAGAGGTACCCACTTCTATAACACTCTGATGGACAAAGTCTTATAGAGATATGGGGTTCACCACCGACTGGCAACACCATATCACCCTCAGACTAGTGGGCAAGTGGAGGTCTCAAATCGAGGAATTAAAAGGATTTTAGAAAGAACTGTAGGAATGAATCGCAAGAATTGGGCAGAAAAGTTAGATGACGCTTTGTGGGCCCTCAGGACGGCTTACAAAACCCCTATAAAAACGACACCCTTTAAGCTCGTTTATGGAAACGCATGTCATCTACCAGTAGAATTAAAACACAAAGCCTACTGGGCTCTCAGAGCAGTAAACTTTGATCTAACGTCCGTCGACATAAACCGGGAAGATCAAATTCGCAAGCTCGAGGAACTAAGAACATTGGCCTATGAAAATTCCTGGTCTTATAAGGAAAATACTAAACGCCTGCACGACGCCCATTTAAAAGGAAACAAGAAATTCCAAGCGGGCGACCGTGTACTGCAATACAACGCTCGTTTACGTCTTTTCCCAGGAAAATTGAAATCTCGATGGACAGGTCCCTACATAGTTGAATCAGTTTTTTTACTATGGGACAGTTGAGATCTCAAATTCAAATGGCCAAAAGATCAAGGTAAATGGACATCGATTAAAGCCATATATCGATGGACCATTTGAAGAAGTTCTGGAGGTATTAACCCTCCAACTCCCTGAATAGGAAATCAAGGAAACAATGTCTCGCCAAGACCTTCACAAAACTAGGCCTTGTAAATAAAATAATAATATTAATAATAACAATAATAATAATAATAATAACAACAACAAAAATAATAAAAAGCTAAAACCACGGGGGCGTGTTTCCGAAAGCACGGTCCCGTGCCAAAATTCGCGGACCGGAATCTTTGCTGCAAAAATCTCAGTCAGACTGGTTTGCAACAGAATTGTCAGAGCAAAGACACGGGCCGTGCTTCTAAAAGCATGGGGTCGTGCTTAGGATACTGGTTGGCTATAAAAGGCATCTTGTGTCATTGCATTTCTTGCACCAACCCAAAACCAAGCCAATAGTCTCTGAAAGTTAAAACATGCCGACTGAGATGAGTGAAGCAATCCCGTTTCCCGAAACCCGAGAAACGATGCCCGCTATGTTTCCAAAATCGAGCTTCTCTTGAAACTTCAAGAACTCGTCAAAGAGCTCACCGAAATGAATGTCCTTGCTGAGATGCACCTCGTTCAACTCACCGAATCAGTGGTAAATATGAAAATGGAACTCCGAGTCATCAACGAACAACTCCAGTTTCAAGTTCTCGGTTTCACAAACTTTCCACCACCAGGACCATTCGGAGGAGGAGAGCCTTTTGGAAACATCTAGGAAACTTAACTCGCTACTTTTATGTTTAAACAAGTGCATTATGCACAATGTGTTAGGATTTCGGGCTTAACCCGGTTATTTTCTTATTTTTAGGAAAACCGGGCTTATCCCGTACTTGTTTTAGAACCTATTAATTTAATGAAAAGTAATTTTTAGGATGACTAAATTCTAAATTATCATACTAAACATCATTTTAAAAATTCCAGCTCTCGCGTTTTGCCGAAAATTACAAGAAAATCATCTGTGACAAAAAGCAAGGGCCGTGCTTCCCTAAGAACGAGGCCGTGGTCACCCTAGAATCTTCAGCATGATAAGCGCTGACTCCGTACAATTCTCTGACTCAGAAACATTTATTCCCCTAGTAGCACGGGGCTGTGCTTCCATAAACACAGGTTCGTGTTCAACTTTCCAGTCTCTATATAATGCATGCATAAACTCACTATTTCATTCACACCAAACATAATATTACTAAAATGGAAAGCAAAAAGGTTTAATGGAGGCCAGTGAGGAAAGGCAAGCAACATGAATCATCCTCAAATCTTGAGGAGGAGGTCATGAGGCTACAATGCATCATGAGAGACCAAGGTGAAAGCAACATTCAAACCGAAGCTCGCGTAATCGAGCTAATCAACAAAGTCGAACAACTAAGGTTCGAAAACTTCCATGTTGTGGATGGCCACCACAAAGATGTGGCCTCCAAGCTCAACTTTCTCAACCGAGAAATCGTTAAGCTCGACAAAAAGCCCTTCGAGCTCTTGGAAGCCAATCGAGCACCTCCCCACATCCAAGACTTGTTCAGGAATGGTGGTCGTTGAAGTCCCGACTTTGTTTCATGTTGAAGTTGCTCCCGCTAGTGTTATGTGTTAGAATCAAGGATTGTTGTTGTACTTTTCATTTTCACTATGTTTAATTATGTTTTTATGTTTTATGTTTTATATTTTAATGAAATTTAGGACTTTTAATTATTATCTTAAACTAACCAGCAAAGAAAATCAGTTAAAAATGAACCAGCTCGATAAATAAACAAAAATCAAAAGAAATATTGTCTTCATCATGCAGCACGGCACCGTGCTTCCAAAGGCACGGCACCGTCCTTTTGACTCCAGAACAGTTACCATTTTTAAATCATTAAAATAACTTTTTCCCAAACATCAACCCTAACATCCACTTCGTTTCTGACGAAAAACGGCCGACCATTCCATATTACGCTAGTTTCTTCATCAATTTTTCAATTTCTAACCAGAGGTATGTTAATTTAACAAATATATTGTTCAAGTTCATCATTCTAAGTTTAGTTTAACCCTTAAATCTCTTAAAATGACCAAATCGGTTCTAAACCCGAAAATAATATGGGTTATTCTATTAGTATAGGATGATTGGATTGTTGAAAGTTTGTTTGTTAATGTTTAACTGAAAGGAACAATTCAGGTTTTGACCTTGAAATGAATATCCGACAAACTACTAAACCCAATTGTTATAACGGTTAGAAAAAAGAGTTCGAATCTGAATAGGGTAGAAATTAGTATTAAAAACACGAGCCGTGCCCGAAACAACACAAATGTGGTCAACCATTAGTCAACCAAAAGTCAAAATCAACAGGAAATGAACAGCATCAACAGCACGGTATCATGCCCCTGAAAGCACGCCGCCGTGCTTTGCTATCTGTTCCAGCAAATTGAAAATTTTTGACAAATTCTGACTAATTTGTGTATGATTTGCAGATGGCCGAGTATGAAGACGATGTTCATGCATTCCTAGTCTTTTTTGGACGAAGAACAAGGGATAGACAAGCTAATGCAAGACTAACCTACCTAAACAGACAATTCCCATAACCAAATTTCTACGCTTGTCAAGACACGTTGCGCCAAGTTAACCAATGTAACCGATACAACACATTTGTAAAAGGGTCGTGGAAAAGGGTGTTTGAACAAACGGGAGAGGCAGTGACAGAATTGAAAAAGGAGTTTTTGGCCTCTTTCAACATAAGGAAGAAGAAATTTGACATGTGGGATGAAGACGCAATCGAGTTTAGATGTGGGGGTGAATGGCATATAACTTCTGTCACCCAACTGGGAATTGATCTGGGAATCTACATGACCGAGGAAACTGACTCGGACATTTGGTTTAATGCTAAAACAACATTTGCAGATGAAGATGCCGATGATGAAGCTGAGGCAGGAAACACACGATTAGAGGCTTGGGAACAACTAAGTTATGGTACTGAGAAATACAATGCAAGCGTCTCAAAGAGCACAGCACTACGTGACCCGCTCATGAGATACATTCACCGTCTGCTCAGTCACACTGCCACGGCTAGAGGCCAAAGTGAGGGGGTGGTTAACCTGAGGGATCTTTGGTCACTGTACTGCATTAAGAATGACATACATTGCAACATCACGATGTTATTCTGCAAACTTTTCATGACAAATGCAGCTGCTAAAAGAAACACTCCCATTTTTGGTGGCCAGTGGATCTATAACCTCTATAGGGCCTACAATACAGACATAGAAGGGACCTGAAGCCCAGTTCCGATAGCCCTCAGCCTTGTTTATTGTGATAGCATGCAAATGATTCAGCGAATCGGGCAGAACCCAGATGTGTGGAGATTTTGAGACAAATATAACCAGGTTTGGGACCCCGAAGACCCTGCAGAAATGATGCTTGTGCATGAGAGGAGGGGATCACCACCCAGACAGTACCGTCGCCGCACCTACCATTAGCGAGGAGGCCCATCTATATCATGGGTCGGCCCCAGCTCGTCACACGATACTCTTTCGAGGGTATATGTGGATTCATTGATCAATTCTCAACTAACACTACCGCCTCATTTAACAGGATTGCAGAGCAGATGGCTGCCTCAGATGCACAGCGAGCAGCCAAATATGCAGAGACTAGGCGAGAGATTGATCGTTTGGGCTATCGCATAGACAGACAGTGGGGACTTTTGACCCGGACACGGGTAACTGATGACTAGCGGCACTGGTAGGTCGGGCATGGGCATGGGCATGGTTTGGTGGTACTTTATGATATTATTATGTGTGTTTTAAAACAACTTACTTTCTGTGGTACTTGTATTTGTTTATTTGTTGGTTTGGATACTCTTATGGCCGTAGGTGCCAAGACATTATGGTAGGAACTAATTTAGCCCAATAGGGCAAGGGATGAATGATTCCATACCCAATTTTCAACAGTTTATGCTTGTTTGTTTGTGGTTGTTTGCAGTTTTATATTATACAGGTACAAAAACAGAAAAAACGGACGATATACAGGGGACGCTCTGTCGAAATTTCGTTAACTCATAGAGAAGTAACTCTCCATTTTAACCCACTATACTCAATCAGAATTTTTATCTTTTTCATGAATCTTTCCACATTGAGGACAATGACAGATTCAAGTGTGGGGAGGGGAATTACTTGACCAATTGTTTGTTCAAATAATTATAAAAATTCTCTAACCAACAAATATTTTTTTTCAGCAAACAAAGATTATTTTTAGAAAACCAGAAGAGAAATCCAAGAAAATATTTTTACAAATAACCAACTAGAAATCTGTTATAACCAAAAAGTGAAAAAGTAAAAAGAAGTTTTGTAATATTGAGAATAAATTTATGCAAAATATGGCGTTAATACCCAATTCCTCCGTTACTGTGAGATAAACCTCATGCCATATAGATATTTTTTTGGAAGCTTTGAGTGAGTCACATGTTTCGTGTGATTTAGAACTTGTCGCATTTATTCAATTCAAGACCGCACGAAGCATTGTGTAAAGAAGAAGGAAATATTATCACAATCCCATCAAACCACTCTCCAAATTACAAAACCCAAAAACCTTAACCTAAACCCTACCACTTTATCCATCTCACCGGTAAAATACAACACTGGTCTTTTACCGGCAAACCCTAAAGACCTGGAAATGCATTCTTTCTATTTCAATTTCCTTTGCTACATACACTTCACAAAACCTAGGTTGCCTCCAGAACTTAGGGAGAGAATCTTTCTCTTTAGCAATGAGGTGAGGAAAAAGTGGAGCCAAGACGAACAAAGGCCACCATTATGTGGAATTTCCAAAAACGCAATGAAGAGAAGAGCAAAAAGATACGAACGATGCTTAGGTTGCGGAAACTGGTCCCACGAAGGAAGATGTAGAAAAAGTCAAACTCAGTCTCAGCATGAATATACCGAACTAATGAGGGTGGGGGCAATTAGGCTCAAAGCCGAATGGTCCACTAGAGTTGGAAGTTATGTTCAGAATAGGATTGAGGATGAACTGATCCACATCCTCGACAAAACTGGTCTTGACGATCTGACCTTAAAAGCGTCACTAGGTCTCTAAAAAAAATAAAAAATCATCGGGATGAAAAGGTAACCATCGAAGACATCTCAGAATCCCCGATTACCAGAAAAGTTGTATTTACCATACTCAACCAAGAGCCCTTATCCACCACAGAGTACCCAACTCACACAAAACCAACCCGTATTACCTTCTGATTTATGCAACCCTTCACAAAGGTGGAGATTTGAACTTGTTAGAGGCTTATTTATCACAGGTTGCATTCTGACTAAGAGTGTTCACATACATATATCACAGGTATGATCAGATATAAAACCGAGTGTGAGTGAACATTGTGAGAACGTGACGTTTTGCATAAACAGACTCATAAAAACAAAACTTTCTTTTTATCACTAATTAAGATTGGTTTTTTTGTTTTCATTTTCTCGGAGCTCGCTTAAGGGATGGCTATAATACAAGTTTGCTGTTTTTAGAGAATATTTATAAAAAGATTGCTTGAGGACAAGCAATGTTCAAGTATGGGGATGTTTGATGTGCATAAAATTATACATCTTTTCATCATCAAATAATCTCAAAAAACTGCAATTTCTATTAATAACATAGCATAAAAGGCTACTTATCATAATAAAATGTAATTTCAGGTGAAACCAAGCCCCAAACGAAGAAACAAGCGAAAAGACGGAGAAAAACAGAAGAAAACACAAGAAAAACAAAGAAACACGCCTCCATGCATCAAGAAACACGCCCCCATGCTTTTGAACACCAGAACAGACAAAAATCTACAAGAAAATACAAAAACTGGGAACAAAAGCACGGGGCCGTGGTCACCTTTCAGAAACGACAAAATGAAATTAGCACATGTCATAAAAATGAACGGGGCCGTGCCTCAGGAAGCACGGGGTCATGGTGAGTCATCATGTACGATCTTACAACATGAAACTGGGACACGTAGACACGAGGCCGTGCTTAATAAAGCACGGGGCCGTGCTTCTATATCCATACAGCCTATAAATAGAGGCTCTTGTGTCATTTGAATAGTGTGCTTTGAAAAGAATTTTATCCGGTTTTCTCTTATAAAAACACACACTAACACTCACATAGAAGATTTTGTGAAGAGTTTGAAGGCTTGGAGGTCATCACCATCAACCATCATCATCATCCATCATCACCATCATTAAGTAAGAAGATTCATCTACATTTGGTTAGATCATTCCAAGTTTAATTATGTATTTGTTATCATCATTCATCTTAATGTTTATCATCATGCTCATTATGAGCTAAACTCCTTTTACCATCTAAAATCTATTAAGAAGCTTTGTTTTACTTGATAATTATATAAAGCATGTGATGTAGTCTAGTAAAGTACATGGTTATATTACAATTATCTTTTGATGAGAAATGTTTCACCATCTTAAATCACTAATTAAAAGTTGGTGGTTGTCAATTCTATTGGCAATCGTTCATGATCGATTCATGTTCTTGAAAGATAGAAATACTTTGATACATTATTGAGACAAGGATCCTTATATTGTACTTAGAAATGATGAGATATAAGTTATGATGTATTTCTCTAAGTCTTGGTAATCCGAAAATAGCTTTGCTTAGGATATCATGCTAGTTAAAGAAATCATATGTTAATGGAATGTGTAATTATAACCTACACAAATCAACCAAGGGGAGGTTGTGTGACTAAACTACAACCACCCGAAGTTGTTAGAATTGGTATTTGAGAAATCAAAGTCAATCCTAATTTTTCTATTTTATGAAACTACTTGCCAACTTAAATTGACATCATTGAGATGACATGACATTAGGAAAGGGTGGACTTTAAAATGCGCATGTTATCTCCTTAGTGCCAAAGATGCTCACTTAAGGTTTAAGGAGCTATCTATCATATATTGCCATGGCAAGTTTATCATATGTTTGAATATTAATTATCAATGTTAGAATGGAGTGGATTCTTGATCTTAGATGGTAACCTTCGCATAATTGAACAACTCGTTTAGAATCTCTCGTCTTGGTCACCTAAATATTATATATAAGTATTTATATTTTATAAAAAGTTCGAAAATTAACCCCAAAATGATTAAAACCTCCGATTAAAGTAAAACAACGATTTATTACTAGAAACATTAGTCTACGCGGATCGATACTTGGTTCTTACCAATACTATTCTACATATACGATAGGTACACTTGCCTATTTTGTGTGTGTTTAGTCTTTGTAGAAACCACTTTTATAAATTTAAAACACGATCTTGTGCAAAAGCAAATAATCCAACCTCTTATATTTTATAACGCACGCACGCTCATCAGCGATCTTATCTATTTAGAAAAACTAATCATGGGGAAGCCAACAATGGAGATCAAAATGTCACCAGAAGAAGAAAAATAAGAGGAAGTGGTAACAGAGGATGAGAAGTCATAAGAGTTAGTTGAGTCGTTACATCCTATGAAGGTTAGCAATTATGTGGAGGAACTAGATAATGGATCGCCACCTAAATTGACAAAGCCATAGAAGAGGGAGTGAAAATTCTTGGATCAAAACGTTTTGAGGGTTCAAAAATGGTACATGATGGGTGGTCCATTGAACAACCCTTAAGTGATTTAAAGTCATTACTAATCATGTATTTAATCGGGTAATCTTGTGGAATTAGATAACTACTGTGTTTGCGATGAATTGTAGGTTAAAAGGAGGTTCCGGAGCTATTATGATACATTACGAAGAAACCAAAGGAATCGACGAGTTAAGAAGATCAAAACAAGTGGAAAATAGAGTTTCGTGGCTGAAGTCCACCATGGCCCACGGTCTAGACCGTGAGCCACTGTCCAAATGAACAAAAGGAACAGAGGCCACCGTACCGTGGCCTCTATGGTCACCGTGGGCCACGGTCCAGTATTTCTACATCAACACCGTGACCCACGGTGTGAACCGTGGGCCACGGTTCGGGTCATAACTGCCCGATTTCCTTTGTTTTTAATTCGTTTTTGGGCTGTCTTTTCACCTATCTTCTATTGAGAACACCATGAGTACGATTTTGGGAGTGCAAGTACTTTATTTTGGTGATTGTAATCGTTGAATTGGTATTTTGGATTCATCTACATACTTTAATTGATGCTGTGATGAGCCGAATGATGAGTGGCTAGTACTCTTTATGTTCTCTCCCGAATTGTAAGGTTTCAATTGACTATTTGCGAATCGTTTATGTTATTTGTGGGATAGTAATTTGATCTTTTGATTGTTTT
Organism: Bidens hawaiensis; assembly: GCF_021521415.1. Taxonomy (NCBI): domain Eukaryota; kingdom Viridiplantae; phylum Streptophyta; class Magnoliopsida; order Asterales; family Asteraceae; genus Bidens; species Bidens hawaiensis. The sequence goes on from NW_027494191.1 coordinate 43,732, forward strand.
GCTATGATGATTGTGAGTTTGTTTTGTAATTGTTAGTATAGTATAAATTCCGTATTCTTGACTATCCGTTCTTGGTGCCATAAGGCAATCGAGATTTATTAGAAGAGAATTAGGGTTAACTATATTAAACTGATTATCGAGTGACAACCTTGCGTTTTTACAACCCAAATACTTAGTCCTCTTTTATCACAATCAAACACACTTTCATGAACTATTTCTATGTAGTTCATCCCAAAAGTAAACGTTAACATTATCAATATTGAAAACCTGAAATCGAGAGAGAGCATTGTTTCTTATATTGTTTAAAACTCGTTTATTCGCTTTCAGTTCTTTTCGTTAATAAAAATCAACAAACCAAATACTTGAATTTACTTTTTGCACTTAGTCTAGTATAGATAAATTTCATAGCTACTTAATAACACATTTTCCACAAACTCTCTGTGTTCGACACCCGCTTACCGCTATCTAACTAGTTGTAATCGGTTTATTTTTGAGTGAGTCTTCAACCTCACGTCAGTACATTAAGAGTTATATGACAACACTAAAATGTAAGAATAACCATTTTCCTCATTCTATGTCACGTATTAGGTTTGGTCCAGGTAAGTTTAAGTATTGGTGGTCCGACCCGTTTGAATGTTTTAAAATGCTTTTAAGTTTCACTATATGCTATTTGTATAAATATGTTGGAAGGGTGGAATTAAATGGGTTAGACCGGGGTTGGATTAAAGAAAAGCCTCATGATTGAGATTTCAGGAGCGAGTATGGCTGAAGACTTTTTTGTAAACTTAGCGCTTCCCGGGAGGCAACCCGATAGTATGTTTTTGTTTTATTTTTATTTTTATTTATATTTTTGGGGTTTCTTGCTTTGTTTTGTTGGCCGTGTGTTTTCAGTTTTTGCTTTCATATGGCTCAAGGATTACTTGTGGAATATTGATGATACATGGTTTGATTCAAGTGTGGGGAGGCTATTTGCTTATTGATTGCTACTTTCGTTCGTAAGTGACAGCTTGGTAGAGAGCACTGTAGTATAAGGTTTTCGTTCGAATTGGAGGGCATGGAACACGACTCACGAGGCAGATCGTCATATTTACCAGGGGAGTCTGTTCCACTTTACATATATTTGAATGTTTGCTTTATATTTTTATCTTTTTCTTGTCTCATTGAGGATAATGACATTTAAGTGTGGGGATGGGAAACTAACGTTTTTATCTAAAAAAATTCAAATTCAAAAATTTTAAAACAATAATAAAAAAAAGTTTAAAAAATTATTTAAAAAAATTGATAAATGTCCCAAAATTTTAACGAAATTTTTTGCAAATAATGAAAAATTATAAAAAAATTTGAGATTTGTTTTTAAAACTACTATTATATATGAGATTAAGTAAAAGATAACGCACTAAACTTGGGATGTGTCGGTATGCCCAACTAGCTTTGATAGTCCTCTTTAGCAAATTTTATATATCTAATAATTTGAAAAACGGTGAAACTGAATTTCGATGCTTAAGGAGGATTACCATAATCTAAAAACTTTGAGATGGTAAGACTTAGATGCACTCAAACCGGCACACCACCTCCATGTCCACTTTTTATACGAGCTTAGAAAAATAGTTATATATTAGGATAAAGATGCCTAAGAGCACCCAAAAAAAAAGAGAAAAAAAATGGGAAAAAAAAGTATGTTATGAAAGTTATAAGTATTCCAAAAGTTGGTCCGAAAAGCAAAAGAGAGAGAAAGTTATGTATTGCCAAAGAAGCATTCTCAAAAACAGAAAAAGAGGCCAAAGTGCACATACTAGACGGGACTGAGAGTTTACGTGTTACCAAGTGTATGGTGACTCTGAGGATACACTATTGGGGCTCAAGGGTTTTTAGTCAATAAATATTTTTTAGGGAATATATAGGACAAAGTCCAATAATATTTAGCGTATGCTCGTACAGCCTCCACATGGTCATTCATCCATCAAATTTCACCGAGTGCATCTACTTAGTACCATCAACGAGTCCTTGGCTTATGGTGATTTGTCAAACCATTCTGCTTTCACTCTAGTATCTCTAGTTCCCTTTTTCTGGGACGGGGTAGGTGTAGTCGTGGTTTTTGAACTTAAAACGCTTAATGCAATTGGGGGCTTGATATGCTGGTGGCTGGGTTTAAGTGGACAACAATATCGCGAATCGCGGTTTTTGCGTTTATCTGTGCTTAAAAGATAACATATGTGTTTTAAAAATCAATTTCAAATTATGATTCCATTGCGAAATAGCCTTTTTCAGGGTCGAAAAATGTTTAAGAGTGGGGATATTTGATATGGTCTAAATTATACATATTATTATATGAATATTTTCTATACTTCTAAGTGCTTTGAGCCTGATTTTTATTGAAAATTATTCTTAATAGGTTCATATGTGGGGTTTAAAGTTTTAAGAGACAATAAACTAATATGAAGTATTTTTATCATGAGATAACCGAGCGAACAGTCGAACATAATTTATCTAATAATGATACTACTAATAATAAAAATTACAGAATAAAAAAAGAACATAAAAGAAACGTGAGAAAACATAAAATTTGAAAATGTCATGTTTTTATTTTATTAGTTTATCAAAAGATATGGATATGGGAATAAAAGACAAACCATATATAAAATATTAAATTTTTCGCTAGTATTTTATTCGCATATGGTTGCTAACGAAAGTGATTTTTGTTTCTTGGACCATATTAATAGCCCGGCCCATTTCATGCTAACGAATAAATGTAACAACTCGGTCTTTTTCATTTTAAATAACCCGACCCATTTCATGTTTTGAGAATCTTATCAATTTAAATATTTGCGTTTATCGAGAAAATTAACTATTAATATATCCTAGTTTAATTAATTACATAAAATACAGTTATAGTTTGGCAAAAATGGCCCAAACATAAACTCTTGTCTCTTATTTCATCCATTCTCAAACCCTAAGGTCTAAAATGAAAACTTTGATTATAACCCATCATCAAATCTGGATAACCCGTTTTCTCCATACCCAAACCCGATATCCATACCATATTATCATATCCGTATTAAATTGGCTTGGCTTGGACCTAAATCTTCGCATCTAACATGGTAAATGAGTCATTGGACATGCTATACTTGCCTTACGCGGATTTTCCGACATATCTATTATGTTAATTGGATCAAAGCGGATCTGCGATTTATGTTATAATCGGCCGAACCTAACCCTAAATCATTATTCACATAAACGATCGTATAAATTCAATTAACCTTGCAAAATTCGTTTCACACCCATCGCCAACCATTCCCTTATTGTTAATTTAGTTTTAGTTACCTACTGATAAGGGTTACTGCTTCATGTCTTTGCCGTCCATCTTCGTCCGATTAGACATCGTTTATGCATCGATAAAGGTAATTAAGTATACTGTTTAACTCGTCTATGTTGCTGGATTCATAACCCCATTGTTAATTAAACCAACATAAACGGGATTAATTGATCTTGATTTCTAGGGTTCTTAATCTAATTTGGGGATTTTAGCAAATCTGCATATAAGTTATTTTTTTCTTGTTCTTTAACCATCTGAACACCTAGCTCAGTTGGTTGTTGGTGTGGATGATTGCATCAGTGAGCCAGCCAGGGCACGAGTTCGAGCCCCGGCGAGCGCATATATTTTTTGTGATATTTTTGTGAGCATTAAACTTTGTTAATTAATTATTGATTAAACTTTTATAGCTAATATCAATGATAAATAAACTTTATTTTTGTAAGAACCGACATGTCTTGCTTGGCGTAACTTGTCGTTAAACAACCTTATGAATCATTATGTTTATATATTTTATATGTATAATACATGTATATATTGTTCTTCTTTAAATAAAATGGTATGACATTAATAAACATGTTAAATATGTATTTATCACTCGTTCGTAAAAATAATTTTCGTTAAGGAATTTGAAATGCATATTCATCTAAATATGTCTATTATAAGTATTAGATTTATTTAAAAATTATTATATATTATAATGATATATTAAGAATTTATATATGTTGTGTGGTATCTATTGAAATATTATATTATAGATTATATCTAATCAAATTATTTTACTTAATATATATATATATAATTATATACTTATTTGGATTTTTATGATTAATTATATATTATATCATGGGTAATTATTTGGGAACTTATAATTAATAAGACAACTAATAACAGTAACCGTAGAGTTCAATCGATCAAGCAATGTCCATTCTGTTCAAAACATAACTCAAATCACATCGACATCTTAATTCATTAAAAAGATGATATACATTTTATAATTAATTCATGTTATATTATTTAACAAGGAATCCTTGACGATATATTCAGAATGATTTACCTTCTATCATCACCCTCATTTGTATTTCGTTCCTTTGATCAGGTGAGTAATCACTCCTCTATTTTACTTATTTTCAAATGTTTTGGGGACACTTTCGTACCATTTATCTTATTATTTCTCAAACGCAAAATGTGATATTTTTGCTGTGTATCAATTGAATGATTGTTTGTTACTTGCTATTTGCTTACTTGCTTACTTGAATCGCATTCGGAGAGGTCCAACATAATCTCATTATAGTATGATCATACGACCGTCGTAGTGGCCGGAGCCCGATCGCATTGGCAATGGTTTCACCGACACTCATTACTTGCTTAACACATTCATTGTTTATACTCACAGATATCAGTTTTGCCTATTTTTACTCTATTATTTATATCATTATATATTATCATTTTGTTTTTGTCAAAACTGGTGAATCTACTCACTCAACATGTGTTGTTGACAAATATATATATTTTGTACGCATTTGCAAGTTATAGACTGGATTGCTTATCGAACTGAAGCTCACGTAGAGATGACCTTAGGATGTTAAACATAAGCAAGAATAGTTGGTTTCGTATTGTAATTTTCTCTATTTTTGTTGTACTTAAATGTTCGTTGACAATTAAAAAATTAATTAGATATTGTCTATTTACAATTGCATGATAGTACCTTGCGAGCTGTGGCAATCAGTTCACGCCCCGGCATTTCCGCCGTAGGTTGGGGTGTGACATATTGGTATCAGAGCCAGGTTTAAGATAGGTCGTTAGTGGTGCCTTAGTAACATGCTTAGGAGCCCCATACGTGCTTATTTGTTTACCTGATGTGTTCTATTTGATTGTTTACAGCTTACGTAATTACTTGCTAGATTAAGTACCTATTTAATTGTTTATTTTATTTGTCATGCACACACACAGCTCCGAAGCCATGCTTCACTCTCATATTATTTTATTACTCCGAGACTGTGTCTCATTATCAAAGTGTTTCTATAACTCCGACACAATGCCTCATTCCCAATATATATATTTACATTTAAATTTTTGTTGAATGCCCTCGTTGACGGGAATTTCTTTTAGGATTTCTAAGTTTTGTTTTTACCTTTTAAGCATTTAATGTAATCAGTTAATGATTACATTTTTCCATTGTGATTTATTGTTATTATTTTATTACTTTTAAATGTTTAGTCGAGTGAAAAATCCATGGGACGCCATGAACACGCCAACTATTCATTTTCACAATTATTATATTTACGATATTTGGTTGGAGCATTATCACGCGTGGTGATACATCAATAAACTTACGTTATTTATTATTATTTGTTTATGTATTTGATTTTATTTGAAACAAGTTATCAATTGACTTAATTACTTAATTGAAACTTTCGTTACTTGTTTAGTTGTTTGTACGTTTGATTTCATTCGAAACAACCTATTCTATGATTTAGTTACTCAATTACTTAATTATTCAATTACATTGGATCAAGACTTATTGATTTAATTCATTCACATACTCACAAATATTTTTTATCCTCATGATGGAGCACAAATCATTCACACACTGGGACTCCGTTAGCACAAGTCCATCTAAACAGTTTATTATTTAATTATCTAATCGGTCATCTCGCACTCATATCATCACATTCACAAACTATCAAGAACAATTAATAACTATTTTCTCATACGCATATTATAACATCATAAACTGCTAAATATAATAAAAGTATTATTAAATACCTTAATATTTAAACAATATCCCTCATGTTCATGATTATTACGTTATCAATTAACGAACTTATCACAAGTAACTCAATACCCCCAATAACATCAATTACATCTCATTTATCACCCTCAAATTTTAAGTATTAACATTTTAATTTGTTATGCTTCGATAAAATCTCATATCAAATCACCCCATTGATTATATCATCTATTTAACAAATTGTCGTATAGATTATCTCATTTAAATTCTGACTTATCCTTAGGTCATGATTAACGCTAGCACAACTTATGTCGAATTTCATTTTTTTTCCTTAAAGAGATTTACACAACTTATTATTTATACTCATTTAATCTCAATTTACATAATTATAGAATGATTTCTACATCACAATATAGATCATATATTTTCTACACTCGCTTTATGACCGTAAGTACAGTCAAAGAGATAGCTCCTGCAATCTCTAAGGCATAAATTCTAACTCAAAACACTAATACAATCCATTTAATCTTGTCCACTAATTTCTTTCAGAGAAATTTCGATTCATTTACCCTTACTCACCCTCATAACAACGATAATAACAGGCGCAAGCTTAATAATCGAGTTTAGGTTACTAAGTAAACCAATTATCAATCTCAACGAAATCATAGTGTCCTAACAAGAAACCTTACACCGGAATACGCTCGTTACGTCTTATTCGCGACCTTCGTTATCCGACTCAATCCTTGTGTCATTCTTACACTAGATATAACCGTTATGGTTATCCCGTTAACACTTGTCGTACACTGCCTACGACACAAGACATCCCACAACGGTCTATGTCGTCGACTTAGCTTTATACACCTGCTACACGTGCCTTCTACAATTATGGAGACCCTAATCACCTACGCAACGCATTGCTCTTTACTCACTAACGCCGAAATTAAACTATATCGGCGCCGTACCATACTACCCATGCTCATTTAGCTCAAACCTACCAACCCTATGCCTATCAGGCTTTCTTCATGTAGCAAGGTCGTTCTCGCTTATTAGATTCTAAACCCGCAAGACTTAATTTCATCAAGCCTACCTTAGTCAAACCTCGTTTTCACAACCTATTCGAGATGCCTCAAATCATTCAATCCCAATTATTTAAGCTTTCATAACTCAATTAAAAAAGGTGTTTTGAATCAAACCAATCGTAGTTAAGTTTTCACTCAAAAGATTTTTATCGTCGTCATCATTTTTATCGAAACGTATTTTGTTTTCAATTATACATTAAATGATTATTTGTCTAAATTAGTTATTTTGGAACAAACCCAACCTGGAAAATCCATCATTTTAAGTATCTTTTTTCGCACACAATGAAAATTTTCTTATCTTCCCAAAGATCAATATCGTTGGTTGTCGTACTTATCTGGTTTTTATTTAATCAAAAAAATCTTAGGAGTTGATTCGTTAACATTATGTCAATTAATCAAAATATTTAAATCCTCATAAACTGAAACAATTCTTCAATTTTAAAAGACAAAATTTTGACAGTTAGTTATTAGTCGATCATGTTATTTAAATTGTTTTTTTCATTTATTTTTCTATTTCAAATTATTGAAAGCGTGTCAATTTCTACCCTCAACCTCGACTATTAATATCTTTGGTACATCATATATTTATTGATCTCATGTTACACAATTTATCTTTCATCTTATAAATTTTCGGCGTGAAATATAACTATTGTAGTTTTGTTATTAATTGAATTCTTCATCATTTAACCAAAATTATCTCCACCATGGAAATTTTCTCTCTCAATATTTAATTTAATTTTCATTATTAAAAGGAATTTTTCATTAAATTTCCATGACCACTCGTTTCAGTTATTGACATTTTCACGATTTTTGTTGAAAACCTGCTGGGTTCGTGGATATTCCAACTCTTTACTTAAATTTTAATACATTGAGAATTTAAAATATTTTGATGATTTCTTTAGTTGTTATTGGTATAGTCATTGTGGTTCATGCATATCCAGCTCCGCGTTTTCTTCTATTTAATTATATTATTTCTCAACTCATCTCTATTTTCCATTATTACTTTAATATTCATTATTTATTTAACCTTTCATGATAAACTATGAATATTGCAACTTCTTTATTCTAATTTAAACGATTATATGGAGATAGGAAAATCCCTTGTAATCTGGGGATATTATAATGGCCCACTTTATGCGATATCTATTTTTTTTAAAAAAAAAATTAATTGGAATATGACTACCTCGGTGATTCGTGAATATCTGCTTCTCAATTTCATCTATTAACAGTTTGTTTGTACACATAAATTTTTGCATTAATATCTTTGCATACTCAATTACTACTATCAGTACTTTAATATTTTAATTTACCTTATCTTAAATACACAATTGCGATATTTCAGTGTTGTATAAAGTTCTCTTTAAATTTAATGAGTTTCTCATTTTAATTAAACTGAATCTCTCAAAGTCTTCGTTTAATCTTGTTCAAATTTGTACTCTCGATCTTATGAATTCTACCTCGAATGTTGCAATATTTAAAAATAATAAAAAAAATTCACAGGTTATTATTCATCTACAATTATCAATTAATTCTTTCATAAACTTTTGTTGATGTTATCCTTGCAATCTTAGAATTTTTTTTGCTAAGTTCACATAAATTTGTTAGTTGCCTCGTATCCCCACTCTCTTTCTTCACAATCGATCTTGTCGACGCATCATATATCCCAACTTCAATGTTTCCGTTTCTCTTAACTTTTATGTTACTTTAAAATTTTCACTAACTTCATTAATCAAACTTGAAAGTTCACCTAAATTGCGTTATTATAGATATTTTATAAAATCTTCTGATTTTACACTTATAATAAATCAACTCCCAATGGTCTTTTAATATGTTAACACTTTTCTCATATTTATAATAAATTAATAACTTTTCTCACAAAATCATGCCTTTCAAATATTTTGTAAACCACACGATGGGACGATTTATGTGGACCATCTGACGACCTAAGTAATTATAGAGGCCTACGTAATTATCGAAGTCCTCGCATGGAAATCATATTGCGTACAATTGTGTGTCATAATATGGAATCGAAAGTAGTTAAGATAACGGTACAAATGTAGAGATGATAAGGACATGGTGGATACGCCGCTGGTACATCCTATATATAAGTGTCCTTATTGGAATTTCATTTGGAGCGTTGATTTAACTATTCAAGGTTCCGTGTTATGATAAATTAAAAAAAGATATATTAAAAAAATCATTGTTCCCCAAAAATTTAACGGTTTTGTTATAATATCCTTCAATTTCAGGACGAAATTCCCTAAAGTATGGGAGACCGTAACAACTCGTTCTTTTTCATTTTAAATAACCCGACCCATTTCATGTTTTGAGAATCTTATCAATTTAAATATTTGCGTTTATCGAGAAAATTAACTATTAATATATTCTAGTTTAATTAACTACATAAAATACATATATATTTTGGCAAAAATGACCCAAACATAAACTCTTGTCTCTTATTTCATCCATTCTCAAACCCTAAGGTCTAAAATGAAAACTTTGATTATAACCCATCATCAAATCTGGATAACCCGTTTTCTCCATACCCAAACCCGATATCCATACAATATTATCATGCCCGTATTCAATTGGCTTGGCTTGGACCTAAATCTTCGCATCTAACATGGTAAATGAGTCATTGGACATGCTATACTTGCCTTACGCGGATTTGCCGACATATCTATTATGTTAATTGGATCAAAGCGGATCTGCGATTTATGTTATAACCGGCCGAACCTAACCCTAAATCATTATTCACATAAACGATCGTATAAATTCAATTAACCTTGCAGAATTAGTTTCACACCCATCGCCGACCATTCCCTTATTATTAATTTAGTTTTAGGTACATGCTGATAAGGGTTACTGCTTCATGTCTTTGCCGTCCATCTTCGTCCGATTAGACATCGTTTATGCATCGATAAAGGTAATTAAGTATATTGTTTAACTCGTCTATGTTGCTGGATTCATAACCCCATTGTTAATTAAACCAACATAAACGGGATTAATTGATCAATTTCTAGGGTTCTTAATCTAATTTGGGGATTTTAGCAAATCTGCATATAAGTTATTTTTTTCTTGTTCTTTAACCATCTAAACACCTAGCTCAGTTGGTTGCTGGTGTGGATGACTGTATCAGTGAGCCGGCCAGGGCACGAGTTCGAGCCCCGGCGAGCGCATATATTTTTTGTGATATTTTTGTGAGCATTAAATTTTATTAATTAATTACTGATTAAACTTTTATAGCTAATATCAATGATAAATAAACTTTATTTTTGTAAGAACCGACATGTCTTGCTTGGCGTAACTTGTCGTTAAACAACCTTATGAATCTTTATGTTTATATATTTTATATGTATAATACATGTATTATATTGTTCTTCTTTAAATAAAATGGTATGACATTAATAAACATGTTAAGTATGTATTTATCACTCGTTCGTAAATATAATTTTCGTTAAGGAATTTGAAATGCATATTCATCTAAATATGTCTATTATAAGTATAGATTTGTTTAAACATTACTATATATTATAATGATATATTAAGAATTTATTTATGTTGTGTGGTATCTATTGAAATATTATATTATAGATTATATCTAATCAAATTATTTTACTTAATATATATATATATATTTAATTATATACTTATTTCGATTTTTATGATTAATTATATATTATATCATGGGTAATTATTTGGGAACTTATAATTAATAAGACAATTAATTACAGTAACCGTAGAGTTCAGTCGATCAAGCAATGACCATTCTGATCAAAACATAACTCAAATCACATCGACATCTTAATTCATTAAAGTCATGATATACATTTTATAATTAATTCATGTTATATTATTTAACTAGGAATTCTTGACGATATATCCAGAATGATTTACCTTCTCACATCACCCTCATTTGTATTTTGTTCCTTTGATCTGGTGAATAATCACTCCTCTATTTTACTTATTTTCAAATGTTTTGGGGACACTTGCGTACCATTTATCTTATTATTTCTTAAACGCAAACTGTGATTTTTGTGCTGTGTATCAATTGAATGATTGTTTGTTACTTGCTATTTGCTTACTTGCTTACTTGAATCGCATTCGGAGAGGTCCAACATAATCTCATTATAGTATGATCATACGACCGTCGTAGTGGCCAGAGCCCGATCGCATTGGCAATGGTTTCACCGACACTCATTACTTGCTTAACACATTCATTGTTTATACTCATAGATAACAGTTTTGCTTATTTTTACTCTATTATTTGTATAATTATATATTATCATTTTGTTTGTGTCAAAACTGGTGAATCTACTCACTCAACATGTGTTGTTGACAAATATATATATTTTGTTCGCATTTGTAGGTTATAGACTGGATTGCTTATCGAACTGAAGCTCACGTAGAGATGACCTTAGGATGTTAAACATAAACAAGAATAGTTGGTTTTGTATTGTAATTTTCTCTATTTTTGTTGTACTTAAATGTTCGTTGACAATTAAAAATTAATTAGATATTGTCGCTTTACAATTGCATGATAGTACCTTGCGAGCTGTGACAATCAGTTCACGCCCCGGCATTTCCGCCGTACGTTGGGGTGTGACAATAAAGTCCACGGCAATTCAAATTTAAAGAAGCAAGCAGGCTGGTGATTTGATTTAACCAGGCACACAGCTCATTAATTAAAAAGCAAACTAGTAGCTCAATTAATTTTATTTCTTTTTACAATGAACCATAATATATATTTTATCTTTGTTTCATTCGTAATTATGATTGGCTAAACATTTATACTGCGTGGGTTTGGATGAATAATTGTTAGACTCGTTTTATTTGTGGTTTTGGATTTCTTATTGATTGGTGATGCTTTGGTAAAGTTTTTATTTTATTTGGTTGTGATGCATATGCGTATTTGGTATTAATTATTATCAGTATTTGTTTCATATGCGTCTTTGTGAATGTCTTTCATGTATGGATGCATATTAGGTTACTTACTGTGTGTTTGTAACTAGTTTATGGTATATTGTTAACGTATTCCATAGGATCAGTAATTTAGAGTTTAGAGATACCTTTTATTCTGTCACTTGAGAGACCGGGAGGTAACTAAGTGTCGTATGTTTTGGTCTTTTGCGGGTTTCGGTAGTGATTTCATGGGAGTGAGTTACCCAAGATTCCCTTAGATTCTTATAGATCCGAACTATAACCTAATTAAATAAGAATACCTCTTTACGCCTTAGAGTGTTTTGTGATTAGAGAGACCGGGATGTAATTTAGTCTTTGGGTACCTTAGCATAGTTAGGTTAGGTGTGACCGGGAGGTGAACCGAACCATTAAACCATTGAGCTTTACATGATATTTAGGGTTCTTAGGTACTGTTGGTGAGACCGGGAGGTGATCTAGCGTACTTTAGTTATTCCTTAAGTGTCATATTTTTAGAATCCGGTTACCAATCATAAATCAAATTCCGAGAGTTTACGAGTTGACTAGTAGTATTCCTTACCTAGGTAGTTGTTCCCTCTATTTGAGTTCTAAACCGATTTGTCCGTGTCTAGTTTTAGAGTAAGTATTATTTAGTTTATATTTAATAATTAAAAAGACAAAAATCAATTAAATCAATTTATTTAAGTTATTAGTCAGAGTCTAATTTAGGTGTCGCTAATGTCCTTTGGGTTCGATATTCGAACTTCGTTAGGCTTTACTACAGTCGATAGGCACACTTGCCTGTCTAGTGGTCTAGAATTAGGAGAGTCTAGATTTATAAATTTAAAACTAGAGTGTCTAAGTTAGGTTAGGTTTTAATAGACCGCATTTTGCACATCACCATCCTACCTGAACTCGATGGGTCACATCACTTTGTAATTCCCCATCACTCTGAACAAATGATCCTAGATACTTGAACTTCGTTACCTGCGGAACCACCTGCCCTTCAATGGTGATCTGTGCGTCCTCATTATCATTTACCCCACCAAATTATAGTGGAGGTACTATGTGTTAGAGCGACTAATCCTTAAACCTTTTGTCTCTAAGGTTGTTCGCCACTCCTCAAGCCTCATGTTTAGATCTTGTTTTCTCTCAGCAAGAAACACAATATCGTCTGCGAACATCATGCACCACGGAAGCGTCCCCTGAATCGACTTTGGCAACTCATCCAAGACTACTGCAAAAAGAAACGGACTCAACGCTGACCCCTGGTGAAGACCTACCTCTACGGGGAAGAAATCGGTATCACCCACTGGTGCACAGACACTTGTTGCACTCATGGTATACATATCCATAATTATCTCTATGTATTTCCTGAGTGCTCCTCTACCCTCCAAGCACTCCCAAAGCACCTGTTGTGGCACATTGTCGTAGTCATTTTCTAGGTTAATAAACACCATATACAGGTAACGCTTCTTCTCTCTATACTTTTCCATCAATCTTCTTATAATGTTTATTGCCTCTGTGGTAGAACGCCTCGGCATGAAGCCAAATTGGTTCACCGTAACCTGAGTTTCTCGTCTAAGTCTAACCTTAATCACTCTTTCCCATATCTTCATAATATGACTTAGTAGTTTGATTCCTCGGTAGTTACCACAACATTGGGCGTCTCCTTTGCTCTTATAGATAGGAACTACAACGCTGCTCCTCCACTGGTCTGGCATATTACCATACTTGAGGATACTATTGAACAGAGTAGTTAACCACATGACTCCTTCCTCTCCCAGACACTTCCACACCTCGATGGGTATGTTGTCTGGGCCAACCGCCTTAGCCCTTCCCATCCTCCTAAGTGCAGTCTGCACCTCTTCTCGTGTGATCCGTCGGCAGTAGCAGTTATTCGGTTGTTGTCGTTGGAAGTTTGTGTTGTCATGTTCTTCTTGGTAAGATCTCCCATTGTTAAAAAGATTGTGGAAGTAGGTCTGCCATCTTAGCTTGATGTCCTGCTTCTTGACCAGTACATACACATCTGTATCCTTTATGAACTTCACATGCCCTAGATCTTGCCTACTACGCTCCCTGGCCTTGGCAATCTTAAACATAACATGCTCCCCATCTTTTGTTTCTAAACGTTCATGCATCCGTTTATAAGTCACGTTCTTTGCTTGTGCCACTACCTTCTTCGCCTCTCTCTTGGACGTTTTGTAGGTCTCCCTTAATTCCACTCGCTTCTCCTCATTCGTGCACCTAAGTATTACATTGCATATATTAACTTATGAAATAATATTTCGTGTGAGCACCTATTATATTTGTAACACCCCGGCTAAAGCGGAATACGCCCGAGTGTGACATACAGATTGTCCAAAACACATGTGACACTATTAAGTGACAATATTATCATTAATTAATTTAAACATCAAGTACACAAGTTTGTAACAAGAAATACAAGGAAAATACAAGAACTATTAACAACTTGTCCACTTATTAATATAACCTAAGTTCTAGTGACTTTTCCGTTTCATCTTCAAATAATTGTACCTGTAACATATATATAAAATAAAGTCAATTAAATGAATAGTTGGTGAGTTCACACAAGTTTTGATATACGTATATAAAAAATCATACAATTCCATGAACAAATGTAAATGAGCAAGTAATGTCCTTTCCAACTGGGATTGTGCACCAGCGTACTCAGATAAGCGCAAGTAAGGTCCTTTTCTGTTGGGATTGTGCACCAACGTACTCGGATAATGAGGCCCTTTTCCACTCATAACAACAAATGTATTGAGCACAAAGGGGGGCGTATGATCATACTATATTGAAGTAATTGAAGTAATCCATGAGCAAGTAATTTATAGCAAGTAACAAGTAAACACACAAATCCATGTAGTGAATTGTAGTTTGTAAATAATGAATAAACGAAACTGTAATTTGGATAGGATAAATATGCTACCCCCAAAATAGTTAAAAAGGGTAAAAAGGGAGTGTGAGAAACTCACCTTGATGTTGAAGACAAACTTGAAATAAAACCGAAAGTACGTAAATGAAATCGAAGCAATTGAACGTCATGAACTAGAATTAAAAGCATAAAAATTAATATTAACTAACGACTTATAAAAATAGATTTTCATACAAGCACTACAAGTAGTTTCTAATCAATGCCAAGAATCCTTAGTATCCAAACAACCTCAAGGATTATTAAAAGTTTGACCAAAGTTTGACTTTCCGTTGACTTTGACCAAAGTTTGACTTTTCGTTAACTTTTGACCAAAAGGTCTAAGTTGTTGACCGTTGACTAAAAATATTGAACGTTGACCCTAAATGTTGACAGACGACCCGTTGGTGACTTTTGACCAATTATCTAGACTTAAAATAGTCATAAGATATTCATAGTCGCAACCTAACAATCGATCATGTAATTTGCACTTAATCAATTTTCATGCAACCCTATGACTAAGTCACACATTTACCAATTTCAATTCTCGTAAGTAAGACCAAACATTTTATTAAATAATTGCAAGTTGACCAATAAAGTCAAATTCCAAAATACCACAACAATCTTTAGTATCCAAACAATCGATGCCAAGAATCCTTAGTATCCAAACAATCTCAAGGATTATTAAAAGTTTGACCAAAGTTTGACTTTCCGTTGACTTTGACCAAAGTTTGACTTTTCGTTAACTTTTGACCAAAAGGTCTAAGTTGTTGACCGTTGACTAAAAATATTGAACGTTGACCCTAAATGTTGACAGACGACCCGTTGGTGACTTTTGACCAATTATCTAGACTTAAAATAGTCATAAGATATTCATAGTCGCAACCTAACAATCGATCATGTAATTTGCACTTAATCAATTTTCATGCAACCCTATGACTAAGTCACACATTTACCAATTTCAATTCTCGTAAGTAAGACCAAACATTTTATTAAATAATTGCAAGTTGACCAATAAAGTCAAATTCCAAAATACCACAACAATCTTTGTACAAACTACAATTATTTTTACCAAACAGCATGCTGGACAAATTTGGGCAGATTTTAAGTCACCAAAACCTATTTTTCTAACCAGCCAAAACATGCAAATAATTTACCAAATAATTCTCACAGATACTTTCAAGTATTAGGAACAACACAAAATTTTCTTGTAATTTTTCAACACTCACAAACATTATGAAAATTCATACACTACAACAACCTATTTTCAGCTACCTTATCAGCACAATAGAATGTAAATATTTGCTAAAACTTCCGTACATGTCCAATTGATGCAAGACCAATTGGATTGGATTCCTAATTCATTTTATAACATTACAGAAGTGGAATCACACAATTATCCATTTTCAATTACAAGTTACACAATTTACAAAACGAATCCGAAAATTATCTTTTTAATCAGAATTGCCACCCAATTTTGTAAATTTATAAAAACTAATCAAACAGAGTCCAAAAATTATGATTTTTGACTTTTTGAAAACTAGACTCAATGTACTTGACCTTAGTATAAAAAATCAACCAAAAACACTAACAATCAACAGGTTATACAATTAACAACCTAGATTACAGAATCTGTCAGCAAGCATATCTAAATCTATGTGAACAACAATCATGATTTTCATATCTATATGATCCTAAATCACCAATAAATCATTTTATGAAATCAAAAATCATGTTTTCCCATTATTAATCTAAATCCATAAAGAACACACACACACACACACATATATATATATATATATTTTATATATATATATAAAAGATTCAAACTTTTATACCAAGACACAACAAACACTTTTAACCAAATCAAACTTTGATCATTCTCTATTTATCTCTATAATCCAAATCATTTGGATACCAATATCATGTTTCTAAGATAAAAACATAAACAAAAACATAAATCAAATGTATGTTAAATATGATTACCTAGTTTCTTAATCCAAAGATTCAATCCTCTTTCTTTCAAGAATCACCAAAACAATACTTGTGTATGAGGATAATTTGAGAGAGTTTTTGCAAAAGTGTTTTGTGTGTGTGTGAGTGGTAAATTTCGGCTAAGAGGTACAAAAAGGAAAGGGAAGAGTTTGATTACCAAGAGTTTTTAACTCCTTGTTGAATTAATAACAAACTTTTAATATTACTTTAATAAAATTCAACCTTAAGTAACTTTTATATTAAAATAGGTGACATGATACAACTTTTTAAACCATTTCTAAGTATTATATTGTCTAAGGTTTATTGGTCTAGCTATGCAATATAACATGTGACATATCATATAATGTAACAAGTTTAATCATCCATCTTTCTTATAAATCACATAAGTATATGTCAACTGGTCATGTAACATATTGATCATATAACACATTATACCTATTGTATAAGGTACATGTAACATATTATTATTATTATAACATGTGTAACAAGTTACTTTTGTTTAGGTCACCAACGATACGACTTACTCAAATGTATGCATACACGACACTTCATGCATGAGAGTTCATTAACATAGTTAACAAAACTAATTGGGTTTACTGACACAGTCAACAGGACTTAACTGGGTTTGTTAACGGGAGTTCACCTGAAAATGTCGGGTGTCACATTGGGGATTAGAAATGTTGAACGTATATTTTATTATGGAGTTGGATATTATAATATATTTTTATACATGTATTTATAAATAAAAACCGAAAATTTAAAACGGGTCGGATTTTCAGGTTTGAAAAGTAACGAATGTTACAATATTCAACCACGTAACAAATACAACATGTAAAGTTCTTCTACGAACACATAGCTCCTAATACCCGTAAATGTCTGTTGTTATTGTTAGTAACTTGTTATTCTTATTAGACAACCAACGCACGCGGACAGACTCACGTGTGTGCTCACGTGACATGCATGTGCGTTTTCTAACGGAGTTAAAGGAGATAACAGAGTTTAGTTAACAGTGTTAACCTAAAAATGCCGGGTGTCACAAGATTGAGTTTTCCAGTGAAAAAGGTTGAGCTTTCCAGTAACTGAAGAGTAACGAAGTTAAGCCTCCTTGGTCCAGGCTCGTTCCACAAATATGTTAAAAGATAAGACCGCAACAGTTAAGTCATTAGTTAGTACTGCAATTTGCCAATAGTCCATAGTTGCGATTATTTAAATCTAATTTTTTCTAAGAAAAATGATTGTTTAATCATTAGTGCCGTAAGTGGCATGTGTGTCCACTTGACGGCACCTTAGTGATCCATTTTTTTTTCTTTTTTCTTGTATTTTTTTTAAATAGTTTATTTTGTTGTTCTTTTAGTTATTGTTATTATTAGAGCCGACTGATTTCGCGTTGGTTTGCAGCCACAATGCGATGGTTATTATTATTTTTAGTTTGTCGCTATCTTTTGATGTTTTTTAGTGTCATCACTTTTGATAACGATCAAATTCGTGTCGGTTCGCAATCACAATCCGTCTTTTTTATGTCGCGAGTTTTGTTGTGGAATTTATTTTTTGTTTAGTTTTGGTGTTCTAAAACCAGCTAAATTCATGACAACGCCTCAACAAAACGCGTGATTTTTCATCTGTTGGCACATTGCACCGGTGTCATACCTGCTTATAATTAATTACACGAGTACTTAGTTATAATATTTAATAACTTTTAAAGAGGAAAGTAGTTTTTAAATGAGAGCGCCAAAAATAAACTCAACAAAACGTACCTAAGAAGTTATTGCTAATCTCTCGCTCCAAATTTTCAACCTCTTATTTGTTTAGAATAATTTACATTAGATAAATTTATTTTAGAATAAATTTTTTTATCTGTTAGTAGATTTATTATATTTTTAAAGTTAAAGTTTTATGTTTTAACATTGTGTTTGTGGTATTCTAAATATTCTTTTTTTATTAAAAAAAAATCCAGTTATAATAGAAAGGTGGTAAAAAAAAACACTTTATAATCACACTTATTTATTTCTCAATACTATTTCTAAACATCATTGTATTATTCTTATGCGATTTATATAAAAAAAATTAGCATGTCACTTTTTTTTTCAAAGTTTAAGGTTGGAATAGGAATATGATGGACGAGTTCTGAATGTAATTACGTGAGTCCATATAATTATATAATTATACATGTAAATAAACCAAACGATCAATGAGTTATTCGTAAATTGTTTAACGGAAAGTTATAAACGAATGAACATGAACATTCGTTCCGTTTATTCATTTATGTTCGTGAATCTTCGCTTATGTTCAATTAAGTGTGTTCATTTATGTAGGTTATGTTTGTCTGCGTTCGTTCATACATATGCTCGTTTATGTATAAATTTGTTTAGTTATGTTCGTGAGCTGGTCGATTAGATATTAAACGAACGAACATAAACAAATATGAACATGTTCATTTTTTAAACGAATAAACATGAACACAAATATTTGTATGATTAACTATTCATGTTTGTTTAAAGTTAAATGAACAAAGCACGAACATGCCCTTATTCATCTTCGTTCACTTTGTTTACAAGCTTATATATCCTACTACAAAACTGATCACATCTATCTTATTTGAATAAACTACAAAACCGGAGTTTGTGTTTTCAAGCTTTAAAAGCAATCACAATAAAAAAAATCTTTATACGTTTTTTTTTAGAGAAAAAGGGTGAGGGGATGAGAGAAGTGATGTGGAGAAGAGATGGTGTGATGAAATTCTTGTGGAAAAAAATGAATTTGTGAGGGAAGAAAGGAGAAAAAGGAGAGAGAAAGGAGAATTAGGGATGACAAAAAATCCCAAGCTTGACGGGTATACCCGAAACCCGAAACAAAAGGGATGGGTATACCCGAACCCCGTCCGTTTTTCTTCAAATAGGTTATAAGATCTTATTTATTGATAAATACTTTTATCCTCAAACCATAATTTAATTTATCTTCTTTACATGTTCTCCATTGCTGGTCTATCATCTCCATCGTCGGTTAACTTCCGATACTACTTGCCATTGTAAACTACATCAGCGTCCCCTTTTTCATTAGACAAATATTTGTGTTCATGTTTGTTTATTTAAAAAAATCAACATGTTCGTGTTTGTGTATTTTTGTTCGTTAAAAATCTAGAAAACCTACATATCTCAATTAAAAATACCCAAACGCAAAAAAATATAATAACAAACTAATATATATGTATTAAATTAAAACAAATAACGTTAAAAATTAAAATAAATTATCATAAAATAGAAGCGACTAAAAACAAAAACTTAAATAAACTCACGTTACGCAAGAGAATCAAACTAGTTAAACTATAACCAGGTCACATTATCTTAAGTGATACTGCTTTTTTATAAAAAAAAAAAGAAAAAGAAAAAGAAAAAGGTTAGATCTAGTTTCTTTCTGGTGGGTGGTCCCAAATGAAATTACCAATGACCCACCCAAGTGGCGGGAAACCCAATAATTCGAGGGAAACCCTAAATCCAAAATTCAAAAGACGCCTCCACTTCACTATATAAGCAACCCGCCTGTTGACTCATATCATCATATCAAAGCCACCCCCAAGTAACAAGACGAGATGTATGTGGTTAAGAGAGATGGGCGTCAAGAGACGGTGCATTTCGACAAAATCACTGCTCGGTTGAAGAAACTCAGTTACGGACTCAGCATCGAACACTGTGATCCGGTCCTTGTTTCCCAGAAAGTCTGTGCTGGTGTCTACAAAGGTGTCACCACAAGCCAGCTTGATGAGCTTGCCGCTGAAACTGCCGCTGCCATGACTGCCAATCATCCTGATTACGCTTCGGTATGTTTATCTAGATTATGATGAATTTAGGTCTAAATAACTAATTATACATACAATTGTGTTGGTTAATTTGTGATGTTACAGCTTGCTGCTAGGATTGTGGTGTCAAATCTGCATAAGAACACTAAGAAATCGTTTTCTGAAACGTGAGTGAGTTTGAATTAATGTATGCCTAAACAATATGTAATCAAATAGCTTGATCTTATTATTTAAGGACCTGTTCAGAATTAAGGATATGTACTCTCACATCAGTGAGAGATCCGGGCAGAAGGCTCCACTTGTTGCAGATGATGTTTATGAAATCATCATGAAGGTGTGTGTATACTGTATGTGGTTTTGTAGATCATATTATTAACTGGTTTATGACATTTATTTATTTATCAGCATTCGGCTAGGCTGGATAGTGAGATCATTTACGATCGTGACTTTGATTATGATTATTTCGGTTTTAAAACCCTTGAGAGATCATATCTGTTGAAGATCAAAGGGAAGGTTGTTGAGAGGCCTCAACATATGCTAATGAGGGTTGCGGTTGGCATTCATAAAGATGACATTGATTCCGTAATCAAAACTTATCATTTGATGTCACAGAGATGGTTCACTCATGCTTCTCCGACTCTCTTCAACGCAGGGACACCAAGGCCTCAAGTATGAACAACTCTTCTTTATGTTTTTAATCTGATTTATGCTTATGCCTTTATTCAACCACGTGCTTTTGTAGTTGAGCAGCTGCTTCCTGTTGTGCATGAAAGATGATAGCATTGAAGGCATATACGACACTTTGAAAGAATGTGCTGTTATTAGCAAATCTGCAGGTGGGATTGGTGTTTCGGTTCATAACATTCGTTCAACCGGAAGTTACATACGCGGTACAAATGGCACATCGAATGGCATTATCCCAATGCTTCGTGTGTTTAACGACACCGCACGCTATGTTGACCAAGGAGGTGGCAAGCGAAAGGGTAAGTGTTCTGTTATTTTTTCACATTCTATGGTTTTATTCGGTCATGTAATTTTTAATAATTTGTTTTGAAACATTAGGTGCGTTTGCTGTTTATTTAGAACCATGGCATGCTGACATATTTGAGTTTCTTGATTTGAGAAAGAACCATGGAAAGGTAGAAATTTGAAAACACTTGGATTAGTATAAACTATGACTAGTATTTTTTGCAAGACAAGGTGAAGTAACATTATTTTGTTATAATATGAATTATTTAGGAAGAACAACGGGCTCGTGATCTATTTTATGCTCTTTGGGTACCTGATTTGTTTATGGAAAGAGTTCAAAGTAACGGCACATGGTCTTTATTTTGCCCGAACGAGGCACCTGGTTTGGCTGATTGTTGGGGTCAGGAGTTTGAAAATCTTTATATCCAATATGAAAAACAGGCATGATTCCATATTCAAATGTGTTATTATGCTATTTTTCTTATTTATTACTAACCTTTTGTTATTAACACAGGGGAAAGCTAAGAAAGTAGTGCAGGCACAGAATCTTTGGTTTGAAGTTTTGAAAGCCCAGATTGAAACAGGGACCCCTTACATGCTTTTCAAGGTAATTTTTTTTCTATGAACCGACATAAACTTACTTAAACCCGAGCTGTGTCAAATTAATACCGAAATGTTCATAAAATTTGACCCTGGTTTGAAGTAAAATTTATGTCAACATATAGATAAAAATAAGCATGTTTTATCGGTATAGTTGAAACAATATAAAACTTTATATTTTAATAGTTATAAAAAACAAATATAAGTAGAATTAGTTATATTAAATATCATATTAAAAAGAAACGAGGAAGAGGCTAACATGTCGTTGACCATGTGTTTGGAAGTCTAATGCATCTTTGAGGATGTAATTACAAACACGTTGTCAAAGATGTGTTAGATTTTCTAACTCATCATTAAAGATAAGTTAGAGGGGGACATTTTTGTAACCCTTTTCCAAAGTAGGTCAATTTTATCTATAAATAAGATTTTGTGTTTATATAAAGATTGTAGTTACGTATATAAAGTTTTATAATTAAAGTAATAAATAATAAATGGGCTCGGAGTTTGAGAAACTACTTGTGAGCCAAGCTTTAAAAAATGTGCTTGAAATGAGTTGAGCTCCAACCTAGTCGAGCCCGGGATCTTCTACATTTGTAGTTTTACTCTGTCACATGTAACATACAGGGCCGTCTCCGAGAATTTAAATACCTCGGCCGAGCCAAAAAGAAAAGGCCCGTAGGCCTTAACAAAAAAATTTTATTCGCTAATGTGCATGGATAAAACTTTTATCGAACGATTTATTATAAGCAGAATTCATTCTGTGCATGTAATTATCTCATAAACCAGTGCAAATAACCTTATTTTTAACACCAAAAAACATATTTATGTAATATGTATAAAAAGTTTGTGCTCCTGAAACTTATGTGCCTCGGCCGATGGTACGGCTCGCACACCCTCCGAGCCTCCCCTGGTAACAGAAAAAGCAACCAGCATTGAATCTATAATATTAATATATTTGTTTTTTCTTGTTAGGACACATGTAACAGAAAAAGCAACCAACAGAATCTTGGTACCATAAAGTCTTCGAATCTCTGTACTGAGATTATCGAGTACACAAGTCCAACCGAAACTGCTGTGTGTAATCTTGCATCAATTGCATTACCACGTTATGTGAGAGAAAAGGTCTGTACTATTATTAATGAATAATAATAATTTCTCATTTCACTCTTTTCGGTTATGCTTATTTTTAATATTATGTTTTAGGGAGTTCCAGCTGAATCTCAACCGTCAAAGCTTGTTGGCAGCAAAGATTCTGCAAACCGATACTTTGATTTTGACAAACTAGCTGAGGTTAGTTTTCATATTTTTTTTAACTTGGAAAGATTTTATAGTTTGGAATATGATTCTTAATAACTTTGCTTTTTTGCAGATCACATCAATTGTTACGACAAATCTGAATAAAATTATTGATGTCAATTACTACCCGGTTGAAACTGCAAGAAGGTCAAATTTAAGACACAGGCCAATTGGCATTGGTGTTCAGGGTCTTGCAGATACTTTTATTCTGCTTGGTATGCCGTTTGATTCTCTACAGGTAATAGTTACAGAAGTTGTGTTATTAGATATTACATGATTTGGGTTGTTTTATGAATTGAAAACATGGTTTTGGCTTGTTGACCAAATGGCTATTTGGTTAAAATTGCAGGCTCAACAGTTGAATAAAGACATATTTGAGACGATATATTATCATGCTCTGAAAACTTCATCTGAGTTGGCTGAAAAAGAAGGAACTTATGAAACATACAGTGGGTGCCCTGTTAGCAAGGTGAATATTTTCATTTGTTAAAAACGTTCAAAGTGCAGTTCCGTTTATTTAAAATTAAATTAAATTATGGGTGTCAATTTTCAGGGTTACCTGAAACATGAGTTGGTATTTAAGTTTAAAAATGGTCATGTTGGGTTGCCCTGTTTAGTTGAATGGGTTGTGTTTATTGGCTTGTTTAGATAAACAGTTTATGTTTGGTTGACCTGTTTAGTTAAATGGGTTATGTTTGGTTGGCCTGTTTAGATAAATGGTTTATGTTTGGTTGACTTGTTTAGTTAAATGGGCCGTGTTTGGGTTGATCTTTTTAGTTAATTGGGCAGTGTTTGGGGGTTGACCAATTTAGTAATTGGTCCATGATAGGGTTATCACCTGCCAACCGTTATAAACATGCTAAATGTTTTGTTCAGGTTACACAGTTTTAAACATGTGCTGGTTAGGGTTGGATAAATATGTAATAAGGGAACTTAGGAAGGGGATATATGTATATGCCTCTAATGTTTTTTTTGGCATATAGAAAATGGGATGTGATTGGTTCAAAAAGTCAACCTGCCAACCTGACATGATTGAAGCCCTTAATTAAAGCATAAATGTTGTAGTGACTAGTAACAGTAACATTAGCAACAATATTGTATAATGTATATTATATGTTTAGGGAATTCTACAACCAGACATGTGGGGTGTAACTCCATCTGATAAATGGGACTGGACCGCACTCCGTTCAATGATATCCAAAAACGGTGTACGAAACTCACTTCTCGTAGCGCCAATGCCAACCGCTTCAACGAGTCAAATTCTTGGAAACAATGAGTGTTTTGAGCCATACACTTCCAATATCTACAGCCGCCGAGTTTTAAGGTAACCCATTTGTCGTACCTTAGAAAACAAAAAAGTTATATACAACTTTTAACAAGCAACTAATTTCCTTATGCAGTGGTGAGTTTGTTGTGGTGAACAAGCATTTATTGCATGATCTAACTGAAATGGGACTTTGGTCTCCTACCTTAAAGAACCAGATCATATACGAGGATGGTTCTGTTCAGAAAATATCTCAGCTTCCTCTAAAACTGAAAGATATTTACAAGTAAGATTTCTTTTAAAATTAAATTTTCTTTGTGGTTTTATTGTTGTTATTGTTCTTATTTTAAGCAATATGGATTGATTAGGACTGTGTGGGAGATTAAACAAAGGACTCTGGTTGACATGGCTGTTGACCGTGGATGCTACATTGACCAAAGTCAAAGTCTGAATATACATATGGACCAACCAAATTTTGGCAAGCTGACGTCATTGCACTTTCATGCTTGGTCTAAGGTATCAAATATATGAACATGAGTTATCCTTAAATAATTATGTAAAATTGTTACATAACTTGTAAATGTTTCTTGGCGTGTGCAATAGGGTCTGAAAACAGGAATGTATTATCTGAGGTCGCGTGCTGCAGCGGATGCGATAAAGTTTACTGTTGACACTTCTCTTCTTAAGGTGAGTTGACTTTTATTCTAGTTTGTTATATTCAAACTTCAACAAGTAACATGCTCTTGATAATTGATGCAGGATTCAAACACGGAGCCAAAAGTGGGTGATGAGGACGACAGCACGAAAATGTCACAGATGGTGTGCTCTTTGATGAACCGTGAGGAATGCATGGCTTGTGGAAGTTAAAAGTTATTGATGGTTTGAAGTGTTATGGTATGAAGTGTCATTTGGGATTTTAGAATTATGGTTACAAGGTGCTTTTTCCATATGGTTGTTTGGTATGTTAGTGGTTTTATATATGGTACACATGTTTTAGTTAAGCAATATTCTCCTATATGTCACCTATTTGTTTCTAACAAATGAGCTTATCTAGTCACACATTTAAAGTTTATTTTGATTATGCTATTTAAAATTGTTTGGTAAACCAGTATTACTTAAATGTTGGACACGAATATAAGAAATAAAACAAGCATTTAACAATGCATATATAAAATAAATAACTACTTATTATTTGTCCTGTTATTATTATTATTATAAAGATTTTAAGGTTTTCTTTTAAAATTCGCTTTCACTCTTCTAAGATAGAGATAATAGATTTTAATAATTCAAAGTTTTTTCATGTATTTGATACTAGGTTATTGACCCGTGCATTACACGGTTAGAAATTGTAATGTCAATTATATATATGAATTTTTAAATTTTATATTTATATGAACAAACGATTTGACATAAATTTAAAGATTAAATTTAACTAGCATTAACCCATTAAGTCATTAACCCTTTGTAATCTTTGAAGATTACAAACGGTTTGACATAAAATTAGAAACTAAAGAGAATCGCTTGATAAAGTAAATGAAAAAGATGTAATGGTTTGGTTTCAAGCTATCAAAAACCAAAGAGGAGATATTTACAGTCCAACATAGATCCGTCATTGTTGGTTCGTTAACCCAGTTAGTTTAAATTTATTTGTTGTCGTGTTATTTATATTTGTTTTGTTAACATTGTATTAAATATGGGGAATTTTTTTTGAGCGCTACGGCTTGGTTTCGAGTCTAGATTCACCACTGCCTGCTAATAAATCTACTATTTAGTCAAATAATAGATTTATTAGCAGGTGTTTAAAATTACAATATGAATGATCGTTTGAATAAAATATAGCAACAAATGAGCAAGAAAATTGTTTACTAAACTATAAAAGATATAAAGTTATGAATATTGAAATTACATATCAAATTTTAAATTTGATACAACATATTAATGTAAACATATCAAGAAATTACATAGCCATTGTTAAGGAAATCAAGTTTATTTAATATGAAAATTTTTATTTCTTTATGGACATGCTTGTGAAATCATATGAATCTTAATATTAAACGGTGAGTGGTCCTTGGGAATAAAAACCACAAGGAATTAAAGTACGTAAGAGAAAATGAGTATGTTGATCAACACAAAAGTCAATCGTACTAAAAGAATATTGTTTGCCAAGAAACATATCAAATCTAGCAATATCACCAACACAAAAAATACTAAACCAAAACATTTATAGAAACAAACTAGTTTTTACACCTAGCGCGTTGCGCCGGGTATGTGACTATATAATTGATTAGACGTTGAAACCACAGCTGTTGTATCATAATATGGCCATGGTCCCAGCAGAGCCCAGTTGGACCCGTAAGACTTAAGGGACGTCTGCGCAGCAGAGCCCAGTTGGACCCGCAAGACTCACCTTGAAAAGGGACGTCTGCGCAGTTGAACCCGCAAGACTCCTTATCGGACGTCTGGGCGGTTGAACCAGCAAGACTTAAGGGACGTCTGCGCAGAGACCAACTGGATCCGCAGGACCCACCATGCTCAGAGACGTGACGTCCTTACGCGCAGTACGAAAGCTGGTCCCGCAGGAAAAGCCTCCCAATGGTGAAGTACTCCGCCTGTTCCCGCAGCTGCGGATACAAGCCATCAGGGAAGGCTACCCGCGCAACAAGGCTACACGCACAAGGCACATAACTCTCATAATAATTCAGTAATGTCACCTGAAGAAGGAATGAGCAAAGCCGGGAATACTCCCGCCCAAATGTGCCAGTCCGTACGATACTGGAGGATCTTTTGTACTGTACCTGACGAGGTATGGACAAAAGATCTGACCAAAGATACGACAGCTCACTGACAACAGTATGACGAGCAGCACGCTCTTGTACTGTATGTCACTATTAGCCGCTGCCTACTCACCAACCTGTCGGAGGACGTGCATAGCCTGCAGTTGGTGGAACAGGAATAGTACACAGCCGGCCTGGTCACTATCAGCCGCTGCCTACCCACCAACCACCAGCATGGCATGTGCGTAGCCCACAGTTGGCAGAACAGGAACACTATTCAGCCGGCTGTACCTTCTTGGAAACCTACCTTCGGCTATAAATACTCCAACACCTTGGAATGGTAGGAGGATCTCATCTTATCTCATATCTCATATCTTGATATATTACCTGATATCTGCTCTAGTCATTCCCTTAATATACATTTATATTCAACCGCAATCTAGTCTGATTCTCACGCCGGAGGGTGGTCACAAGGAGGTACCCCCCTTCTCAGTGACGAGCTCACGGTGTCTGTTTTGCAGGTTATCAGAAGAACCATCTTTGTCGGATCTAACCCCTCGTGGGAAACATCTATTTAACCCCCAGATTATCCGTAATCTGCCCGGGGTCGATTAGTGTTTCTTCATTGGCGCCATCCGTGCATAAAAGCTAGAACTTAATTCTCAGTTTTCTCAAAACTTCTGGAAAGATGGTTAAAGTTACTTCGGTCCCAAAACCAGCAAGTGACCAAGAAATACTGGTAACCACAACCCCAGCTACTAGGGGGAATACCGGCGACTACACAGTTTTTACGAACACTACCCCGGTTACCCAAGCTGAGGCAAGTGCAGTAAATAATCTTTCACTGGGATTCACCGATACCCAGTTAGAGAGACAACGAACGAGGCTCCCCCGCCAAACACTCGATGAAGTTAAAGCGTGGGCGGAAGCACGTCAAAAAGAATTCCAAGCTGAGTTGGATGAACGCTTGCGTTCACTCCAACAGGCTGATGATTCGTAGAGTACTTGGACGATGATTCGGCGGAATCCGATAGTGACGCAAACCCTCGTCATAGGGCGAAAGGGAAGCGTAAGGAAACGGACTCCCAACCGAGAAGGCATTTTGGAGAAACCTTCAAACCAAAAAACGCGGGTGGAAACCCACGTGACTTCTCCAAAACATTTAGACCAACTGCGGCAAATGCGGGAACGTCCAAATTTGCAAGGGACATTGCGGAAGCAATCGCCCCGAAAAGTGCCAAACAGATGTCCAACATCGGCACTTACGATGGTATATCTGATCCAGACGATCATTTGAACAGATTCATAGCGGGGGCAACCGTCAGTAATTGGACGGAACCTACGTGGTGTTACATGTTCCAAATGACGCTTGTTGGGCCAGCTAGAGCGTGGTTCGATCGTCTACCGGTCAACCACATCTACGATTGGGCAGACTTCCAACAGAAGTTTAGCCAACACTTCAGCCAACAAAGAAAGTATACCGAATAGCAATGGACAATCCTCAATTGCATTCGAGAGGAAGATGAATCTTTGCCAGACTTCATCACTCGTTTCAACTCAAAGAAGCTAAGTCTGGGTAATATTAGCGAAGATCTTGTTCGCGCTGCTTTCATCCAGGGCGCGAAAGACCCAGAGCTCATCCGCACCTTAACGGGTAAAGATGGCATGCCATCCACATGGGATGCCATCATGACAGCAGCTAAACGCTTTGCGGAAACGGAGAGACAACTGGGTAGAGATCTCCCCCAGAGCAC
Source organism: Bidens hawaiensis (assembly GCF_021521415.1). NCBI lineage: Eukaryota > Viridiplantae > Streptophyta > Magnoliopsida > Asterales > Asteraceae > Bidens > Bidens hawaiensis. The sequence continues at coordinate 73,155 of NW_027494191.1, forward strand.
AAACCTCTACACCCAGAAAACAAGAGAAGACAACGTCCATACCGCCCGACTAAACAAAAAGCAGAAGCTAGGCATTTGGCAGTCAAGGGTAAACTTTGACACCTAATCCGGCTTGCAACATCGGTTAGGCGGAAGGGATAACGTACCGTCGAACCAGAACTCCAGATGGACGCCACTCACCAAAAGCGTCACCGAGATATTCGCCACTGAGAAGCTCCCATGGCCAAAGGCTCCAATAATCCGACATCGTCACAATGCTGATCGGAGCAAATACTGTGACTTTCACAGGACAAAAGGCCACAACACTGAAGAATGCACAGACGTGAAAGACATCGTCGAAGCATTTGTCAGAGATGGGACGCTCGCGCACCTCGTGGCGTAACGAACGCTGAGCAGGCTGATGAGTGTAGAACCCCAGTTGGGGAAAACACGAATAAAACTGCAGCTTCAATGTTGGAGACTACATACTGCGTAAACAACGAGATTCCGAACTAAGTGCATATCGGCTCGAAAGGCTCGATGACACTCCCAAGAACATGGAATGGAGCTCAATTACACAATCTGCATGTAGATCAATTCCAAACTTGTAAAAGAAAAGGCCCAGAGCCACTTCTAATGGAAATGATTCTCCTTATCACATTGACGCTGATGGTCTTACATTTACTTATGAACTTTCCACACTGATATGCCGGTTTTCACCGCATACATAAGTAGGGAAAGAAATCGTTGCGTGTGGACGGCGGCAAAACCCGCGTAAACACAATAAATGGAAAACCTTCACGCAGGTCAGTTATAGGTAAAGTTTGGTGATCCCACTAAATGAAAGTGCCGGTCCTAACTGCACAAATCATGATAGAAGAAACCGAACTAACCTATTGACAATCGCGCGTCGAACGGTTAACTTATTCAAAATACTTATAGAAAATTTCTAACAGAAGGATGAGGAAAACCTCCACGCAGGTCAGATATTGGTAAAGTTTTGCCATCCTAAGTGCAAGTGACGGTCTTACCCGCACAATCACGAAGGAGGAAGCAAAACTTCAACCTATTATCTACCACGTTCAAAGGTTAACTTACTCTAAACACTTAGAAAATTTCTAAGGAAAAGAAGAGGAAAACCTTTTTCCTCCACGGAGGTCAGATATAGGTAAGTTTAGCCATCCTAAGTGCAAGTGACGGTCTTACCCGCACAATCACGAAGGAGGAAGCAAAACTTCAACCTATTATCTACCACGTTCAAAGGTTAACTTATTCAGAACACTTGGAAGGTTGCTAATTTAAACTAAAGTATGCATGAGCAAGTCATATAACGTTTGTAAAGCAAGTCATCCAGTGAAAGTAGCGGTCCTACCCGCACAAAGATTTATATTTCATAATAATTCATTACAAGAATGGCCGGGTAACTACCCGCCTACATGAATATAAATCTATACAATGTAAACCTATCCTAACAGTGGGAAGGGATCTTAAGGTTCAAGCTTCAGGACCACTCCCTCCAAACCCACTTGTACCCGCACCATCAGTTGGCTGTGGCGGTTCAAGGAAGGTCTTTAGAATGGCTAGCCCATCATCATCAGCAGCAACTTCGTTCACCTTCTCCACCACCGGATGCGGGAAGGCGGCATACTGGTTCACTGCTTGGTCATATACAACTTCAGTATCCACATCATATAAAGGGAAGTTGGAAGGCGGGATGCCTTTCTCAACGAACCCTAGACCAAGCAGGAAGCCGGCCTTTTCCCCATCCTCATGAGAAGCGTTGAGGGCTGCGCTCATGGCATCGTCGTATGATGTGTCCGTGAAGACTCGATGCACAACTTAAAAGAAAAAATACAAGTATCAAAACCTTTTCTATTTACAAAGAAAAGCATAAAGATATTATGAAATTACGCATACCTGAGACAACGCTTCTCGAAGAAGCCATTCCTTGGCAACCAGAGCCTCCTGGAGGGCGGCTTGAGCTTGGTTACGGGCGCGTTCGGCTTCACTTTTGTTAAGGTTGGCAAGCAACACTTCCTTAGCAGCAGCCTCTTCAACGCCTTTAGCTTCCGCTCAGTATGGTCAAGCACGCCCCTCTGGTCCAAGATCTCTTGGAGCTTCTTGGCGTCTTCCATAGCCAAGGCATCATGAGCCTGCTGGAACCTCTCTAGCTTGGCTTTAAGCTCCTCATTCTCAATACGTAGAGGCTCAGCAACAGCTTCAGCCTTGGTGGCCCTCTCAGTTGCGTTCTGGGCAGTTTCCTTAGCCAGCCGAAGCTGTTCATTAACAGCTTGGGCAGCCTTGGAACGGGCCTCGAGACGGGCCTGAACTTCAACTTCAAGGGCCTGGAAGGCCTTCTCCTTTTCCGCAGCCACTGTTGCAAGCCTCTTGTTCTCCTCCCGAATGGCCCGCGCCTGAGCCACTTCCAGGCTACGCGCTGTCTTTAACTTGTCGTTTTCACGACAAAGTAACTCGACGCGCGGCTGCATCCGGGCAAGGAGAATCCGCAATTCATTCGACAGCCTACCCTCCTGGTAGTTGGACATGGCTTCCCCCAGCGCACCGGCGGGGGCGGCGTGGCACGCCCATTCGACGCATTCTACAGGCGTCCGAAGGGTTGTTCCTCGGCGGATGTTCCATCGTGGAACATACACTTCATTGGAATCCGACAATGCAAAAGCAAAAAGCAGTTAGGAAAAGATGATAAAATATATATATATATATAAAATAAAGGCCAAAATAACCCAACGCACCTGTAGGGTCGACGACAGGCCTGTAGCCGCCAAACCCATCACCCGAACCTAACGGATATCCATCCAAGAGGTCAGGCAGATGGGAAGGAGGCAGAGATTGGCTTGATGCCCCAACCCCGGACATACCTGAAGGACCGGCAGTAGTCGCCGGCGCCGGAGGAGGCATAGCGGAGGCTGCCTTGGTAGAAACCAGCGGAGGTGAACTCACCGGAGGTGAACTCACAACCGCGGCAGCGGCTGCGGAAGAATCCACAGTAACATTCACCGCCGGCTCAGTGAAGGAATCAGTAAATATGGCACTGACAGCCGGCGGAGATGTCATCACAGTTGGAACAGTTGGCTCAACCGGGTGAGCAACTGAACCAACTGAAGCAGGCGCAGACGCCTAGGTCATCGCCTCGGGTAGGTTGACCAAACCTACCGTCATGGGTCCGGAGGTGCTCCTACCCGCTCCACCCTGGAATGCGGTAGCATCCACGCCTGCACAAAGAAGAAGTAAGTATAATGGTGGAAAGCTATGCAGTTAAAAGTAAAGGAAGATTATACTTACGGGTTTTCTTGAGCCTAAAGGTTCTGACAGGCGGGGACGAACCCGATGGAGCCGGCCTCTTCACGCCGCTCACTGTCGTCACGCTGGGCAGCCCGGAGGTGACAGCCGTCTCAACCTCCGGAACAGTGGTCTCACTACCACCAGGGTTCCCCGCCGCCTCCTCGCTCTGGGTTTCCGAGTCAGACCGGACAACCGGATCGGCGGTGGAGGCAACCTTCGCCTTGCCCTTCGCGCCAGTGGCCTTCTTTTTCCGCACCAACGGAGGACCATCTGCGGATTCCTCATCAAAAGATGACAAGATTAGAGGAATTCCAGCAGAGGTTTCAGCATTGAGAGGTCGAGGGTTGAATAACTCCTTACCTGGCCGCGTGGCGCTCAGAATGGGGTGGCCTGGCGGGTAGACCTCCACAAACCGATCACTCGTTTGCTCCAAGATGGGCAACTCGTTCTCATCGAGAGCACGAGTACCCATTCGAGCGGGACCATCAGCCTCCCGCGGATGCAGGAGCGACTGCAAGTCGTTTCCCTCTGAAATAAAAAGAAGAAACAGTTAAAAGAAAAACCTATATCAACAAAGAAGACAGAGCATACCGTAAGGGACAGAGTTTAAACCGTATTCGAGGACGATGGGAATCTGTGACGCCTCCTTCCACACCCGGCTCATCCCGAGCATCACCATCCCGGACTCCGCAAAGCGGTACACCGGAGTCTGGATCCGGGAGATCTTGGCGAACCACTCCGCCTCCTGGTGATTGAGGGCGTGAAGGGCGGGGAGCGCTCTCCCATTCTTAAACGTCATCGCAAGGGGGACGACGCGAGCGGAAATATAGAAAAATTCCCGCTTCCACGACCGAAGACTGCGCTCGGTAGCGCAGATCTTCAAACCCTTGATTCGATTGACCAAGGTGTACCACCCCTGGATGCACCCCCAGGAGTAGAAAGTCATCAACCGATCAACGTGGGGCTCCACGCCAAGAATGAGGCACACCCACTCAAAGTGGCGGATCTTGGCGATCGCCATCGGGTGTACCTCCGTCAGATGCACACCGTGCCTCTCCAAGACACGGTATACAAACTTCGTCAATGGGAACCTGAGATTCCCATAAACGAAGAATGCAGCGTACACCCCTACCTTGCCCTTGGGGGCATCGTACACCGTCTGGTGTGGTTCCGGAAACTCAGGCTCGAACGGCTCGAGCATGAACTTCCGGACAATGTACTGGTAGAGGTCAATAGGAAGAGCGCACTGGCACTCGCCAGCAGTGCTCTTGTCGTCCTTTTCGGACGTCGACGTCGGGTTCTCGACGAACAACTCAGACTCCTCGGCAGTGGCCTCAAAATCACGGGTGGAAGACATGTTTTGGATGTACAGAAACAACGATTTCAGAAGAATGCTCGACGGAATAGTGAGTATTCGCCGGAAATCGTTTAGAAGATGAAGAGAGAAGTGAAAGTGTGGACTAAGATGCACCCTCTCGCCCTTTATATACTCATCGCAATTAATGCGATGAATTTAATGCGGAAGAGAGAGAAATCGCAGGTGCAATGAAACTATAACACGTGGCAAAGAGCAAGCTGGCAACAGCTGTTGAAAGGACGCGTGCCATTAATTTCGCGGCCACGCGCCCGAAAAATCGCGCCCACGCGCCTGAAAAAGCGCCTGGAATGACCATATACTGTCACGTCGCCATAACTTCCTGCACGTCCTGACACTGTCAGAAGAAACCGTCGGACGACGTTTCAACAGTTTGGACTGTTCTTATCCTTTCACCAACTCTTCAAATTTCAAAAAGATTCAAAAGTAAGCGGGAAAATACCCCTTACCTTGGCAACCAACTATAAGACAGGTGCGAGTACAGTGTTAAGGCAAAACCCTTCACATACTTAGCACCTGCAGGGAATTGAAGCCAAGAATACCTCGGCAACCAAGTAACCATAAGACGGGTGCGAGTACAGTGTCAAGGCAAAACCCTTCACATACTTAGCACCCGCAGGGAATTGAAGCCAGGAATACCTTGGAAGTAAAGTAACAATAAGACGAGTGCGGGTACAGTGTCAAGGCGAAACCCTTCACATACCTAGCACTCCGCAGGGAATTGAAACCAAGAAGGATCTTCTGGGTAGTGCTTGCGGAAACGGGAATAACATCCCCGCATAGCGGGAACGTCGAGAACTAGATTGTTTGAACCTCCAAGATGGAATTGGTTGTTTAAACATAATTGATCACTATGTTCAAAACTACCAAAACCTCATGGAGAATCTACACAAGTGGAACTCAACGCTCCTGACTTGCGAGGAGGTTACAGACCTACCCGCATCACACCCAAAGATCAAGCAGAAGTCGGGAATTTCTGCACGTGACATTAGGACTTCTGCGGGAAGAATCCCCATGGAAAACCTTAAAACTAAACCCTTTTCAAAACCCTTTGCCTAAGTCCAAAAGTTCACCTCACTTATTAACAATTCATGAGAAGAACATTGGACTGGGGGGAATTGAAGAGGTAGGTCCCAACAGAGCCCAGTTGGACCCGCAAGACTCACCTTGAAAAGGGACGTCTGCGCAGTTGAACCCGCAAGACTCCTTAACGGACGTCTGCGCGGTTGAACCCGCAAGACTTAAGGGACGTCTGCGCAGAGACCAACTGGATCCGCAGGACCCACCATGCTCAGAGACGTGACGTCGTTACGCGCAGTACGCAAGCTGGTCCAGCAGGAAAAGCCTCCCAATGGTGAAGTACTCCGCCTGTTCCCGCAGCTGCGGATACAAGCCATCAGGGAAGGCTACCCGCGCAGCAAGGCTACACGCACAAGGCACTTAACTCTCATAATAATTCAGTAATGTCACCTGAAGAAGGAATGAGCAAAGCCGGGAATACTCCCGCCCAAATGTGCCAGTCCGTACGATACTGGAGGATCTTTTGTACTGTACCTGACGAGGTATGGACAAAAGATCTGACCAAAGATACGACAGCTCACTGACAACAGTATGACGAGCAGCACGCTCTTGTACTGTATGTCACTATTAGCCGCTGCCTACTCACCAACCTGTCGGAGGACGTGCATAGCCTGCAGTTGGTGGAACAGGAATAGTACACAGCCGGCCTGGTCACTATCAGCCGCTGCCTACCCACCAACCACCAGCATGGCATGTGCGTAGCCCACAGTTGGCAGAACAGGAACACTATTCAGCCGGCTGTACCTTCTTGGAAACCTACCTTCGGCTATAAATACTCTAACACCTTGAAATGGTAGGAGGATCTCATCTTATCTCATATCTCATATCTTGATATATTACCTGATATCTGCTCTAGTCATTCCCTTAATATACATTTATATTCAACCGCAATCTAGTCTGATTCTCACGCCGGAGGGTGGTCACAAGGAGGTACCCCCCTTCTCAGTGACGAGCTCACGGTGTCTGTTTTGCAGGTTATCAGAAGAACTATCTTTGCCGGATCTAACCCCTCGTGGGAAACATCTATTTAACCCCCAGATTATCCGTAATCTGCCCGGGGTCGATTAGTGTTTCTTCAGTCGTTCAGCCTTTATATAAGTTGAACATATAATGTATATTTAAAAACACTTTATACACTTCTATTTTTAAGTTATACAAAAGGTAACCTATGCATAGTTTTAGTCTTGTTCTACCATCACCTAAGTGTTTCATCCTTTCATTCTGCATAGTTTTAGTCTTGTTCTACCATCACCTAAGTGTTTCATCCTTTCATTCTTTTCTCACTTTGGCAGTTTGGCTTGTATCTACATATGAAATACACACACGCATATTAGATAGTTGTTTACTTGTTTATGTGAAATGTTAAAAGTTATGTAGGTGTATGTTTGTTTAGTTATGTGTGTACCTGGTGAATTAACTCGGCCCAATGCCAACCATTGAGGTAATTGTCTCGTTAAATAAACCTGTAGTGGCCGATCCGGACTCATCAACGATTGTTGTGGTAATGCGGTACCTGTCAGTAGATGTCGTCAATTAATAATGGCTACTACATGCAGATTCCTCAACTGAAGTCAGAACAAATGTGTTCAAGCAAAGAAAAACTAAACATTAAAACATCTGCGTGTATGTAAATATATAAATATATAAATGCATTCTATTTGTTTTGTAAATCAAATGACCATAACTATAAAAATTTTAGAATGTTTTCAATTAATACCATAGTGGATACATAAATAACACTTTAAAGTTCAAACTAACACTTGATGAAATTAGTATTAAACCCTTAATTCCAACTAATACCATACTATAAGTTTTTACATACTAACTGCATACATACATGGGCGTTTGGTTGATGGCAAAAACCCCAACCTCAAATTTTTAGCTTTCTTCCTGGAAAAAAAAATCATTTGTACTACTTTTATATGAATTAGTAAAGGATGAAGCTTTTACCTTGGTTTCTGTCTGGAATTGGGTCGTGGTCCTCACATTTATGGTTGCATTTCGGTTATGAAATTGGCCATTAATCCTCACATTTATAATCATAATTGAACACCTACTTCTTGTTCACAAACTAGATCGATACAACATTCAATAGTAATTAAAGTAGAAGACACTGCGCACAAAAACATTTAAATACAATAGCATACAATACCGTAAACACCAATTTTGGTTAACTTTTTTTTTTCAAACAAATACTATTTATCAGGTGCTGCTATTTTATTTTTAATTTTTAAGTTAAAAACAAAAATTTTCAAACCTTTTCCATGAAAACTAAAATGTCAATTTTTAATAATAGTGTTAAAATAAAAGCATATTCTTAAAATATAAACTAAAAAACCGACCCCAAAACTGGTGAAACTTCGGTCTTTTAAGGTTATCTAAACTTACCAATGCCACACTTTAAAAAAATTGAAATAAAAAATCTTTCGAATTAATTAATCCACACAATACCATTTTGGCTAAACCTGGGCCTAGCACACACTAAGTATATTGAAGTGTATAATGGTAAACATAAGGAAAACATGTCATAAAAAGCATATTATTAAGAAATAAGAACTTGCAATAACGCCGATTTATTGCACCTATCAAAAGCTTAAAACTGCTCATAGTCTAATGATCATGAAGATCAGCTTGGAAATCATTAACTTGATATCTTTCTCTAAAGCATGTACTAACAAAACCTGCATAATATAAGGACATCATAAGTTAGAAAAAAAGGGTAGTGATATTGTGTCAGAACCTTGCAATGTCACGATATTAGTTTACGTAAATTAAGAAATTATAATCGATAAAAATATAGTAAACCTTACTTTTAGTAGCCAATAAGTGAAAATTTGGAATAATTCAAATGTTCAGCGAAGACATGAGGGCACAACTTTGGCAGTAAATCAACAGTTGCATAGTACATCATAACCAAGCCATCCAAATCTTGCCACACCATGACATGAATCAAATGATCGCCGTCCCTTTGGCTTAAACCAACCATCATACCCTTTTAGAGTATACTACACAACACCATACCAAGACAGCATAATGGTCCAAATAAAATCCGGGCTTTAATGATCACAATGCCTCTTGTAGAAGACTAAATAAAATCAACCTATAGTGCTTAAAATGTAGTTTATTACCTTGAAGAACGCAATATACACTCGATTCGGAAGCGCGGATCTGTTGACATCATATAAACGACCGTTAGACGACAAAAACATGCCTCTAAATCTCCAATGAATGTCGTTTACATGGCGTATTGCAGAGTCACACCATTGATTTCAAGCTGACTCTCACATCACAATTTACACGCTAAGGCAAAGCACCTGATGCATAAACAAAAAAATCTTTAATTGAAGTTCATGATGACTATGTAGAATTAGAAACATTAGGTAGAAGAAAATAAACCATTAATTTTGGTTTTTATTTTGTTTGCTGTTTTTGCAGAATTAGAAAACAACAGCACTCTAGGTTGGACCAACATCTTAATCGCCTAATAAAAACGTCAAATTAATTTACTAATAAAATAAAAGGTAATTTCTCTAAATTATCATGATTAGAATGTAACATAGAGCGATATTAGAGAGCCAACTTACTGGTTTGGGAACAACAGGGTGATATTAGAGAGCCTATAGCCATAAAAATAAACACAAAGTGACCCTAATTATCAATTGCTTAATTATGACCCTAAATAAATAAAATCAAGTAAATTACAAAAGAAATCAAATGAGCATGATCATAATTGATGGCTGGTTAACATTCAGCTACTACAAAGCGATTATAATAAAGTGGCAGGCAAACGGACAACAAGCTGCGCCGCAACCCCCTTTTGAATAGCAAAGCCAATCCTACTAAAAACGAAGCTTTGGGACCTAGGAGCTGAAGAGGTTCCGTGTACGACACGCTGAACCCTACTAAATAAATTCACAGCCTCTGGGGCCAAAAAACCAAATGTATCAAAAGCAAATGGGAGAAAGATATGTTGATTCTCTAAACAAGCTTTCTCGTGTTTAACAACTTTGCCCGATTCAGCCTTCATCGCAGCCTGACCCACAACAAACCCACGGTCCCTGAGCCTAACAAGAGGAGACACTCCTGTAAGATCCACACAAGCGTGTTTTCCCCCTGCCCACCGAACACAAGAATGTCAGCTAGTCGTAAAGTAGACCTCCCCTCAATAGGATCCGTGAGAAAGTTAACAGAGGCTTCCTTTTTAGCAGAAATCCCTGGCCGTTTAAGAACATCACACAGAACATCCCTAACCAAATCATGTGTATTTAAAGCCAGGAAATATTTTGCAATGCACGACATGGTCTCCAAAAGAATCCAAACAGACCTTGCGGAAAATTGGGCAAGGCTCATCAGTAAGGAACATAGGGATCATTAACTGATACTTAAGGATAGCCCGATAATCCAAACCCAACATATGTTGGCCCAATCCTTCAATGGGGATGGCCGTTAGAAAATCCTGAGCCCGAATGCATTCAAACACCGCCTTTTGGGGAGGGGATAGATCAAACTTCAGTCTAAACTCTGGGCGATTCCACCAAATAAGGCACTCGCCACAACATGTTGGGCTTTAGGGGGAGGGGGGTGTCATTATTAGAGAACCCCATAAGATCAAAATCTGGAAGTGAAGTACGTAAATGATCCAACACACACATAATCAGAGTCTAACCCATAAATATCACAACCCCGAAAAATATGGTCTTGCAAACACCACGATTGTGCTCTCGAAGCCACAAAAGCATATGTAGATACATCTTCGGCCGGACATAGACCCAACCCCCCAAAACGGGTAGGTAGTGATGCCAACCTCCATTGGAGATCCCCGAAGAACGGACCCTCACAAACCACGATGTCCTCAATCGCCCTTCGAAGGTCATTGTCAAATATAGAAACAACTTCCCCACATACATAGGTTGGCACATTCTCAAACCGAACAAAAGCTTTGAGACTCCCATAGACAAACTGCTGATAAACCCCGCATCTCGGCTTACAGCACCACCAAGGAGTTTCACACCCAGCCCTGGCCTTCCAATCCCGCAAGGGAACAACCCCTCCTGCATCTTCACCCCATTGCATGTTGTCCAAAATAACTCTATTTTCTTACATTTAATGCTTTGGCCACCTCTCTAGGGTTCCCGATAATCGTACCATCATCCAAGTACCAAGCATGAAACAGAAGCTTGCACCAATCTTTGATTTGGTGAACAAGAGGGTGCAAAACTAAGGCAAAAAAGAGAGGCCAAAGAGGGTCCCCCTGTTGAACCCAGTGGTGGATTGAATGTAAGTATCACCCACATATAACCTAGACGACTGCCCATATAAAAATCCACACAAAAAGAAATAGAATGACATCGACTCCGAACCTCATGTAGAAGGGTCGTCCTATCGACTAAGTTGAAGGCATTAGAGAAATCAACAGTAAGCATAACCAATGACCCATCCGAATGAAACTAATTTAGAAACCTGTTCGCGCTATGAAGCACGGCCTGTTCCCCACTAGGGACTCCCACCCTAAATTGAAAGTCACCGAGGTATTTAGCCATCTCCTTCCCGACACCCCTCATAGCCACCTTAGAGACCAACCGCCTCCAAATGGCCCCAACAGCAATAGGTCTAATCCCATTGTCTGGTTTAAGCAGCGACGTAAGGGGGGCAGACGCAACAAACTCTGCCAACACCTGACACCATCCCCCCAAAAATAAATTAACCACCACAGAAATAGCCTTGAGCAAACCATCCGCAATCGGAGACCCCTCTCCACACGATGCATTTAAAATGTGTTGGGCTCGTAATCCGTCCCGCCCACACGAAGTCCCGAAAGGTGCGACCCCTGAGGAGCATAAAACTTTGACCGCAGCAGTGAAATGCCCATCCGCAACTTTCCGCAAACATTGTTTAACATTGGCGTACAACCCGGAGTTATCAGACTCAGGGAAAAACGCATCACCACCCGGGGCATCCCCTAAGGGTTGGTCAAAAATCGATAGAAGAAGCTCAAAGAAACCGTCACCGTCACCCCATGCTGATAGCGACCGTTGAATACTTCGGCATTGCAGAGACTTTCTATTGCCAGACCTGCGTTGCTGACGATTAGAAGGTCTAAAACCCAACCACATGACAATAATTAGAAGGTCTGAAATAATTAGATGAAAGCTAACCACGTGACAAAGAAACAGAGAGCGATCATTACTACCAGCACACAACCGCCTCCTAGGGTTTTGAAATCTAACCCAACAACAGTTGGCTGCGACAACGATGTTAAGTGGAAGAAACAAAGAGGTGGAAATGTAGATATCATAATCGGTTGGAGAGAGGGAAAGAGGAATTGAAATAGATACCTCGTAGTTGGAATGGAATGGAAGAGAGAAACACTGAACTCCACGTGGGGGTGAGTGTTATGTAATCAGATGTACAGATGGAAAAAAAAAACGAATGGAAGATTAAGCGGTGAGTGGTATACTACTTTAACAACAAGATGTACAACTATTGAAGCACAGTTTCACTTGAAATTGTAATATTATACATATATTGGTCTAAAAACAACTCACGAAGGTACAAAGATCCCTATTTCTTTCCTCGTATATGATACATACTTTTTTTCTATGCTAGAACGAACAAATTAATTATCTTAATAATATGGTCTATTTGGAAAAAAAAGGCATCCTTTTAGATGTTTATACTCAAATTATGTACAAGATCTTCGATAACCAAAGAACCCGATGCATGACCATCTAACCATACAAATCTGAAAAGAATGTCTAATATGCGATGAAACGATCTCATCACTTCTCGAAAAATTTTGGCCTGTTGTACGGTGCTCCGACTACCACTAACCCCGCGAGCTTAATGGCTTATCTATCTCCTCGAGCCATGTACAAACTTTTGACCTGAACCCGTTACTCAGCCAACCCGTATATACTTATTAATCCTTATCACCACATTCTTATGTGATTATTATGGAAAATTAATATATCTATTGATAAGAACTCGCCCTTTGCCAAGCTGACACTAACGCCCCACTAATGGGTCCAACTTTACCAAATAAAATATGCGTGCGTGAGTTACATTCCATGGATCTAAAGTCAATCGACCCATTTAGATCGGACAAAAAATATGTGTTTCTACATAAACCCGTTACTAAAGTCAACCGGCACATTTTGAAAAGTAAAAATACGTATTTTGACCTGAACCCCTTACTAAAGTCAACGCGAACCATTTGACCAGTGAAATAGTATGTATTATGACCTGAACATGTTACTCAACCGACATGTTTACCTAATTATATGTTATTTGTTCTACCTATAAATTATAGCTATAGTAATGTTGCGTGATTAATATGAAAAATAATTTATCTATAGTTAAGAACTCACCCATTGATGAATCCGCTTCGGGAGTGGAAATTGAAGCAACATCATCCACCCAATCATATTCTTTGATATACATGGTTCCAGACAGAAGCTTACTAAAAACAGTCATCTACAGGTAGTTATAACGTGGGAGGACACCTGACGGTGGCAATAAAAAGATTTCAATATTAGAAGATGAAAAAGTCATGCTTTTGTTATTAACTAATTATTAGGGTCTGGTCCCTATCATCTCAGATATTTTAAGGGTCAGGTCCCTATCATCTCAGATATTTTAAGGGTCAGGTCCCTATCATCTCAGATATTTTAAGGGTCTGGTCCCTATCCTCTCAGATATTATGAGGGTGTGGTCCCTACCTTCCATACAATCATACAACCATACATTCCTTGCCATATAACCATACATACTTTTCCATACATACATTAGATATCTATGTATATTTATACATATAATCATAAACATCTACATATATACTCCTAACCTTTTCTACATTCGTTCATCATTTCAATATCATTCATATATCTTTCATAAGACACTCATATAGCATATACTTACCACTTAAGGTAAGTTAATTAACTATCACATAGGAGTATGCACACAGCCTCGAAAAACATAAAAGAGAAAGGGGCTAGAAACTCACCTGAGTCCTGTACTTCTCCGAGATAAAGGTTAGCGCTGACCAAAGAAGCTAAAGGTTAGCGCTGAGGATCCGTGCTTTGTTTGTGGGGAGATAGGTCATTGGATGAGAAATTGTCCAACCTATCTCAAAGAGTTGAAAGCTAAGAGGGATGCGGGGTAAACCTCAGCTATAACTTTCATGATCCATATTGATCTTAATATTATTTTTCTAACACATGGGTATTGGATACCGGAAGTGGAACTCATATATGCAATTCATTGAAGGGGTTCAAAAGAAGAAATTATTTCAAGAAAGGAGATATAAGTCTCTTCATGGGCAATGGATCAAAGGTTGACGTCCAAGCCCGAGGAGATTACGTTTTGAAGCTTCCAAATGGCTTGGAAGTTATTTTGAAAAACATTTTGTATGCTCCTAGTTTGACTAGGAACATTATCTCCGTTTCTCTTTTAAGACAATGTGGTTATGATTTCAAGTTTGTAGACAATGGGTTTTATGTTTTCATGAATGATGTCTTTTATTTTAAAGCAATGCCTTTTAATGGCATTTATGAATTGGTTCATGATAATATATCCACTGATAACTTGTTGTACCAAGCAAGCACCAAAAGACTCAAATTGGATTTGAGTAAAACTTTTTTTTGGCATTGTCGCCTTGGTCACATAAACAAGGATCGCATTCATACGCTTCAAAAGAATGGTCTTTTGAAATCAAGTGATGATTCATTTGATGAATGTGAATCTTATTTATTGGGAAAAATAACCAACGAACCATTTAGTGGAACTAATGAAAGGGCGAAAGACTTATTAGGTATCATACATTCAGATGTATGTGGTCCTTTTAGGACAATGACAAGGAATGGTGAAAGATACTTCATTACCTTTACCGATGATTATAGTCGCTATGGGTATGTGCTCTTGTTAAGACACAAAAATGAAGCCTTTGAAATGTTCAAAGTCTTCCAAAATGAAGTACAAAATCAACTCAACAAAACAATCAAAGTACTTTGATCCGATAGAGGAGGTGAATACCTCAATGATGCGTTTCTAGATCATCTAAGGAGTTGTGGGATTGTCTCACAACTTACTCCACCCGGAACACCACAACATAATGGTGTGTCTGAAAGGAGGAATCGAACTCTATTGGATATGGTTCGATCCATGATGGCTAGAAGCACATTATCTCTATCATTTTGGGGTTTCGCACTGATCTCTGCTGCCTGTATTTAAAATATGGCACCAACCAAGAAAGTGGAAAGGACACCTTTTGAAATATGGCATGGAAAGGTTCCATCATTATCATATTTTAAGGTATGGGGGATGTGAGGCTTATGTTAAGATCTACACCCCTGATAAACTTGAAAGCCGTTCCACTAAGTATATCTTTGTAGGATATCCCGAAGATTCAGTGGGATATTACTTCTACAATCCAAATGAGCATAAACAGTTTATAGCTCGCAAGACTAAGTTCTTGGAAAGAAGGTTCCTTATGGAAGGAACTGATAGAACTATGGAACTCGAGGAGGATCGAGAACCACAAGCCGATACACGTTTGGTTGACACTAGTAATCAACAAGAGGTTGTTGATGATGATCAAATGGTTGATCAAAACACACAAAACGTTCGCAAATTTGGTAGAATTAGCACTCCACCTGAAAGATATGGATTTTTCATGGATGGATGCTATGTGGTAGATTCTGATGAACCAACCACATATCGAGATGCAATGTCACAATCTGATTGTGATAAATGGCTGGAAGCCATGAACGTTGAGATGCTATCCATGCATGACAACCAAGTATGGGACATGGTAGCTCCACCACTTAATTCCAAACTGGTTGGAAGTAAGTGGGTTTTCAAGAAGAAAATTGATATGAATGGAAACTTGGATATTATAAAGCTAGACTTGTAGCAAAGGGTTTCACTCAAACTCAAGGGGTTGATTATGATGAAACTTTCTCGCCCGTGGCAATGTTAAAGTCTATATGGATATTGTTTGCCATAGCCGCATATTATGTCTATTAGATATGGCAAATGGATGTCAAAACTGCTTTTCTAAATGGAGACCTTGAAGAAAATGTCTATATGGTTCAACCTGAAGGTTTTGTCGATCTACAACATCCTAATAAAGTATGCAAGTTGAAGAAATCAATTTATGGATTGAAACAAGCATCTAGGAGTTGGAATCACCGTTTTGATGATGAAGTTAAGAAATTTGGATTCATCAAAAACACTGATGAAGCTTGTGTGTATAAGAAAGCTAGTTGGAGCATCATTACCTTTCTGGTATTATATGTCGATGACATATTACTATTTGGAAATGACATTCCAACCTTGGAAGGTGTAAAAGCCTGGCTTGGATGCTGTTTTTCCATCAAGGATCTTGGTGAGGCTGCCTATATTCTGGGAATAAGGATCTATAGGGATAGATCAAGGCGGTTGATAGGTTTGAATCAAAGTGCATACATTGACTAAATCTTGAAAAGGTTCAAGATGGACAACTCTAAGAAAGGTTTCGTACCCATTCAAAGAGGAACAATATTGAGTGCTTCTCAATGTCCAAGCTCAAAGGATGAGCAAGATAAAATGAGTGGAATTCCATATGCATCTGCTATAGGATCCATCATGTATTCCTTGATTTGCACTAGACCGGATGTGTCATGCGCTTTGAGCATGACAAGTAGATACCAGCAAAATCCGGGAGCCAGCCATTGGATGGCGGTTAAGAGCATATTGAAATACCTTAGGAGGACTAAGGATATGTTTCTAATATATGGCTCTGGTGAGGAGGAACTCGTTGTAAAGGGTTACACGGATGCGAGTTTCCAAACTGATCGAGATGATTCTCGATCACAATCGGGATATGTCTTCGTTCTCAATGGTGGTGCTGTCTCTTGGAAGAGCGCAAAACAAGACGTGGTAGCCTTGTCCACCACAAAATCAGAATACATCGCTGCCTCCTTGGCAGCTCAAGAAGCTGCGTGGATTAGAAAGTTCATTACCGATCTACGGGTAGTCCGTACCATTCAGGACCCTCTAGAAATCTTTTGTGACAACGAGGGTGCGATTGCTCAAATCAAGGAACCTCGTGCACATCAAAAGACTAGGCACAATGAGCGGAGATTCAACTACATAAGGGATGAAGTTGAAAAGGAAAAGATATGTATTCGCAAAGTTCACACTGATCAAAACATTGCGGATCCACTCACGAAGCACCTTGAAAGGCCGAAGCATGAGGGTCATACTTGCGCCTTAGGACTTCGATATTCTAGTGATTGGATTTGATCTATTTTGTATTTGGATATCGAAACAATTGTTATTTTGGCTCATTCATATGATTATGGTTTATGATTATGAATTTTGAGTTATGTTCCATTTTAGCATGTTTAAATCCGTGAATAATTTAATTATTCTAAATGTCCGTAGTCGTTCATACTTGTGGGAACAAATATGAAAATAAGACTATTATGAACTTGGATTGGTAGATATTCATGAGGTATGAATATAGCAAAGGGTTTGCTGCCAAGGTTCATAGATATTTATGGGATAAATATTGGACTGACCCTCCCTCAATTATACTGCATGGAATCCTTGTGATTTGTGATCATAAGTAAATTTGAGTAAAGGCGAACATCATAGTATCCTCCGGCCTAAGATACATATTGGGTCTTGATATTCATCGACTATTATACTTTGACTTAGTTCTTCGCTGCTCTGAAACATGTCAGTACATAAGGCTAAGCTCAAGTGTAGTACGAGGTGATTGTGAGAGACGTATGTAGTCAATAGGGGATTTGTCCCTCTTATTCGTTGAGAGTTAAATGTCTAAGGCCCGGTAAGTTAAATCAACAGAGAATGATCACTCTGTGTCTCTGGATTTAACATGACATTTGTGGCAAAAGGATAAATGATAGTTTCACCTAAATCATTTTCAAGCATGGGACTTGAAGTGGATGATGTTATTGAATGGCACTTCGTTATGCGTATTAGGATAGTAAACCGTTGTTAGGCGGTATTTTCTATTTGCATCAATCTTCTATGCATCTTGTGCAAGTGGGAGTTTGTTGGAATCGATCTGCCCAAGACACATATTAGAGTTGATGTGGCTAGTACGTATTGATCCAAGTCGGGTCATACCCAATAACAAGCTAGACAAACACCACGATATTTATTATTGGATATGATCTAGTTAATAAATATCAACACTTATAATATTTGAAAATCGGTGTTCTAAATATTTGCATTTGTGTGTTAAATAAATTAAATGGATAATTTATATCTTGAGAGATGTTATTTAAATTGGTTAAATAACATATTGCATGATTACTTATGATATGTTTTATAACATAAGTCTTATAAGTAAATAATTGTATGTAATTAAAAGTGGATTTGAAATTTGGGTGGGAAAATTCCTCCATCTTCTCTCTCCTCCTTTTATTTCTTTTAAGACATGTAAGAGATACCATTGGAAGATGATTATTCTTGGGTAAATAATATTTACACATTCTCTCTCACACACATTTTCTTCTCTCTTTCTCTCCTCATTTGAGCCGTGAATAAGAAGAAGAATAAGAACAATGGGTTTGTTTTTGCAAGTGTTAGGACCCTAGCAACCAAGGTGTTTGTTGGAGCTCGTTGGGTATACAAGCTTGAGGTTTCCTCCATTGGAAGCTAGCCATTCATATCTTTCATCCTCTTTATCTTTCGGACTTGAAGGTGTGATTCATGCAACACCCTATGGTTGTTTTTGATAGCATGTATTTTGTATATGTATCCGGGCATTGGGTTAATCTATATAAAATCGGTTTTATATTTATCAAACTAACAAGATTTAAAACTTTATTATCCGCTGCGTTTTAACATATAATGGGCTATATGGACTTTGATAATCTTGTTAAAACCCAACACTTTGCCCATTCGATTCGATCACTTTGCCCATTCGATTCGATTACTTTGGCCATTTGATTCGATTACTTTGTCCATCCAACTTGATTACTTTTATTTTGAATATGATTATATTCCTATCATTATCCAGCCTTTCTTGTCGACTGTTTTACCCGTCTTGCATAATAAATGAGCCTAGGATTTTAACCATATTGTTTCCTTGCACTAACTTGGTATAAACATTACCCGTTTGTCCCGTTTCATTCCAAACATCCCGTTTACATTAAACTTTATATTTTTCTTGCATAATAATGCCCGATTTACTATCCTACCAAGTTTCATGCAAAGCCGACTTCGTTTACCCGTCCTTTTCACAAACCGAACACTACTCGTTTTACTAAAAAAAACCAACTATCCGTTTACTCGAAAGTTCATTACTTTATCAATAATCGTGGCCCATTCTTTCATCCTACCAATTTTCATGCAAATCCGTACACAAAAAGTAAACCTTTTTAATAAAAACGTACCTTTGATGTTTATGTTCGAAATCACTCGAATAGACCAAAAACATATCAAACGAACTCAGAATTGAGTGATTCATACGGCCACGGAACTGTCTTGCCATGATATAAACCCATCAACTCTCCTTCGTAGGAAAACGCTGCTACAGTTGCCGGAGAAGCTGAGCAGTTGCCGGAAAATTGCATTTTCCACGGTTACGATTTTCTAGTTAAAAACTGGTGTTCCCGACTTCTGATTGAAGATCTAATCAGTGGGAATCTTCATTTATATACCTTGACCACTCAGTTAAAATTTTAGACCGATCCGATGGTTAGATCTTTGGGAATCATCGTGTCTTCGTGGGTGGTTTTTTCAAAAATGGGAATTTGGTAAAGGAGGAGTTTGGAGACTAGGATGGGTATGAATGAGAGGCTGACTACATTTATAGGAAAAGGGTTTGGTTTCATGTTTAACTTTTCATCTAATGACACTTATCCCCCTCCTACATTAGATAATTACATTTATCTTCTATAATTTAATTAAACCCAAATCATTTAAATACCGGCGAAACTTAGGATGTTACAAGTCCACCCTCCTTATATGAGGTTTCGTTCTCTGTCGGTCCCTTGCTATCACTAGGATCACTCACTAAATCACTGTCGTAACCAAACACCTAAGTGTCGGCAAGAAGGTTAACGACACTACTATACCGTGAAGAACACTAGAGTATTAATGGCGGAAACACTAACACTCTAATTGTTGCACACTGAACACTAAAGTAACAAACACAACCAATAACTCAATAGATTTCCATTTAGTAATACGAAAGTTACAAACGAAAATCAGTTAGGGTACAAAGGTGGAATGTCAGGATCTTTAGCAGATTTCCTTATAGGATATGGTTTGCCGTCAATCACAATATTCGCGAGTGTCAAGTGTGTCATAGGCGTGCCCTAAAATATTCTATTTATAGGCCTAGCCCTGACATTTTACATTCCACTTTTAGAAACTCTAATCATTGGAACAGAATTGAACATATTACAATAAATGCTAAGTGTAAAACAGGTCTTCGGGCAAGCTTTGCAGCATGTATCTTTGTCGAGCAGACCTGGTAACCACGAAGTGTGCTGGGAAACAGTTCTCCGGGTAGACTTTACTTAGAATATTTTCCTTAGAAAATATTCACCTAGCAGACTTCAATCCTCTTGACCATATCAAACTTTGCTCGTAATTTTCCCACTAGCAAATTTGTTCTCCAGGAATCTCTTCAACCCCTTGTTAAACTTTAACTTATTGAACAAACCAAAGTGTACTGGTAACACTGTTGCCTGCTCAGAGTTGAACCTTGCTTGGAAAAAGTCTTTTAAGTTGTTTCTTGATTAACCTCTTTCAAGCTTGCTGGGAACATTGTTTATTAAGAATAAACCTTGCTAGATTTAGTTTTAGCTTGGTTTTAGTCAAGAGTTTGCTAGGAAACAAACCTTTCTTAGAACAACCTTGCTAAACAAAGTGAACGTTGCTCGGTTTAACACTTAAGAGGAATTCTAGAAGATAACCTTACTGGAAAAGCAAAATACCTTGCAAGGACAAGTAAAAGCCTGTTGGGAAGCTTTAGCTTGCTCGGTTTCCATACTTAACCATTTTTAGAGAGTTGAGAAGTTTCCAATCTTCCTTTGAACTTTTCACATCCCAACAATCTCCCCCTAGATTGGAACAATCTCAGCTGCACCAAAACACCTCTAAGGTTACATACACTTAGCCAAAATGCACATCAGATTTCAAATAGAAATTACATTACATAATAAAAAATATTACAAGTTGGAATTATGTCCCATGGACATTACAAAGTAAGCCTAAGCTAATAAAAAATATTATCTCCTTGAGCTTGAGGCTTCCATTCTTCTATCCAACTTCACCGATGCGACACTTTCTTTAAAGATGATTAACTAACTGTGGTTAGGATGCTCAGAGGGCAGAGTCCATCTTATTATATCCTCGAGGTCCTCCACATGCAGAAATTCTAGGTCAGTATCCTCCTTGATGATGCCCAAGGCCAGTCCATCAGAGTTTCTGGGAAAGAAGGATCCATTTTGATCATCAAAGTCAATGTTTGCAATCCTTCTATTTCTCTGGACTTTATAATTGGGCCTTGTCATCTGCTGCCTCATGCTAATGCACTGCATCATGTTTGCAAGAGGGTTTTTGCTTTTGATCTTTGACATGTAGGTCTCTTCAATTTACCTGATCTCCCTCATTCTCTTTACCCTCTTATTCCTTTCAAATTCAGAGAGTTCCCATTTCCTCTTCTTGTTCAACATGAGGAACCCTTTCCTAGCTTGATCTGAGATGTTTAAATAGTTCATTTTGTTATCTTTCAGCAAACCTATGTCTATTATGGTAGCCATACAGATTCATGGTTGCCATCTTAGTTAGCTGCTCCTTCTTGAAATCTAAAAAGTCATCTTTAAATATTACTTCTTTCAGTTCACCACTAGTCATAATCACTTTAAGTGTCTCAGTTTGAGCATCAAAGAATAGCCTCTTTGGTAGGTCCACATCAGAAGGTGTCCTTTGTTGTCTATGATGAGAGGCTCTAGTGATTGGTATTGGGACACTTACAGCTGAGGGCCTAAACGTATATTTCTTCTTGGGAATAGAGGCCCTCACGTGCCCATGTTTCTCATACATAGCAATGATCATCTCCTTAGGCAACATGATCAACTCCAAAAAGTTTTATCCTTCTTTGGCTAGAGTTGTGATAATTCCCATAATCTCCTCATCAGCTTGACCTGCACGGATATATGTTTCGCTCCTGGGTCCACATTGGAAGTTCATAAGGTCTCTCTGTTCAGCCACTAACTTTTCCCACTATGCTTTTTCAGTATATAATAATTCTTTTAGTTGATCTTTGCCGAGGTTGTCAAATACTCCTTCAGCCATACCTTTGCTAAGCATCAAGCCTTTGAGGGTCTTGATCTTGTTCTCGTCTTCCCATGGCTCAAGATTTTCAACTGGTTCCTCCTTCATTAACACAAACGGAGGAACCTTAGGAGTTTTTGATGATTCAGCCTTTTCATGATCAAACTTTGCCTTTTCACACTTGTACATGGCTAGTTTTTCCTCCTTGCTCATATTTTTTGTTTCATTTTCTCTCCCGTAGCCAACATCAACCTGTCAAAAAGTTTTATCTGCTCCACTTCCCACTGCAACTTCTCCTTTTTCAGCCAGGGTCATGATTCTAGGTCTTTTAGTTGATGTTTAAAAGTTGACCTTTCTTGATATTCTTCCATGGTGTATCTCGACCTGTTCCCTACTCAGACTGTCAACAAGTTCAATAGAGAAACCATATTCAATTAGCATTTTGCATTTTCCTTCAGACTTGGCATATAATCTTTGGAGTTTTTCATTTTGTGTGCCAACCTTCTTCATTCTTTCCAACTCATTCTTTTTGACAACTTCAACAGTGACATTGTAGGCTTATTCCAATTCACTGAACTTCATGTGGCTCAGCTGCTTTTCAGCATGCCCATGTAATCTTAGATATGCCCTGAATTTTTGAGAGTCATGATTCTTCTTTTCCATATTCTTCTTTATGTCTTCAACCTCCTCATCCAATAAATTATGCAACTGCTCATCAGACATAGGAGCCAGAGTTTCATACTTATACCTATGATTAATCAATCCCAAGATTTTTGGATCATTCCTCCTTGCCTCATCCAACATAGTTTGTATGTTCTCTCTATGTTCATCAGTCATTTCAACATTTGGGGAGTCAACAGTGTCATTAACATCATCAGTAAAATCATCAAGAGCCTATATTCTTGGTTCATTTACTTCAGTCTCATTCACAAAATCATCCGACATAATGGTTTGTAAAGGAACAACCCCAACAGGACTTTCCATCTCCTTTGGACTTTCCACAAAATATTCAGTCTTTTCAGACTTGTTTGTCCTCTTCCTCTTTCTTGTGTATTTCTCTCCATATTTTTCTTCATCATACTTTTCCCAATTATCCTTCTTTCCTGACACCTCTTTAGCATACTTTATCCATTTCTTAGATAAAGTTTTGATTATAGATTCTCCAGTTTCATCAGTCACCAACTACTTATTTGAATCATCATTAATGTTTTCAGCAGTGGTTGGAGTTGGTGCCTCTTGTTCAGACTTTTTTAGATTTACAATGACCAGGGCCAAGGTGTTGTCTACCTCTTCAATTTGTTTAAGCTTAATCAAGCTTCCAATCACCTCCTGGTCAAGATCTCCCTCTTCATTCAAGGTTTTATTGATCTGAGCCTCCACCAATAATTCTTCTTGCTGTTCAATCTCCTGCTCAGTTAAAGATTTTGCAATCCTTTCTCTTTCCATCATCTCATTCAAAGTATTAGTATTCCTTTTGATAGCTTGTTCAGCAGTTTCATCCACATCATGTATATCATCAACTGATTTTTTATTTTGAGTATTCAAAGATTGCAATTGCTCTTCATTTTCTGCAATGGTTTTTCCTTTAGATTTCCTCCTTTCTTCATCAGTTTCCCTCACCATTTCTGGTTCACTGGGAAAGTTGTCAATCTCTACAAACAAATCCTCCATCTCCACATAAGCAGTTTTATCAACATTTTCATCTTCAATCACAATTTACTCCGTATCTCTTCCTTCATCTACTATCACATAAGTTTGAGTTTCAGTACCAATAGCATCAGTTGCTATGGCTTCAGTTTGAATATTTTCAGTTTCACTCCCAGCCACATTCACATCAGCCACAGCCTCCTTCTCCACAACCTTCTCAACAACCTCATTCTCTCCAGTCATATCATTTACATCATATTCCTGTTCACCTCCATCTGACTCATCCGCATCATAGTCACAATCATCAATCCCCCTCTCTTAACTCTCACCATCAGTACTTCCATACAAATCACATAAGTTTTTCAATAAATCCTCCCTCACTACATCAACATCCTCCTCCAAAGTATCATCTTCATTGACTACAGGCGGTTTCTCCCCCTGTTTTGGTGCAGCTGAGGTCTTCTCAACCTCAACTTCCAGGGTTTGAATATTTTTTAGTGCCTGAGCCAACAAAGATTCCAATTCAACATTACTCATTTTCAAATCATCATTCTGCCTCCTCAAATCAACATTTTTCATGACAGCATCCATATATCTTCCAAATAAATGAACACCAGCGGAAGGGCTTCTGGAAGGAGTATATGAGAATGGATCAGGCATGGTTGTTTGGGGTTGGATGGGTTCATGGGGTGGGCTTTCAATGATGTTTGTGCTAGTGGAGGGTAATGGGTTGACTGTTTGGATTGTTGGTGTAAAGGCATGAGTAATTTCAAAAGTAGAGTGGTCTGATGTTTGGGATTGGGTTAGGGATTGATATGGTGTGTTTGGTTTGTTTATTAGGTGGGCAGGAACATGTTGGGGAATATATGGTTCATGAATGGTTTGGTCTTGGATTTGGGTTAAGGGTTGGTTTAGACTTTGGGTTTGGTCTAGGCCTTGTTCTGGAATTTGTGATTGGGATTGGATAGGGATTTGTGTTTGAGGTGGGCTTTGGGTTTGGTTAGGTGGTGATGTTGTTGGGGATGGGATGTAAGGTTCATGGTCATGGTGTTGTGGTGGGGATGGGGTCTGGTGTTAGAGTGGGATATTTGGTGAGGTTGGTGGTGTAGGTATAGGTTGGTCTAAGTTCTCCTCGTGTGCCTTTGCATCAACATCCTCTTCAACGATTACAACATCACCTCCTCCATCACCTCCATTATCTCCTGCACATCTCCATCACCAGATTCATCATCATCATCTTTCTCACTCTCCTCCTCCTACTCATCAGAAGTCACGTGAGGTGACTCTGTATAGCCATTATTTCCAAATCATTATTCAACAGCCATGACAAAATATCAAAATCCACATATGGATTGAAGTTGCTTGTTGCAGCCAACTTTGCTATCCTTTTGTACATTTTAGGATCCTGCAATAAGTGTGTTGTGCCAATGGTTGGCAAATCAGGTAGCACCTGATTGAATATAATCTGTAAGAATCATGGGTAAACCAAGAATTTATCTTTGTCAGTCTTCATCAGATTTGCAGACAATCCTTCAAAAATCATTTTGGAAAAGTTGAATGGCTGTCTGAATATAACAGCCACAATGGCATTGGCTAGATCACGACTCATGAACATCCAAGAGCCCTTCCTGGGTGCATAACCCTGAACTATGTAACGTATCAGGAACCTATAAAGGTTAGGGAATATGCCCTTTTTGAATTGGCCTTCGTGTACATCACCCTGATATCCCATTGTCTCCTAAAAAATAGTCAATAACCAGTTTGTGGAGAAATGGATTGGGGCTTCATCCGCAACATTCAATTATAGGCGTGCCCGGATAAGTTGTTCAGTTATCACAATCTTCTGCCTAGCAACGGTAGCCTCTATCCGACTACCTCCGGCATCATCAAAGAGTTGGGCAGAGTGCCAGAAATCTAGTTGATGATTTCTGTATATAACCGGGCACTCTGTCAACGAAAATAGTAGATTAGATCGTTGAAGGCATCTAATCATCCATGCCACCGGTTGATTATTAGGAGCAATTTGGAGTAGAGCGCACATATTGTGCTTCTTCTCAAACGGATATGTCGCCATATCTGTCAAACACCAAAAACACATTCAAAGTAGAAATTAGTCATTAAGTTCACAACTTTGACATGTATTAAGTAACAATTTAAAGAAGAAAAGAAAGGTTTTCCTTATGAACCTGTTCTTCGACAAATTGTTAACCTACATACAAAAACAGAGAAGTTAGTTAAGATGAAAATTAAAGCTCTAATTCCATACAATCAGTGTCGGAAACAATCAATTGATGCATACCGAGTCGGAATATGTGGGCTGACAAATTTAGGGTAGGGAAATTTGTTTAACGTTTGAGATTCTAGAACGAGTTTGTACAGGCAATAATGCAATAGTGGGAAGAGAGAGAAGTGAAATGTGAAAATTTCTCTAAGTGAAATGTGCATTTTGTCGTTTTGCTCATGAATAGTGCCAAAAAATAATTTTTAAATGTATTTGCATAAATCTTTCTTGATAAAGGTTTATGTTTACAAAGCTTGCTAGGAAAGGTTTATTTTTCACAGCTTGCTAGGTAAAGTCCGTTTGCAAAGCTTGCTCGTTTCAGAATTGTTCAGATATTTAAAGTAATTAAAAATAACACTAAGTGGATAAGATGAAGGAAGCTTACTCGAATATACAAGATTGTTCAAGAAATAAACTACAAGACAAATAATCAAGTATAATGAATCAAATAGGCAACCTTGCTAGGAATCAATAAAGAATCCACAAATAATAACTTAGAGATATTTCTAATTGTCAACCTTGCTCGAATATCTGAATTTCACAAACCTTAACGGATATACTTATAAAATTAGCAAATATTTATTCAAGTACACTTTAAAACAAAAGTGTGCTCGAAAATACTACAAGAGTGCAAAGTGTGCTAGAGGAGACTTGTATATCCTTTGATGTACAAGTATGCTCTAACCACAAAGTGTACCCGAAAAGTGAAGTTTGCTGGGAAATTTTCTGAAGTTTACAAGTATGCTGGGAGAACACTTTGAATGAGCCAACATTTGACAAGTGTGCTCTAAGCATAAATTTTGCTCTGTAAACAAAGTTTACTTGAAAACCCTTTTAATTTCAGAAAATAACACCAAAAACTATGAAGTATGCTAGACACATATAAATTTCAAATAAACATCAAAGTTTGCCCGAAACAGACATGTAAAGCATATTCATACATGTATCACATAATTATCAAGTGTGCTAGACAAACATAACTTTCTAAACATCCAAGTTTACTCGAAAGCATAAATTTATCAAAGTCTACCCGATAATACATGAATAATTCATTTAAGTACAGATAATCATCAAGCTTGCTCGAATATCTTAAACATTCAATCAAAACAGCTAAGTTTGCTAGAATAGTCCAAAGACATCAAAGCATGTTATAAATAAAAAATTCAAACATATTCAAGTGTTAAGCTTGCTCGAATGAGTCAAACATCCTATAAAACAACTAAATTGGCTAGAATAGTTCAGAAATCATCAAAGCTTGCTAGAATTAACATATTCAGACATACTCAATCATTAAGCTTGCCAGAACGAGCTAACCTCCTATAAAACAACTAACTTTGCTAGTAAGTTCACAAATCATTAAAGCTTGCTAGAATTGACAAATTCAGACTTTTTTCAAGGTTAAAATGCAACTCTTTTTGTCTTAAACCATTTTTCACACAGTTTTATCATTAAAATTCAATGTTTAAGAGCAAGTGGTGAATTAAGAGATCAAATTTCAGTTATATCTTTCTATCTCTTTTTTCTGAAAAGATCTCAATATGGGATCATTTTGGTTAAGTCACTTCTCATTACTTCACTCTCAGCATTATTATGACATATTAGAAAGGTTAACAACAGGTCCAGACTTAGCATGATTTTCATTACTTTTTGGTGATATGCTTTAAGGTTCAATTAATTTGCATAATTCAGAAATGGATAAAACTTATTGTGCTATGATTTCTCATATCTCTTCTCAAAGCTTATTTGGCTTTCCCCAGATCACCCAAATTTGACTTCAAACCCCTGATATTTGGTCAAAATATTTTTATGACAGAATAGTTAAAATCATTTAATTTTTCTTTTTAAAACTTCAAACATAGTGAGGTTGAACGTTGGACTTACATGCCACGCAATACAGACTTACATGCCTTTCATTCAGAATGTTTAAAGAACTTATATTATTGCCTCCATACCTGTAGTTCTATAGTTAACCCTCATGTTTGCATTTTCATTCAAAATTTGTGAACAATCAACATTTGACCGAATATTAAAAACTTTGTCCACATTTGTTCTTTGTCATATGTATAAAATAATTCATTTTGATGACCAAATACCAACAGGCTTGTGTATGACTGGGTAGTCACTTTTTTGCCTATCATTTTGAGAGATTTATTTTGAAACATGCATATTCAACAATGTATCTGTCACACCCTCAAAATCCACTAACGGAGTTTTACCGTCAGAGGGAGTGAACTAACAGGATCGGACTCATTAGTTATAATCAAACCATAAAAACAAAGTTTCAAAACCATGAAAACGTTTACGAGTAATTAATTGCGGAAGCGTAAAACCATAGCAAACAATGTTACGTCACGCAGGACGACTTAAAACCCATTAATCATAGTTTAAAATAAGTTTGCATAATTAAAAATGTTTCAAGCAATGCATGTTCCTAAACCGCACGCCCGCCTCGGCTACCTGAGAATAACATACAAAAAGTGTCAACACAAGGTTGGTGAGTTCACAAGTCTATATAAAATAAAGTGTTTAGCGTTTGCGTTCAGCGTTTTGCGTTACAGCGTTTTGCGTTACCAGATAGTGTTATGTCAATTATATATCTATAGGTAGCTAGCCTATAAAACAAGTATCACTAAGTGTTCGACACCGAAGCTGACTGTTTATCATTTGCCTTGCCACCAGGTCATCCAGACCATGGTATGTGTTTAGCCAAGATTACACCCACTCGACCTCCAGTCGAGTTTAGCGTTGGGTGGGGTTTGTAAAACCCAGTAGTACTACTCAACAATGACTCGCTATTATCCAAATATTAACCGGTTCGATGTGAATGAAGGACTTTAGTTATTACGTTTGTCACTTAGTCTTTACAAGTGATATATAATCTATATTAACAAAATCTTAAATGCGTTTCGGAGTATGTTATCTCCCCCAAGTGAAAAGCGTTTAAAAAGTTTAAAAGGGGAAAGTGAAACTCACTGTTTGCGAAGTATTCCCAAAATAATTCACCAAGATGCGCGTCACAGAAAAACTCTCTCTAGCGTTCTAAAACAACAAAGAGATTTTTCTAAGTGTCGGAATATTATCGAGTCTCTAGACCCGGCACATAATACCTATGCACATAACATGTTTCGTGTTTCGTTTGTGGATCGTGTGTGACTTTAACAAGTGTATTTGTGACACGTTACATGTGTAAGCAATCATTTACGTGTCATGTATTCATAAAGTACATCACTAGCAATTACTCCCCGTAAGGGCAATTTGGTCAACACATAACAATTAACTAGCCATTATTCCCCATGAGGGCAATTTGGTCAAATCATGACAATCAATTAGCAATTATTCCCCGCAAGGGTAATTTGGTCAAAACATAACAATTATATAGCAAGTATCATGTTTCATGCATTTTCACAAAACTCAGCAGCTAGTTTCACCGAGACAGAAATTCTTCTTGAAAGATTGTACTATCTCACCAATCATAGCATCGCAATTAATTTACCAAAAATAAACACAAAAGCATATATGTCTTAGGTTTCTAGAACATATTTTATTATATTTTTATTCCACATAGGTTTCTCAAAATCATCAAATCATTACAGCAAACTCATAACAGTCAAATTCATGCGCAACAAAATGTTATTTGCAATTCCCATTAAACAAAAAATCCAATAAATGCAAGACCACTTGGGTTAGGTTCCTAACTCAATGAGTCAACTTCCAGAAGTGGAACCAACCCAATTGGTCTCGTAGTTCATGAGATATAACATTTACAAAACAACCTAACAGCAGCTCTAACAGCTCAGCTTTGCACAACGTTTTTGTAAAATCATAAAAGTTAACCTTTACTTGTCCAAAAATTACAAGTTTATATTATTTAGAAACTAGACTCAACCTAGTTTACTGTAGTATCAATAATCTCAACCAATTTTCGCATTTACACTTCGTTACAGTCAATTAAACATCAATAACACAATCTGTCCAGAAACTGTTTGCATCCAAACTCAACATATTAACTATCTATGGACCATCATGCATTCATATAACACTCTAGACTCCATAAACACTATCCATGCACATCAATTACACATTACATACATGATTAGGGTTTTTGTTTTGAACTCAAATCAAAGACACAAGCAATTAACATGTAACAATATCCAATCTAGTTATCAAATCATCAACAAATCAACAACAATAATATCAACTACATACACACATAAAATCGGCCTCTAGGGTTTTCAATTAACCATTAAACATCAAAATTAAGTATAAAGGATGCATAGGATAGTCGTTTATGTTGGGTTTTTATACAAGATTATCAAAGTTCAAGTTAACCATATTTAACAAGAAAACGCAACGGAAGCTTAGATTTTAAAACTTGTTATGAACATACCATTATGTTAAAACTAAAACCCGAAGAACAAGGATCAATATTACAAGAACAAAATGCTCACATAATGTAAGTTGTACCTTCTTATACCTTATAATAAGATGTAGGTGGATGAAGAAGATGATGTCTTCAAATGGCAAGGTTGCAAAGGAGAAACCCTCAAGCTTTGTATACCCCAAGCTTTTGTAGCAACAACACCAATTTGTGCTAGGATTTGAACACCAATTTTAGACTCACAAAACTCCCAATATGAGGCCAATATGGCCGTGAGTTTTGAGAGAGAAGAGAGAGTTTAGAAAACTTCAAAATTACTTGAGAACTCAAAAGGGACAAGACCAAAATGCATGTAATGTGAATGGAGATAAATAAGATGGTCAACACAAGAAGACAAAACTTTTGATTGGACCAAAACCTCCACCCACATGGGGTGGCCGGTTATATATATATATTTTTTTTGTTTTGTTTTAACCATTTAAAACATCTCCATTCATTTTATAAAACTCATTTTTATAAAATGTACATACATTTATATAATTATTTAACCAATTAAATAATTAATTTATATAAACAAATTATCCAGATAATTTATTTAAATCCTCAAGTGTGTTTGTTTAGAAAACCAATTTTCTAAACATGTAGTGTTCGGTATTCGTTTAATTGATCAAATCATTAAAAGAATACATTTGGTGTTGTCTAGCTTGTTATTGGGTATGACCCGACTTGGATCAAACACATTTAGCCACATTAGTATAAGTATGTGTCTCGGGCATACGTAATTCCAACAATCTCCCA
Source organism: Bidens hawaiensis (assembly GCF_021521415.1). Taxonomy (NCBI): domain Eukaryota; kingdom Viridiplantae; phylum Streptophyta; class Magnoliopsida; order Asterales; family Asteraceae; genus Bidens; species Bidens hawaiensis. The sequence goes on from NW_027494191.1 coordinate 104,298, forward strand.
CTTGCACGAGATACATAGAAAATTAATGCAAGTGGTGAATACCGCCTAACAACAGTTCACCACCCCTAATGTGTTTGACGAAGTGCCATTCAATAACATCATTCCTTCAAGTCCCTTACTTGATATGATTTAGGTGAATCTATCATTATATCCCTTTGTTACTAGATGTCATGTTGGATCTAAGAGACATAGGCGATCATTCTCTTTACAATTCAACTTTATCAGGCCTTAGACATCTAAACTCTCAACACATAAGAGGAACAAATTCCATCTTGACTGTATACGCCTCTCACTATCACTTTATACTCCACCTGAGCTCATCCTTATGTACTATCTTTTACGAATAGCGAAGGGGAGAGTCAAAGTGTAATACTTGGTGAAAATCAAGACCCAGTATACATCTCAGGTCTAAGGATAATATGAAATTCTCCTTTACTCAAAATTACTAATGATCAGGTCCATTGACTCCATGTAGTAATATTGAGAGCGGGTCAGTCCAATATTCGTATCCCTCAAATATCTATGAACCTTGGCAGCAAACCTATGCTCCATATTCATTCCTTATGAATATCCACCAATCCTAGTTCATAATAGTCTTGCTTCATATTTGTTCCCACAAATGTGATCGACTACGGACTTTTAGAATAAGATAACTTATTCATGGATTAAACATGCAAAATTAGAATTTAACTCAAGATTCCATAATCATATAAAAGAGTTAAATTACAAAAGTCTTTTAAACGTAAATACAAAATAGATCAAATCCAATTACTAGAATATCGAAGTCCTAAGCCACTCGCATGACGCTCATGTTTCGGTCTTTCTAGGAGCTTCGTGAATGGATCCGCAAGATTTTGATCAGTTCCAACTTTGCGAATACATATCTTTCCTTTTTCAACTTCATCCCTTATGTAGTTGAATCTCCGCTCTATGTGCCTTGTCTTTTGGTGCGAACGAGGTTCCTTGATTTGAGCAATCGCACCCTCGTTGTCACAAAAGATTTCTAGGGGGTCTTGAATGGTAGGGACCACCCCTAGATCAGAAATAAATTTCTTCAACCATGCAGCTTCCTGAGCTGCCAATGAAGCGGCGATGTATTCTGATTCTGTAGTGGACAATGCTACCACTTCCTGTTTTGAGCTCTTCCAAGAGACAGCTCCTCCATTAAGAGTGAACACATACCCAGATTGTGATCGAGAATCATCTCGATCAGTTTGGAAGCTCGCATCCGTGTAACCTTTTATAGCGAGTTCCTCCTCACCAGATCCATATATCAGAAACATATCCTTAGTTCTCCTAAGGTATTTCAATATGTTCTTAACAGCCATCCAATGACTGTTTCCTGGATTCTGTTGGTATCTGCTTGTCATGCTCAAAGCGCATGACACATCCGGTCTAGTACATATCATCGCATACATGATGGATCCTATAGCAGAAGCATATGGGATTTGTTTCATCATCTCTTGCTCACCCTTTGAGCTTGGACATTGAGCTGAACTCAATATGGTCCCTCTTTGAATAGGTACAAAACCTTTCTTGGAGTTTTCCATCTTGAACCTTTTCAAGATCTTATCAATGTATGTACTTTGGTTCAAACCTATCAAGCGCCTTGACCTATCCCTATAGATCTTTATTCCCAAAATATAGGCAGCTTCACCAAGATCCTTGATGGAAAATCTACTTCCAAGCCAAGCCTTAACGCTTTCCATGGTTGGAATGTCATTTCCAAATAGTAGAATGTCATCGACATACAATACTAAGAAGGTAATTATACTCCCACTAGCTTTCTTATACACACAAGCCTCATCAGCGTTTTTGATGAACCCAAAACTTTTGATTTCTTCATCAAAACGATGATTCCAAGTTCTAGATGCTTGTTTCAATCCATAGATTGATTTCTTTAACTTGCATACTTTATTAGGATGTTTTGGATCGACAAAACCTTCAGGCTGAACCATATAGACATCTTCCTCAAGATATCCATTTAGGAAAGCGGTCTTGACATCCATTTGCCAAATTTCATAATCATAATGTGCAGCTATGGCAAATAATATCCTAATAGACTTTAGCATTGCCACAGGCGAAAAAGTTTCATCATAATCAACCCCTTGAGTTTGAGTGAAACCCTTAGCTACAAGTCTTGCTTTATAAGTATCCAAGTTTCCATGCATATCAGTTTTTCTTTTGAAAACCCACTTACTTCCAACAGCTTTGGAGTTGAGTGGTGGTTCAACCAATTCCCAAACTTGGTTGTCATACATGGATTGCATCTCAACGTTCATGGCTTCAAGCCATTTGTCACAATCATTCTTGGACATTGCATCACGGTATGTGGTTGGTTCATCCGAATCTACCACGTAGCAACCTTCTACAAAAAATCCATATCTTTCAGGTGGATTGCTAACTCTACCAGATCTGCGAACGTTTTGTGTGTTTTGATCAACCACTTGATCACTTTTAACAACCTCTTGTTGAGTGCTAGTATCAACCAATTGTGTATCATCTTGTGGTTCTTGATCCTCATCAAGTTTCACTGTTCTACTATTAGTTCCTTCCTTAAGGAACTTAGTTTCCAAGAACTTACCCTTTCGAGCAATAATAACATTTTGCTCACTAGGATCGTAAAAGTAATATCCTAAATCATCTTTAGGATAACCTATAAAGATACACTTAGTGGATCGGACTTCTAATTTGTTTGGGGTGTATTGCTTTACATAAGCTTCACAACCCCAAACTCTTAAGAATGATAGCGATGGAGCCTTTCCATGCCATATTTCAAAAGGTGTCTTCTCCACTTTCTTGGTTGGAGCCATATTCAATATGCGAACAGCGGAAAGTAAAGCATAGCCCCAAAATGATAGAGGTAAAGTGCTTCTAGCCATCATCGATCGAACCATATCTAATAGGGTACGATTTCTCCTTTCAGACACACCATTATGTTGTGGTGTTCCAGGTGGAGTAAGTTGTGAAATAATTCCACAACTCTTAAGATGATCTTGAAAAACACCACTTAGGTATTCACCTCCTCTATCACTACGAAGTACTTTGATTGTGGTCTTGAGTTGTCTTTCTACTTCAGTTTTGAAGTCTTTGAACATTTCAAAAGCTTCATCTTTGTGTTTCAATAAGTACACATAACCATATCGACTATAATCGTCAATAAAGGTAATGAAGTATCTTTCACCATTCCTAGTCATTGGTCTAAAAGGACCACATACATCCGAATGTATGATACCCAATAATTCTTTTGACCTTTCAAAAGTTTTATTAAAGGGTTGCTTTGTCATTTTGCCTTGTAAACAAGATTCACATACATCAAATGAATCATACTCATTTGTTTCTAGAATACCACTCTTGCGAAGAGTTTGCATGCGATTCTTGCTTATATGTCCAAGGCGACAATGCCAAAGATAGGAATCACCCAAGTCCTTCTTGAGTTTCTTGGTGTTGACATTGTACATTGAACTACTATGTGACGTACCAATTTGATCTATTTCATATATACCATTCATGGGTATAGCTTTAAAATAAAATATGCCATTCATCAAAACATGAATATCATAATCTATAAATTTAAGATCAAAGCCACATTGTTTTAAAAGGGACACGGAAATAATGTTTCTCCTTAACTTAGGAGCATACAAAACATTCTTCAAAATTACTTCCAAACCACTTGGAAGATTTAATATGTAGTCTCCTTGGGCTTGGACTTCAACTCTTGCTCCATTGCCCATAAAGAGACTAATGTCCCCTTTGTTGAGTTGTTTACTTCTTTTGAACCCCTGCAACAAATTGCAAATGTGAGTTCCACATCCGGTATCAAGTACCCATGTATTTGAAGAAATAACATTTAGTTCAATATGTATAGTAAAGATAATACCTGAGGTATGCCCCGCATCCCTCTTATCTTTTAACGCTTTGAGATAGGTCGGACAATTCCTTTTCCAATGACCTATCTCTCCACACTCAAAGCATGGATCTTGCGCCGCAACCTTTTGCTTCTTTTCCTTCGGTTTGATGGGCGTGATGGCTTTCCTCTTTCCCTTTCCTCGGACGTGGCCCTTGCCCTTAGCAACACTTGCTTTGGGGTTGGAGTTATGTCCCCTTTTTCCTTCATCGATTGTTAGAACGGGTAAAGCCTTTTTACCCATTCCCGCTTCGGCCGTTCTTAGCATTGCGTGAAGCTCACCAATGCTTTTGTCCCACCCATTCATGTTATAATTCATGACAAAGGTTTCAAACCTTTTGGTCAAAGAGTTGAGGATCAAATCCGTAGCCAACTCATTAGACACGGGACAATTCAACCTACGAAGCTTTTCGATGTAGCTTTTCATCTTTAGGACATAAGATGAGACGGTTTGGGTTTCCTCCATACGACATGCATGAAACGCTCGAACCGTTTCGAAACGTTCCGCTCTAGCTTGTTGAAGGAACATTTCCTTCAATTGAGTTATCATGTCGTATGCCCCATGATGCTCGAAATCCTTTTGGATTTCGGGAATCATAGTCCCCAACATGAGGCAAGAGGCTTGCACCGAATCTTTGGTGTAATTGACCCAATCGTTATAAGCCTCCTCATCTTCCACGTTAGGCTCATCGGGAATGGGATCGTCTAAGACATATGATATCTCTTCTTGTTTGAGAACTATTCTCAAGTTGCGATACCAATCCATAAAGTTATTATGGTTTAGACGATCCTTTTCAAGGATGGTTCTTAAGGATAGGTTACGGGTGTTATGGGTAGAGGTGTTTGCATTGTTAGTGGCCATCTACAAAATTTAACAAAGTTCTATTTAGTATTATAATCAATTTAATTATTAATACCCTTTTATTTCAGATTTTAAAATAATAATTAAATTCTAGAATCCAACGATAAATCAAATTTCGGTTAGGTGACCTTTATCCCGTTATTTGATTTAACAAGGTAGTCAACCTTGACAATTGCAACCCTTTGCAACTTCTAGAGGTATGGGACCATTCGAAATCCTTATTTCGTGTTGGCATGTTTATCCCATCAACACCATTGGATCCCATGCTTAGGTGACCTTTATCACATGGTTTCCAATTCAAGTCGTCCTATTTGTATAAACATGTAAGATTAACATACAAGTGGTTAGGTGACCTTTATCCCACAAATATGTTAATATTACCCTAAGTATATTAGTTTGCTCAAAATGGTTAGGTGACCTTTATCCCATTTAAAGTTCCCTAATACGTTAAGTGTCATACAAAAGGATGGTGTTAGACTTGTTTCCTTGGTAATTTGAAAAAGGGATTTTAAATTTTCAAATATTCTAGTTGAAAAACATTATGCCATATCCTAACATGCATTTAGAAATATGGCGATTTTGAAAACTAATTTTCAAGGTTCTAGTTATAATAAAACCAATTTTATTATAGGTGAGTGATCGCTTAGTTTTAATAAACCCATTTAATTAAACTAATTGACGCGATATTACCAAATATATATTAGAACCCGTTTTATGCTTGTTGTCGTTCCTATGTGACGGTTTGGATATCCTAATATCTATCAACCACACATTACATTAAGTAAAACAAACAACCAAGCATACACATGCAAAATATAGTCATAACCGAAAACCGCTAAATTTGACCATACTTGTTAGCCGAAACAAGTATAGGTCATAAGCACACCTAAGGGACAAAACATGACACAAGGATGGAATGTTGACTCCCACTTGATCTTGCATCCAAATGCTTCAAGTATCCTTTCCAAGTTGTTGTGTTCTTGTTGGGCTTGTTAATGGGCTCCAAACTTCCAAAAGTCTTCTTGGGCCCAAGAGTGAAATTTATGGGCCTAATGGGCTTGAATCCCATGATGGGCCGGTGAGGCCCAACAAGCCCAAAATTTCGGCCCAAGGCCCAAATCCACCAATTCTTGCATCTTCAATTTTTACAACATGTATCCTAATACATATTTTTCTAAAATGAAGAAAATGCAACTAATCTACTTATTACATACCATTTATGAACAAATAAATTACACAAGCCTAAAATTATGAATTATTACAACCATATTGAATAATAAACATAATCAACATACACAAAACAACAATCAACACATCCAAGGTCTAGGTTTCGGTTATGACACATCCAAACATACCAAATGTTCTAAGCATGCATCCTAAGCAACCAATGCCCAAAATATCACAAAGACAAAAGGTGCCCCCCCCCCAAGAGGCTACGGCCACCCCCCCAAAATATTTACAATTTTGATATTTCAACATCCAAATGTTAAATGGTTTCCTAAGATCTTTCCATGCATGTCAAGATCTTACAAAACCATGAGGGGTAAAATCCACCAAATTTTCGGACCCCTTTTTCACCCATGAAAAAACCCGAAATTTAGGAACATGTAAGGAGCATAAGTCCTTGTAACCGGCTCTTGATGCCATTGTTGGGTTTTTATACAAGATTATCAAAGTTCAAGTTAACCATATTTAACAAGAAAACGCAACGGAAGCTTAGATTTTAAAACTTGTTATGAACATACCATTATGTTAAAACTAAAACCCGAAGAACAAGGATCAATATTACAAGAACAAAATGCTCACATAATGTAAGTTGTACCTTCTTATACCTTATAATAAGATGTAGGTGGATGAAGAAGATGATGTCTTCAAATGGCAAGGTTGCAAAGGAGAAACCCTCAAGCTTTGTATACCCCAAGCTTTTGTAGCAACAACACCAATTTGTGCTAGGATTTGAACACCAATTTTAGACTCACAAAACTCCCAATATGAGGCCAATATGGCCGTGAGTTTTGAGAGAGAAGAGAGAGTTTAGAAAACTTCAAAATTACTTGAGAACTCAAAAGGGACAAGACCAAAATGCATGTAATGTGAATGGAGATAAATAAGATGGTCAACACAAGAAGACAAAACTTTTGATTGGACCAAAACCTCCACCCACATGGGGTGGCCGGTTATATATATATATATATTTTTTTTGTTTTGTTTTAACCATTTAAAACATCTCCATTCATTTTATAAAACTCATTTTTATAAAATGTACATACATTTATATAATTATTTAACCAATTAAATAATTAATTTATATAAACAAATTATCCAGATAATTTATTTAAATCCTCAAGTGTGTTTGTTTAGAAAACCAATTTTCTAAACATGTAGTGTTCGGTATTCGTTTAATTGATCAAATCATTAAAAGAATACATTTGGTGTTGTCTAGCTTGTTATTGGGTATGACCCGACTTGGATCAAACACATTTAGCCACATTAGTATAAGTATGTGTCTCGGGCATACGTAATTCCAACAGTTTATACCTTCCTAGCACCTTAATCTTCGATCAAAGACTTGAGAACTTGATTGTATGTGTGTGTATAGGTGACGGCAGCCAAGGGAGCCAAGGGGGGGTTCCGATCGGGACTTGTGGGGGAAGAAGAATAATATGTTAGGGTTTAGTATTATTATTATTTATAATAATCTATGTTACACTTTGGCCCCTCCACTTCTAAGTATTACTTATCTAGCTTAACTAACTTGTTTACATCTTGAGTTAGTGTTTATAACGATGTTATCACACAACACATAAGTCTAACACATAATTATCACATAATTACTGTTTTGACGTTTTTCGTTTATTCACCAATCGTTTGCGTCAACTCGTTTGCGTTTCGGTGTAATTCCCGAAAGACTACACATGTAGTAAGTGTTAAGCGTCATTTAAACCCTAGTTTAAATGTAATGAAGTGTGCGTTATAGATTCAATGATCTTAAGTTTGAATTGACGGAGTTGAGTTAACGGAGTTAACCTGAAATTGACGATTGTCACATCATTCCCATGTTAAAGAATTTTCATCCCGAAAATTTGAGTCAAGTCGTGATGAGTGTCTGAAAAAGTAAGAAAAATTTCTGTTTGTCATATCATCCCCTAGTAGAAAGAAATTTCGTCCCGAAATTTAATTCATACCTCCGGTGATTTCTGACGGTTTGCCGGGTTTCGCGGTTTTCTGTGTTTGGTTAGCCCTTCAAAAAGGTGAGGATACTTTTTCATCATTTGATCCTCGCGTACCACGTGAACTCCGGTCCACGTCTCGAGTTCCAACGAACCTTAACGATTGGAATTTTGCTGTGCTTGAGCGTTTTGGTTTCCCAATCCAAAACTTCGACTGGTTCTTCAATGAAACGTAACTGTTCATCAACTTGTAGTTCCTCCAAAGGGACTACTTGGGTTTCATCAGATAGGCATTTCTTCAAATTGGATACGTGGAATACATTGTGTACGCCACTGAGTTCCGTTGGTAGGTCCAGTCGGTACGCCACCGGACCAATGCGCTCAGTTATTCGATAGGGACCAACATATCGTGGGTTGAGTTTGTTTCGCTTACCAAAGCGAACCACACCTTTCCAAGGTGAGACTTTAAGTAACACTTGGTCATTCGCTTGAAATTCGAGAGGCTTTCGGCGCTTGTCGGCGTAACTCTTTTGGCGATCTCGTGCTGCTGCCATGCGGTTTCGGATTTGAACAATCTTTTCCGAAGTTTCGAGTACCAGTTCTGGACCAGTGATTTGGCTGTCACCCACCTCTGCCCAGCAGAGTGGTGATCGACACTTCCGTCCGTACAGCGCTTCAAACGGCGCTGCTTTAATACTTGCGTGGTAGCTGTTATTATACGAAAACTCTACCAAAGGTAAGTGAGGTTCCCAACTTTTTCCGAAATCCAACACGCATGCACGCAACATATCTTCCAGGGTCTGAATAGTTCGTTCACTTTGCCCATCCGTCTGAGGATGGTATGCTGTGCTCATATCAAGGCGGGTGCCTAGTGTGCTTTGCAGCGACTTCCAAAAGTGCGAAGTGAAACGAGAATCTCGATCAGAAATGATTGAGACAGGCACTCCGTGTCTAGACACTACTTCCTTCATGTAGACGCGAGTCAGTCTTTCCATTTTGTCCGATTCCTTAATCGCCAAGAAGTGTGCGGACTTAGTCAACCGGTCAACGATCACCCAGATGGTATCGCATCCCGTCGGTGTCTTAGGTAAACCTGTGATAAAATCCATTGAGATGTGTTCCCATTTCCACATCGGGAGTTCCGGTTGTTGCAGTAGACCAGATGGTTTCTGGTATTCTATTTTGACTCTGGCACAAGTCAAGCATTTGCTCACGTAGGTGGCAATGTCGGCTTTCATGTTCGGCCACCAGTAAAGTGCCTTTAAATCATGATACATTTTATCTGAGCCAGGGTGGATAGAATATCGGGACTTGTGTGCTTCGTCCATCACCAGAGTTCTCAACTCTCCGAACCGTGGAACCCAAATCCGGTTCTCAAAATATCGGACCCCGTCTGATCTGGTTTCAAGTTGCTTGTTCATGCCCCGCATGAGTTCCGATGGAAGATTATCATCTTTAAAAGCTTCGTGTTGCGCCTCGCGAATCTGGTCAGGTAAGTTGGCATGAATCATGAGTTGCAATGCTCGCACTCGTCTGGGTTTATCTGTTTCTTTTCTGCTGAGAGCGTCGGCCACTACATTGGCCTTGCCAGGGTGATACTTGATGGCACAATCGTAATCTATAAGCAGCTCGACCCAACGACGCTGTCGCATGTTCAGCTCCTTTTGATCGTAGATATGCTGGAGACTCTTGTGGTCGGTGTAAATGGTAAACTTGGTACCGTAGAAGTAATGCCTCCATATCTTAAGGGCAAACACCATAGCTCCGAGTTCCAAATCATGGGTCGTGTAGTTCTTCTCGTGAACCTGTAGTTGTCGAGAGGCATAAGCTATAACCTTCTCAAGTTGCATCAGCACACAACCGAGACCTTGTATCGATGCGTCACAATGTACCTCAAAATTCTCTGTTCCTTCAGGGAGGGCTAAAATAGGGGCGCTACAGAGTTTGGTTTTCAACAGTTGGAAAGCGGATTCTTGTGTGTCACCCCAATTGTACTTAGTGCCTTTGTGAGTCAAAGCGGTGAGGGGTTGAGCAATCTTTGAAAATCCCTCGATGAAACGTCGGTAGTAGCCAGCCAGTCCTAGGAATTGCCGCACCTCAGTCGGAGTCTTAGGTGCTTCCCAGTTTTTGATGGCCTCTACCTTACCGGGATCGACATGGATACCATTCTCGTTGATCACATGTCCTAAAAAGTGAACCTCGCGAAGCCAAAACTCACATTTCGAGAGTTTAGCATACAGTTGTTCCTTATTCAATAATTCCAAAATTAACCTCAAGTGCTCTTCATGGTCAGCCTCGTTCTTGGAGTAGACGAGAATATCATCAATGAAAACAATCACAAACTTGTCGAGGTACGCCTTACATACTCGATTCATGAGATCCATAAATACGGCTGGTGCGCTGGTTAGGCCAAAAGGCATAACCGAAAACTCGTAGTGACCATACCGTGTTCTGAAAGCCGTCTTTGAGATATCTTCTTCGCGCACTCTTAGTTGGTGGTAACCGGATCGCAGATCGATCTTCGAGTAATAACTCGATCCTTGAAGCTGGTCGAACAAATCATCAATTCGGGGTAAAGGATAACGGTTCCTGACCGTCACCTTGTTCAACTCCCGGTAGTCGATACACATGCGGAAAGTCCCGTCCTTCTTTCGGACAAACAAGACAGGGGCTCCCCATGGCGATGAGCTAGGTCGGATAAAACCCTTATCCAACAAATCTTGCAACTGAGTGGACAACTCCTGAAGCTCCGCCAGTGCGAGCCGATACGGGGCTCGTGCTATGGGTGCTGCACCGGGTGTCAACTCGATTTGGAATTCGACTTGTCGTATAGGAGGGAGTCCGGGCAAATCCTCCGGGAAAACTTCCGGAAAATCTCGCACAACAGGTATATCTTCAATTCGCTTCTCCTCCACGGGTTTCTCAACAATCTGCGCCAAAACTGCCGGATGACCCTTTCGTAGGTACTTCTGTGCCTTCATGAGGGTAATGATGCTGGTGGTCATGCCGCTTCTCTCACCTCGGACCGAATGATCTCGCCGGAAGGGGTAGTAATGTGAACTATCTTGTCGTGACATATAATCTCCGCTCAGTTCTCGGATAACCAGTCCATGCCGACCACGACATCAAAACTACTAAGCGTAAAAGGAATAAGGTCGATATCAAAGACATGACCTGACAGTTTTAACTTACATCCCGCAAGTACATGAGTCGTTACTATAGTCTTACCGTCAGCTAATTCAACAGGAAACTTAGCATCTAACGGAGTTGGAGTTAAGTCTAAGAGTTGGCTAAAGGCTTTCGACACAAAACTCCTATCAGCCCCAGTGTCAAACAATACAGAAGCAAAACAATCGTTCACAGGGAACTTACCAGTCACCACGTACGGATCATTGCGGGCTTGACCCGACCCAATTACAAAACCTCTTCCCTTGCCATTGCTTCCACCACTACTGCCACTTCCATTACCTCCATTGTTGTCGTTCTGTTTCAGCTTGGGACAATCTTTCCTGAAATGACCTTCCTGCCCACATTCGAAACATCCCTTCGTCGTCATAGGTGGCTTAGGAGCACCCTTTGCCGCAAGGTCTCCTCTACATTCCTTCGCCTGGTGACCCATCTTTCCGCATCTCTGACACTTGACACGGTCACATGGGCCAACATGATGATAGTTGCACCTATTGTACTTCGGATATTTCCCAGCATATCCGCTCGAACCCTGCCCGCTACCGTTGTTATTGTTGTTGTGACCCTGATTGTTAAAGCTCCGAGTGAATTCGGGCTTACGGTAGTGTTGCTGCTGTGGGGGGTTCGAGGATGAGGATCTGGTGTTGTCAAACTTTCTCTTTCCGCTGCTTGGGTTGCTGTTGCTGTTGTTGTCATTACTCGGGTTGTCACGGGCCTTAGTGGTTGAACCCCTAGGTGGTAGCGCACCTTGGGTCACAGCTTGATCCGTCAGTTTGTTAGCTAAACGGATCGCTTGTTGAATCGTGGCTGGTCTGGAAGACGTCACCGTGCCCTGAATCTGCGGTGCTAACCCATCAATATACATTTCAATCCTCTTACTCGGCGGATCTACCATCCGCGGACACATCACCGCTAACTCGTGAGAACGGGTAGTGTAGGCTTCGATTTCTGAACCCACCATCTTCAATGACCAGAATTCTGACTCCAACTTTGAAATCTCTTCTCTCGGACAGTACTCTTCTCGCATCATGTTCTTGAACTCCTCCTAGTTCATCGCGTTAGCCAGTTCCAATCCAAGGATCTGCACGTTCGAATTCCACCAAGTGAGGGCAGAATCCTCAAGTGTTCCAGCAGCGAATTTGATTCTACTGGCAGAGGGACAATTACACATTTCAAAAGCCGACTCGGCCTTCTCAGCCCAACGCAGGAAGCCTATAGCTCCCTCGGTGCCCTTAAACGAACTGGGCTTGCAGTCAAGGTAATTCTTGAATGTACACGATCCAGTTGGACCTCCAGCTTGATTCTGAACGTGTGCGGCTAGAGCGGCCGCCGCATGGTCGTTCAGCAGAGTTTGGAGTTCAGCTGCAGTCAAGTTGATGTTACCACGTCCGTGTCCAGCGTTTCTTCCAGCCATTTCCTAGAATCACAGTATAAAATGTTAAACATGAATTTTTCTTTCATATACAACACACCATACATGTAATAAAAAGATAGGTAAGAAAGAAATAAGAAACAACATAACATCACAACCATATATTAATCTAATTAATAATTCATGATTAAAACCATTGTATTCGCTACAAAGTATTTCCAATCAATCCTTAAAATCATAGAAAATAATAGTTCGGATGGAGACAACCCCTCCATCTAGGTGTCATCATCACTAGATGTCATCGTCTGAGGACACCTCTGAGTGTGCCTCTGGCTCAGCCGGTTCTTCCTCCGGTTCTTCTTCGGGTTCCTCCTCGGGATCTTCCTCGGGATCCTCCTCAGGCTCCTCTTCGGGATCTTCTTCGGGTTCCTCTTCAGGCTCTACCTCAGGCTCGGCCTCAGGCTCTGCTTCAGGTTCGGCTGCGTTCTGAGCAAGTTGCATTTGTAAGACATCGCAACGCTCTAGAGCCATCTCGGTTCGGGTCCTTGCTACTTGGAGTTGCTCTTGCAAGTCTATCATCTCGGCTTGCATCTTTCTCATGATCTTCATCTGTTGATCACTAGCCTCTTGCATTTCCTTCATTGCCGCAGCCATGCGGGCAATTTCCTCCTTAGTCTCGGTTCCGTCTTTTAACAGTCCGGAAACGTTCGCTCTCGTATAGCGCATGTAACCCACGTCACGCTCCAAACATGAAACAACAGCTGCGAGAACTCGCTCTACAGGTTCAGTTATGGGTGGTAGGGTGTTGGGATAAGCAGGGTGGTTCGGGTGAGGTAATGGGGGAACTTGTTCGCGATAGACCATACGTCTGATCATGTTAGGGTACCTGTAACACCCCGTAACCGCAGCGGAAACGTACACGGGATGCAACAGACACATCTGATATCAACAGCATTGCTTATAAAGAAAATACCACTACATTAATTTATAACATATTACATTGTTGTGAGTTTCATTACTGTCTAGGTGTTACACACATATTTTACCGATAAGACATTAATAAATTCATTACAAAACATAGAGCAGCAAGCTTCCAACAGATAGCACAGATAGTTAAGCACATATCAATCATTCCAACTTGGGCATACCTAGAAAACATGTAAAGAAAACGGGTCAACTACGAATAGTTGGTGAGTTTCACTAATTTAAATAAACACTGACAAATCATTTTAATAATCATTTATTAACAATATAATCATGCTGGGAACTATGTTACCCCAGGACATTTCCATTAACTTTCTGGGAACTATGTTACCCCAGAACAATAATAACCCCTGGGAACTACGTTACCCCAGAACGATAATAACCCCTGGGAACTACGTTACCCCAGAACAATAAATACCCCTGGGAACTATGTTACCCCAGAACAATAATAACCCCTGGGAACTATGTTACCCCAGAACAATAATAACCCCTGGGAACTATGTTACCCCAGAACAATAATAACCCCTGGGAACTATGTTACCCCAGAACAATAATAACCCTTGGGAACTATGTTACCCCAGAACAATAATAACCCCTGGGAACTATGTTACCCCAGAACAATAATAACCCCTGGGAACTATGTTACCCCAGGACAATAACACATGATAAACATTTTATATATTCTGTGCATCAGACCATATATATATAAATGTACAAGTATTTCCATACGATCGGTATGTACTTAAATACTTTAAATAAGACATGTTTTCCGCCCCGGGAAAATATAATTAAAACAATTCATTAAAAGGGGCTCGTGAAAACTCACCTTTTGTGAGTCGGTGAGTAATACAAGGAACAGCTACGTGCCTGGATCTGTAATATAATATCTAGTCGTTACTATATAATTCCCATAACTTAAATATGTATCAATCGGTACATCTGGGAACATTGTTAACCCAGTACTGTACTCGATTCGGGGACTATGTTAACCCCGTGACACTTCTAAGGACTCAGATTGTGACATTGCTTAGAGTTTGACAGTCAATTTAGTTAAGGTGATGAAATGATAGCTCGGTTTGACACCCCGTTTAGCAGTGGGGCCCGTTCCCGGTATTTCGGTGCCGGAAACGGTAAAATCGGGTAAAATTACCCAAATCATCCGAATTATTTTCGGATGATTTATTTTTACTTAATTTACTTAGATTTATGAAATAGTCCATTTTTAGAGTTTTCATGTACCAGTCAGCTCGCTTATGCGAACTTTGCCGGTTTACACGTTTTAAGCTTTAAAAACTTGTTTTTTTTTTATGTTCTTTTTAGCACAAATAATTACCCGATTAGTCTCGGGTCTTGAAATTTTGCACAAAACTTAATTTGACAGTAAGGAATTTTGTAAAATTTTCCCAGATTTATTTTCCTATATTCACATTTATTTATCTATTTTTAAATCTTATTAAAATACTAAATATATCAAAATTACCAAAACACTTTAGAAAAATCCCAAATTTTTCTGGGATGATCTCTATCATCCTCATAACTTTCTGGAATTTTCCCAGATTTATTTTCCTATATTTACATTTATTTATCTATTTTTAGATCTTATTAAAACACTAAATATATCAAAAATACCAAAACACTTTAGAAAAATCCCAAATTTTTCTGGGATGATCTCTATCATCCTCATAACTTTCTGGAATTTTTCCAGAATTTAAAACTTATTTTTCAAGCCATTTTCACCCAAAACCGAGCTAGAAAGCCCTAGAACTCGTTTCACCGAAAACCCTACTTAGACTTTTCCAACTGAGCTCAAATTTTGTGGGTGACTTTTATATGTTATAAAAAGCTTATCTTAAATTTTCCGGAATTTTTCATCATGTTTTGCTATTTTTCACTATTTTTGGCCAAAACCGAGCATTAAATTCACCAAATATTCATCTTTTATCCAAAAATTACCAAAAATTCACAGATCTCATATTTTCATGTGTAGATCATCTCTGTGAAATTTCGTGACCCAACTCTAAGCACACAACAATCTGTCCATAATTCATACACACACGAAAACCGAACTATTTTGCGTTTTCTAGCTTTAGATCGCAAGGATCTCGGTTTCTAGCCTTTGCTAGCCGCTAGATACAACACTTACAAGCACATCAACACCACACCAAGCAAGTTATACTCACCATCAAGCCATTTCTTTCCTAGTGTCGGTTAAAACATCAAAACAACGATTTTGACCGTAAATATCCGTTCTCGACTCTTTTTACTCATTTCTTGGACCAAGATCCCTTGTATAACTTGTATACATCTCTTGGTCATGCAAGAGTCGGTTTCATCTTGGATTTTCACCCGTCTTTCACATGGAAAATTCATTTGACAAGATTTCAACCGTAAAAATTCATTCTAAACACTTTTAACTAATTACTTGGATCAAGATCCTTTGTATAACTTGTATACATCCTTTGATCACACGAGAATCGGTTTCATCTCGGGTTTTCACCCATTTTTCACATGAAACTTCCTTTTCTCAAGAATTATGAAATTAAAAACAAGATTCAAGCATAAAAACCGTGTTTATACCTTCAATTCTTGGTTAAAAATGATGGATTTTGGATGCACACTTGAAATATTTGGAGAGATTTGAGAGAGTTTGTTGTTGAAATGTGTTAAAAAAAAAAAAAATGAAGTGAATGATAATAATAATAGGACCGATCGGTCCATTAAGGTGGATGGGGGTGGCCCCCACAAATCCATTCTAAGCCACATATTCGGATTACGCAATCCGGATAATGTTGTGGATAATCTGGCTCATTTCGTTTCTCGTTTAAACTCGTAATTCGGCTTAAAACGAGCATAGAATGGTCGTTTTTCGGGTCAAAATAAAATTTACATAAAACCGACTTAAAAACTTTAAAAACTTAACCCATGACATTAAAACATCATATTATTAATAATTACGCAACTTTTTCGGCTTGATCGATCGTCTCTTGATTGGTTTGATGTTAAAGTTTTCGTTTATCGTACCGACGTACTAATAAATCGAAATCCTTTTTCTGTGCTATAATTCACTTATCCCGAAGCATTAATACTTCGTGAATATCACTAAACATTATATACTTCGTCTATAATGTAATTCCCGATTCGTTCGGGTTTCAATAACTGATCATTGATTAATTGTAATTCCAATACGATTCACTATATAATTGAGTATGATTCATACTGTGAACCATATATATTCGTATAATCGTACTATAACTCATATAATCAGTATTAAATAACACGTAAATAGTATATACCGGCTAGGGTATACCTGGATTTGCCGGAATCGTTACATTCTCCCCCCGTTATAAAAATTTCGTCCTCGAAATTTTACACGTCAACTACTTCCTTTTGAGGAAATAGGTGGGGGTATTTCTTCTGAAATTCATCCTTTCGTTCCCAAGTAAATTCTGGGCCTCGTTGCGAATTCCATCTAACTTTGACCAACGAGATCTTATTGTGTCTAAGTTGCTTGATCTTACCGTCCACTATTTCGATGGGCTCCTCTACGAAGTTGAGCCTATCACTTATTAGAACACCCTCTAAGGGTAACACCGATGTCTCATCCGTCAGACATCTTTTCAAATTCGACACATGAAACACGTTATGAACTGCACTTAGTTCCTCAGGCAGTTCTAGTCGGTAAGCTACCGGACCGATCTTTGCAGTAATAATGAATGGTCCAATATATCTAGGGGCCAACTTCCCCGCCTTTCCAAACCTGACCACTCCTTTCCAGGGTGATACTTTCAAGTATACCTTTTCACCCTTCTCAAATGACAACGGTTTTCGACGGGTATCAGCATAACTCTTCTGCCGATCCCGCGCGGCTTTCAGGTTGTTCTTAATTTCAAGAATCTTGCTGGTCGTCTCCTGGACCAGATCCGATCTAATGATCTGCGGGTCACCCACTTCAGACCAGCAAAGTGGTGATCGGCACTTCCGCCCATACAATGCTTCATAAGGTGCTGCCTTTATACTGCTGTGATAACTGTTATTATAGGAAAATTCAACGAGTGGGAGATGTTGATCCCAATTCCCCTTAAAGTCCAGTACGCAAGCACGAAGCAAATCCTCCAAAGTTTGAATGGTCCTCTCAGACTGACCATCGGTCTGAGGGTGGTAAGCTGTGCTTAGGTCAATACGTGTTCCCAACGCTTCTTGGACAGCTTGCCAAAGTTTGGAGGTGAAATGGCTATCCCTATCGGAGATGATCGAGATGGGGATGCCATGACGAGACACTATTTCATTTATATAAATTTGCGCAAGTCTCTCAGTGTTAAAAGTATTCCTAATTGGAATAAAATGTGCCGATTTGGTTAATCGATCCACGATTACCCAAATCGCATCATGACCTCGGGGTGTCTTGGGGAGGTGTGTCACAAAATCCATTGTGATCTGCTCCCACTTCCATTCGGGAATTTCTGGCTGTTGCAACATTCCCGAAGGTTTCTGGTGCTCCGCCTTAACCCTCGCACACGTCGTACACTTGCCGACGTATGTGGCTATATCCTTTTTCATACCTGGCCACCAGTAAAATTCTTTCACATCCTTGTACATTTTATCTGATCCCGGATGTATGGAATATTTCGATTTATGTGCTTCATCCATGATCAAATCACGAAGGTCATGGAGGGTCGGGATCCAAATCCGATTTTTGAAATAAAGAATTTCGTCCACACGCTGTTCGAAATTCTTCTCATTCCCGTAAAGTCCTTCTTTATCCAATTGGCCCTCTTTCAACGCCTCGCGTTGAGCGACTCGAATCAAATCTGAAAGGTTCGACTGGACTATCATCCCCAACGCTCGCACACGTAGTGGCTTGACTCGATCCTTTCTACTCAAGGCATCGGCTACAACGTTAGCCTTGCCAGGGTGATATCGTATGTCACAGTCATAGTCACTCAGCAACTCGACCCATCTTCGTTGCCTCATATTCAGTTCTTTCTGATCGAATATGTGTTGCAAACTTTTATGATCAGTGAATATGGTGCACTTTGTACCGTAGAGATAGTGTCTCCAGATTTTAAGTGCAAAGATGACTGCTCCCAGTTCCAAGTCATGAGTAGTGTAGTTTTTCTCATGAACTTTTAACTGTCGAGACGCATAGGCTATGACCTTTTTATTTTGCATTAACACGCACCCTAACCCTTTACGGGATGCGTCACAATATACAACAAATCCATCGTCTCCGTCGGGGAGACTTAAGATTGGCGCTTGGCACAATCTTTGTTTTAGCGTTTGAAACGCCGTTTCCTGCTCTTCACCCCATTCATATTTCCGATCCTTTTGAGTCAGGAGGGTTAAAGGTTGGGCGATGCTGGAAAAGTTCTCTATAAATCGACGATAGTATCCAGCTAAGCCTAAGAATTGGCGGATTTCTTTCGGAGATTTAGGCGCTTGCCAATTCTTAATAGCTTCAACCTTACTCGGATCAACGTGTATTCCTTTGTGGTTTATAACATGACCGAGGAATTGCACCTCTTGTAACCAGAAGTTACACTTGGAGAATTTTGCATATAACTTCTCCTGATCCAGGAGCTCTAAAACTAACTTTAAGTGTTGCTCGTGCTCCTCTTTACTCTTCGAGTATATCAAAATATCGTCAATAAATACAATGACGAACTTGTTGAGATAGGGTTTACAGACTCGGTTCATGAGATCCATGAACACCGCTGGCGCATTTGTTAGCCCAAAAGGCATAACTAAAAATTCGTAGTGGCCGTAGCGAGTCCGAAACGCGGTTTTTGGGATATCCTCCTCTTGAATTCTAACTTGGTGGTATCCCGATCTAAGATTAATTTTTGAGAAATAGCTCGCACCTTGTAGTTGGTCGAACAAATCATCGATTCGGGGAAGAGGATATCTATTTTTGATGGTTAATTTGTTCAATTCCCTGTAGTCAATGCACATTCGAAGGCTTCCGTCCTTCTTTTCACAAATAGTACAGGTGCACCCCACGGGGAATAACTGGGACGTATAAATCCCTTATCCAACAATTCCTGCAACTGGTTGGATAGTTCTTGCATCTCGGACGGTGCAAGTCTGTAAGGGGCCTTAGCAACAGGGCCGGCTTGAGGTAACAGATCGATTCTGAATTCGACCTGTCGGGTTGGCGGTAATCCAGGAAGTTCCTCTGGAAAAACTTGTGGAAATTCGCGTACCACGGGAATATCGTCCACCCGTTTTTCCTCAGAATCAGCGGCCGTCAGGCTCGCTAGATACGCCACACATCCCTGACGTATATATTTCAACACCTTGAGGTGGGATATAAATGGTATCATGGTGCCGGATTTTTCTCCCTGCACTAATACCTCCTCGTCATCCGACACCCGGATCTTGACGGTTTTCTTTTCACAGTTTATTTCTACCCTATTACGAGCCAACCAATCCATTCCCACTATCACGTCAAAACTACCCAATTCTACCGGTAACAAGTCAATCAGGAAGGATTGTTCGCTCAGAATAAAAGGGCAATTCCGAACAATCCGATTAACTATCATGGTTTTACCGTTAGCGACCTCTACGGTGTAGGGTTCTATGGTTTCACCAATAGGAAGGTTTGCTATCGAAAGGAACCTAACGGAGACAAAACTTCTATCGGCGCCTGTATCAAATAATACAGAAGCGTAATGATCAGAGACGAGGAAGGTACCTGTCACTACGCTGGGGTCCTGGCGCGCCTCGTTCGCTCCCATCACAAATGCCCGGCCTCGCGCCGGATTGGACGCCGATGGCTGACCCGCGAGTTGTCTCCCGTTTCCTCCCTGATTCAGTTTCGGGCAGTTCCTTTTGAAGTGATCCGTGCTGCCGCATTCGTAGCAAGCACGGCTAGTGGTCACCATCTGGTTTCCTTGCGGGTTCTGCTGTCGGGCTGGTTGAGTTCTAAATGGTTGCGCCCGAATAGGTTGCGGTTGACGGTTCAGGTTGTTCAGATTTGTCTTACAATTTGGTGCGTAGTGTCCAACCCTGCCACACCGGTGGCACACCACCTCCTTGCACACGCCACTATGGTGGTAACCACATTTCCCACATTTAGGAAACGTTCCCCTCTGCGGTTCTTGCCTTCCGCCCGAACTAGTCATGGCATAGCTCTGGGCAGCGGGCCTAGCTCGTTTACCTTGCTGTTTCTCTCGGATCCTATTGTCATACGTACCTCGCTTTCCCCCGGCCGACTCTCCCGTCGCCTTTATCGATCCGCTCCTTAAGAAATCATACGTGACAATACCAGCCTGTGTCACTGCACCCTCATACGTCTGGTGCCCTCCCGCGTTAACTATACTCCTCACTACTGGAGTAAGTCCCCAAATATAACGTTCCACCCTCTTTGACTCTGGGGTGACCAACCACGGCACTAATCGTGACAGTTCATTAAACCGGTTGGTATATCCCAAGTGGTCCGCCCCATGCATCTCTAGGTTCCACAACTCATGTTCCAGTTTCTGCAATTCATTCTTTGGGCAGAAATGTTTCAAAACAAGATCCTTAAGCTCTGTCCAGGTCATGCGGTTTGTCGCCGCCTGACCTCGAGTCTGTACTATGGTGTTCCACCATGTCAAGGCATGGTCTGTGAACGTACAGGTGGCATACTTAACGACACAATCCTCGGGACAGTTGCTGATATTTACCACTGATTCTATTTTCTCTAACCATTTCACTAACCCATTCGGTCCTTCCGACCCGTTAAATTCTAAAGGCTTGCATAACATAAAATCCTTGATTGAACAACCCCTGGATGGTCCAGTGCGGTTGGTCTCTACAGTAGGGATAGGGCCATTACTGTCGGTAGCGACCACCGTAGGCGGTGCGTCATTACTCGGCATAGTGTTGTCATTCCTTGGAGGATTAGCGTTTTGTTCCCCGTCATTATTTATGGGCGTTTGATTGCTCGGAGGGGTTGGATTGGTCGAGTTATTAATACTGGCGGCGATGCGCGATACTATATCCGGTATCGCCGCCTCCAACTGTTGAGCAATCAAACGGCTCACATCTACTTCCGATATTTTCGTTGATCGTTTCGGTGCCATTCTACACAACATCAAGGAAACACATATAATTAATACCATTCCAAATTATGAAACACAAAACACATTCCATACATTAATAAACATTAGTACATATTACACAAACATCCATTTACATACTTCCCAGTCATCATTACATAACTAAGTTTTAATACAAAGGGCCTATGTTGGTATCATCCTCGACATAACCCGCAATGGGTCAGTGCTTGAATGATACCCAAAAGTATCGATAATGATATGCCCTACAAGAGACCCCCTATGGGCCAGTGGTTGTACTATAACTAAACAAGATTCACTCCGTGTTAGTATCACCACTAACTACTTACACGGAGTATCAAAAAGCGGTTCAAGATTCTACCATCCAACACCTCTACACATGGTGGTAAACCAACCCCACCAACACCGCCACCAGCACCACCATCACCGCCATCATAACCCGCATTCGGGTTTCCATCTGGTCGATCAACCAGTGGGAGTATGAGCACTCCCTTTTTAACTGGTTAATAGCATACTGGTGGTCCAGTATGCTGTCCCCGAGGTACGCCCGCCTCTGTACCCCCACGACCAGGGCGGCAGAGTGCTCGTTCACCTGCTCGGTGAGAACACGTAGCCAAGCCGCCAAGTCCCGCTCCTGCCTTGGAAGACCCCACACAGGTAGGGTTGCAGGCTCGGGTTGGGGGCGGGAAGACTCGCCCCGGTGGTATGTGGATCTGGGTGGGGTAACAGTGGGCGGAACATACGGGGCACTGATCCGCGCCGTGAGGCGGGGACCGTGTCTGGGGGGAATCGGGGCGGTCTGTGGTGCGGGCGGGGTAGGAGACCTGGTAACCCTAGCAGGGGAGGGTACACTAGCACTCCTAGCTGGGGTGGTCTGTCTAGAAGTACTATGACTAGCCTCCGAAGGCTCGGAGCTGGGTGCTACACTTGGGCTTCCAGAGGCCCCGGAACTGACCTCTTCCGGGTCCTCTTCCGTCGACACACTAGGTGTTCTTGCCATTTTTACCTGCACACAAGTTAACAAACATATAGTCCCTTTTCATAGTGTAATTCATAATTAAATTAATCATGCACTTACTTATACAATTTTGCCACATAATAATATTATTATACATTTACACATATGTTGCCAATTTTACCTATTTAAGTCCCCCGTGACTTCCCCTGAATTCCCTCGTGCAGACAAGTCTGTTATTATGTTCCGGACCATAATAACCCACTTGTCCATCCAAGTTCATCCCGATCTCGTCACAATATATTATTAGTTGATATTCAGATCCTATAATACTTGAGCTACTGGTTATATTTTAGGTATCTTTTTCAGACATACTAATTCTTTATAACCAATGGCTCTGATACCAAGTTCTGTAACACCCCGTAACCGCAGCGGAAACGTACACGGGATGCAACAGACACATCTGATATCAACAGCATTGCTTATAAAGAAAATACCACTACATTAATTTATAACATATTACATTGTTGTGAGTTTCATTACTGTCTAGGTGTTACACACATATTTTACCGATAAGACATTAATAAATTCATTACAAAACATAGAGCAGCAAGCTTCCAACAGATAGCACAGATAGTTAAACACATATCAATCATTCCAACTTGGGCATACCTAGAAAACATGTAAAGAAAACGGGTCAACTACGAATAGTTGGTGAGTTTCACTAATTTAAATAAACACTGACAAATCATTTTAATAATCATTTATTAACAATATAATCATGCTGGGAACTATGTTACCCCAGGACATTTCCATTAACTTTCTGGGAACTATGTTACCCCAGAACAATAATAACCCCTGGGAACTACGTTACCCCAGAACGATAATAACCCCTGGGAACTACGTTACCCCAGAACAATAAATACCCCTGGGAACTATGTTACCCCAGAACAATAATAACCCCTGGGAACTATGTTACCCCAGAACAATAATAACCCCTGGGAACTATGTTACCCCAGAACAATAATAACCCCTGGGAACTATGTTACCCCAGAACAATAATAACCCCTGGGAACTATGTTACCCCAGAACAATAATAACCCCTGAGAACTATGTTACCCCAGGACAATAACACATGATAAACATTTTATATATTCTGTGCATCAGACCATATATATATAAATGTACAAGTATTTCCATACGATCGGTATGTACTTAAATACTTTAAATAAGACATGTTTTCCGCCCCGGGAAAATATAATTAAAACAATTCATTAAAAGGGGCTCGTGAAAACTCACCTTTTGTGAGTCGGTGAGTAATACAAGGAACAGCTACGTGCCTGGATCTGTAATATAATATCTAGTCGTTACTATATAATTCCCATAACTTAAATATGTATCAATCGGTACATCTGAGAACATTGTTAACCCAGTACTGTACTCGATTCGGGGACTATGTTAACCCCGTGACACTTCTAAGGACTCAGATTGTGACATTGCTTAGAGTTTGACAGTCAATTTAGTTAAGGTGATGAAATGATAGCTCGGTTTGACACCCCGTTTGGCCGTGGGGCCCGTTCCCGGTATTTCGGTGCCGGAAACGGTAAAATCGGGTAAAATTACCCAAATCATCCGAATTATTTTCGGATGATTTATTTTTACTTAATTTACTTAGATTTATGAAATAGTCCATTTTTGGAGTTTTCATGTACCAGTCAGCTCGCTTATGCGAACTTTGCCGGTTTACACGTTTTAAGCTTTAAAAACTTGTTTTTTTTTATGTTCTTTTTAGCACAAATAATTACCCGATTAGTCTCGGGTCTTGAAATTTTGCACAAAACTTAATTTGACAGTAAGGAATTTTGTAAAATTTTCCCAGATTTATTTTCCTATATTCACATTTATTTATCTATTTTTAAATCTTATTAAAATACTAAATATATCAAAATTACCAAAACACTTTAGAAAAATCCCAAATTTTTCTGGGATGATCTCTATCATCCTCATAACTTTCTGGAATTTTCCCAGATTTATTTTCCTATATTTACATTTATTTATCTATTTTTAAATCTTATTAAAATACTAAATATATCAAAAATACCAAAACACTTTAGAAAAATCCCAAATTTTTCTGGGATGATATATATCATCCTCATAACTTTCTGGAATTTTCCCAGATTTATTTTCCTATATTTACATTTATTTATCTATTTTTAGATCTTATTAAAACACTAAATATATCAAAAATACCAAAACACTTTAGAAAAATCCCAAATTTTTCTGGGATGATCTCTATCATCCTCATAACTTTCTGGAATTTTTCCAGAATTTAAAACTTATTTTTCAAGCCATTTTCACCCAAAACCGAGCTAGAAAGCCCTAGAACTCGTTTCACCGAAAACCCTACTTAGACTTTTCCAACTGAGCTCAAATTTTGTGGGTGACTTTTATATGTTATAAAAAGCTTATCTTAAATTTTCCGGAATTTTTCATCATGTTTTGCTATTTTTCACTATTTTTGGCCAAAACCGAGCATTAAATTCACCAAATATTCATCTTTTATCCAAAAATTACCAAAAATTCACAGATCTCATATTTTCATGTGTAGATCATCTCTGTGAAATTTCGTGATCCAACTCTAAGCACACAACAATCTGTCCATAATTCATACACACACGAAAACCGAACTATTTTGCGTTTTCTAGCTTTAGATCGCAAGGATCTCGGTTTCTAGCCTTTGCTAGCCGCTAGATACAACACTTACAAGCACATCAACACCACACCAAGCAAGTTATACTCACCATCAAGCCATTTCTTTCCTAGTGTCGGTTAAAACATCAAAACAACGATTTTGACCGTAAATATCCGTTCTCGACTCTTTTTACTCATTTCTTGGACCAAGATCCCTTGTATAACTTGTATACATCTCTTGGTCATGCAAGAGTCGGTTTCATCTTGGATTTTCACCCGTCTTTCACATGGAAAATTCATTTGACAAGATTTCAACCGTAAAAATTCATTCTAAACACTTTTAACTAATTACTTGGATCAAGATCCTTTGTATAACTTGTATACATCCTTTGATCACACGAGAATCGGTTTCATCTCGGGTTTTCACCCATTTTTCACATGAAACTTCCTTTTCTCAAGAATTATGAAATTAAAAACAAGATTCAAGCATAAAAACCGTGTTTATACCTTCAATTCTTGGTTAAAAATGATGGATTTTGGATGCACACTTGAAATATTTGGAGAGATTTGAGAGAGTTTGTTGTTGAAATGTGTTAAAAAAAAAAAAAATGAAGTGAATGATAATAATAATAGGACCGATCGGTCCATTAAGGTGGATGGGGGTGGCCCCCACAAATCCATTCTAAGCCACATATTCGGATTACGCAATCCGGATAATGTTGTGGATAATCTGCCTCAGTTCGTTTATCGTTTAAACTCGTAATTCGGCTTAAAACGAGCATAGAATGGTCGTTTTTCGGGTCAAAATAAAATTTACATAAAACCGACTTAAAAACTTTAAAAACTTAACCCATGACATTAAAACATCATATTATTAATAATTACGCAACTTTTTCGGCTTGATCGATCGTCTCTTGCTTGGTTTGATGTTAAAGGTTTCGTTTATCGTACCGACGTACTAATAAATCGAAATCCTTTTTCTGTGCTATAATTCACTTATCCCGAAGCATTAATACTTCGTGAATATCACTAAACATTATATACTTCGTCTATAATGTAATTCCCGATTCGTTCGGGTTTCAATAACTGATCATTGATTAATTGTAATTCCAATACGATTCACTATATAATTGAGTATGATTCATACTGTGAACCATATATATTCGTATAATCGTACTATAACTCATATAATCAGTATTAAATAACACGTAAATAGTATATACCGGCTAGGGTATACCTGGATTTGCCGGAATCGTTACAGTACCAATCCCAGCTAATGTCGTTTTCGTATATGCCTCCGGATAAGCGGTACCTCTTCGGTGCGGGAGCTTCGACTTCCGGGACTACTCGGGGTGGCGATGCGGTAGGTAACTGCAGTTCCTTCCCGTGAGCATGAGTCATCGAATCAGATGATGATGAGGGTGGCGGCGTCGACATTCCTACAGGTAAGCCGTGTATGCGCGCGCGTATGAGTGAAAGAGGTAAAGAGATAAGATAACAAAGACTACACAAATCTATGCAGTGCGTATCATTATAACTAATGGGTCGTCGCGGTTATAGTCTAGTATGCATGCAGCTTCTAGTTCGCTATAACCAATGGATCTGATACCAATCTGTCACACCCTCAAAATCCACTAACGGAGTTTTACCGTCAGAGGGTGTGAACTAACAGGATCGGACTCATTAGTTATAATCAAACCATAAAAACAAAGTTTCAAAACCATGAAAACGTTTACGAGTAATTAATTGCGGAAGCGTAAAACCATAGCAAACAATGTTACGTCACGCTGGACGACTTAAAACCCATTAATCATAGTTTAAAATAAGTTTGCATAATTAAAAATGTTTCAAGCAATGCATGTTCCTAAACCGCGCGCCTGCCTCGGCTACCTGAGAATAACATACTAAAAGTGTCAACACAAGGTTGGTGAGTTCACAAGTCTATATAAAATAAAGTGTTTAGCGTTTGCGTTCAGCGTTTTGCGTTACAGCGTTTTGCGTTACCAGATAGTGTTATGTCAATTATATATCTATAGGTAGCTAGCCTATAAAACAAGTATCACTAAGTGTTCGACACCAAAGCTGACTGTTTATCATTTGCCTTGCCACCAGGTCATCCAGACCATGGTATGTGTTTAGCCAAGATTACACCCACTCGACCTCCAGTCGAGTTTAGCGTTGGGTGGGGTTTGTCAAACCCAGTAGTACTACTCAACAGTGACTCTTTATTATCCAAATATTAACCGGTTCGATGTGAATGAAGGACTTTAGTTATTGCGTTTGCCACTTAGTCTTTACAAGTGATATATAATCTATATTAACAAAATCTTAAATGCGTTTCGGAGTATATTATCTCCCCCAAGTGAAAAGCGTTTAAAAAGTTTAAAAGGGGAAAGTGAAACTCACTGTTTGCGAAGTATTCCCAAAATAATTCACCAAGATGCGCGTCACAGAAAAACTCTCTCTAGCGTTCTAAAACAACAAAGAGATTTTTCTAAGTGTCGGAATATTATCGAGTCTCTAGACCCGGCACATAATACCTATGCACATAACATGTTTCGTGTTTCGTTTGTGGATCGTGTGTGACTTTAACAAGTGTATTTGTGACACGTTACATGTGTAAGCAATCATTTACGTGTCATGTATTCATAAAGTACATCACTAGCAATTACTCCCCGTAAGGGCAATTTGGTCAACATATAAAAATTAACTAGCCATTATTCCCCATGAGGGCAATTTGGTCAAATCATGAAAATCAATTAGCAATTATTCCCGCAAGGGTAATTTGGTCAAAACATAACAATTATATAGCAAGTATCATGTTTCATGCATTTTCACAAAACTCAGCAGCTAGTTTCACCGAGACAGATATTCTTCTTGAAAGATTGTACTATCTCACCAATCATAGCATTGCAATTAATTTACCAAAAATCATAACAAAAGCATATATGTCTTAGGTTTCTAGAACATATTTTATTATATTTTTATTCCACATAGGTTTCTCACAATCATCAAATCATTACAGAAAACTCATAACAGTCAAATTCATGCGCAACAAAATGTTATTTGCAATTCCCGTTAAACAAAAAATCCAATAAATGCAAGACCACTTGGGTTAGGTTCCTAACTCAATGAGTCAACTTCCAGAAGTGGAACCAAGCCAATTGGTCTCGTAGTTCATGAGATATAACATTTACAAAACAACCTAACAGCAGGTCTAACAGCTCAGCTTTGCACAATGTTTTTGTAAAATCATAAAAGTTAACCTTTACTTGTCCAAAAATTACAAGTTTATATTATTTAGAAACTAGACTCAACCTAGTTTACTGTAGTATCAATAATCTCAACCAATTTTCGCATTTACACTTCGTTACAGTCAATTAAACATCAATAACACAATCTGTCCAGAAACTGTTTGCATCCAAACTCAACATATTAACTATCTATGGACCATCATGCATTCATATAACACTCTAGACTCCATAAACACTATCCATGCACATCAATTACACATTACATACATGATTAGGGTTTTTGTTTTGAACTCAAATCAAAGACACAAGCAATTAACATGTAACAATATCCAATCTCGTTATCAAATCATCAACAAATCAACAACAATAATATCAACTACATACACACATAAAATCGGCCTCTAGGGTTTTCAATTAACCATTAAACATCAAAATTAAGTATAAAGGATGCATAGGATAGTCGTTTATACCTTCCTAGCACCTTAATCTTCGATCAAAGACTTGAGAACTTGATTGTATGTGTGTGTATAGGTGACGGCAGCCAAGGGAGCCAAGGGGGGGTTCCGATCGGGACTTGTGGGGGAAGAAGAATAATATGTTAGGGTTTAGTATTATTATTATTTATAATAATCTATGTTACACTTTGGCCCCTCCACTTCTAAGTATTACTTATCTAGCTTAACTAACTTGTTTACATCTTGAGTTAGTGTTTATAACGATGTTATCACACAACACATAAGTCTAACACATAATTATCACATAATTACTGTTTTGACGTTTTTCGTTTATTCACCAATCGTTTGCGTCAACTCGTTTGCGTTTCGGTGTAATTCCCGAAAGACTACACATGTAGTAAGTGTTAAGCGTCATTTAAACCCTAGTTTAAATGTAATGAAGTGTGCGTTATAGATTCAATGATCTTAAGTTTGAATCGACGGAGTTGAGTTAACGGAGTTAACCTGAAATTGACGATTGTCACAGTATCTCAACATTAAGATTATCATTTTCATTATGTTTATATCACCTCAGTTTTTACACATCATGGAAAGCAACCATACATATTAATGACTGTACTATTTGTCTTTTTTAGCCCATTAAATCCATATGATCAGCATAAATAACCAATGTACTATCATTTCCCATTTGGTTGGTTTAGTTTTCATTTAAAACCCTTTAAGCTTCTACAAAGATTTGAACTGAATAATCTTATCATGTCTCCGCACCATACAACTTGCTCACTTTGTCAAAAACAATTTTCTTGGAAAATCTTCTTTTGCAAAATATTCATTTGAGCACACAAGTTTGTCACAAAATCTTAGTTTTGACACAAGTAATAGGTAACATATTCAGGAATCATTAGAACATGAATGACACATTTAAAAACAAGCAGACTTAACATAATGTACATCCAAGACAGATTATGCAAAGGCTATCCTATCCTAACCACATCATCGGTTCAAATTATCCAAGAAAATCAGAATATCAGATAAGCACATAGATTCATCATTTCAACTCAAATTCAAACACACTTATCCTGATATCAACACATTCACTAATTTTAAGCAAATTAAGCATCAGAAACACATAAGTCACACAGATAATCATTTAAAGCACATATCAGTTAAACATGCAAACAATCACTAATTTCACTCAAAAGACCATCAAAGATAATTAGTTAGCACAGAGAGCACGCATTATTAATCAGACCTCATCAGAGTTGATCATTCCCAATGCTTTCAGAATAAAGTTGAATTTGGTTTTATCTAGTTGCTTGGTGAATAGGTCAGCCAAGTTGTCACTAGTGTTAATTCTTTTCATTTCAATCAGCCCTTTCTCATTACAATCTCTAATGAAATGATGTCTGATTTCAATGTGCTTTGTCTTAGAGTGTTGGACTGGGTTTCTAACAATAAATAACGCAGCAGGATTGTCAATAAAGATAGGGGTGTTCAAGAAATTCAAACCATAGTCCAGTAATTGGTTCTAAATCCAAAGAACTTGTGCACAACAGGCAGACGCAACAATATACTCAGCTTCAACAGTTGAGATAGACATAGTAGTTTGCTTCTTGCACTGCCAACACACTAGCCTGTCTTCCAAAATTTGACATCCACCAGATGTAGACTTTCTACTCATGTTGCAGCCATCATAATCGCTGTAAGTATAAACAATTAGATCAAAGGAATGGTTCTTTGGATACCATATACCCAAATCAGGTTTTCCTTTCAAGTATCTAAAGATCCTCTTGACAGCAGTCATGTGAGACATCTTTGGACTTGACTGGAATCTTGCACATACACATACAACAAACATAATATCTGGAATAGAAGCAGTCAGATACATCAGTGAACCAATCTTTGCTCTTTATTTATGTTCATCAACAGGCTCCCCTTTTTCATCTGCAATAATCTTTTCATGAGTGTCCATTGGAGTTGAAGCAGTCTTGAGATCTTGACACTTGAACTTATTCAGAATGTCCTGCACATACTTTGACTGGCAAATGAATATGCCATCTTTCTTTTGCTGAACTTGCAGACCCAGAAAGAAATTTATTTCACCCATGAAGCTCACTCATGACTTCTTCAAATTCCAAGCACATTTGTTCATTGGTAGACCCAAAGATGATATCATCTACATAAACTTGTAGAAGGAGTAAATCTTTTCCTCTCCTTTTGTAGAAAAGGGTCTTGTCAATTGCTCCCCTTTGAAAGCCATTAACAAGCAAGTGATTTGATAACTCATCATACCAAGCCCTTGGAGCTTGATGTAATCCATATAGAAATTTGTTCAGTTTGTAGACTCTATATGGAAACTCAGGGTCCTCAAAGTCTGGAGGTTGAGCTACATACACCTCATCTTCAATTTTTTCCATTAAGAAAGGCAAATGTAGCATCAAGTTGAAACACTTTAATATTCTTAGATGAAACATTGGCTAGAAAGATTTTGATAGCTTCTAGCCTTGCTACTGGTTCAAAAACTTCCTAAAAGTCAATTCCTTCCTCTTGTAGGCAGCCTAGTGCAACTAGTCTTGCCTTGTTCTTTATAACTATCCGTCTTTCATCCCTCTTGTTCCTAAAAACCAATTTGGTTCCAATGGCATACTTGTTTCTTGGCTTATCTACAAGTTCCCATACTTGCAGATTCCTGAATTGAGATAACTCCTCTTTCATTTATGTCCCCAATGATGTTTTCAGATGGATGATTTCTTTCAACAAAGGAAGTTTGTACAATTTAATCAGTAGACACATTAGAATCAAGATTTGTGTCATTGAGAGCAGGTTCCCCAATGATCAAATCTGCAGTTGCATCATGAAATTCAGTTGAATCTTCGACAAACTGTTGTGAAGATGAAGCAACATTGTTTCCAATATCCAATATTCAGCTTGATCTTGAACAAACAAGTCACCAGGTTGCCCTTCATTGTTGACAGTTTCCTCTTGATCATTTTGATCACTTTCTTGCTCATAATTTATGATAGGTTGTTCTTGAACAGGTGATTGCTCAAGATTGTCATTTTGTTCAACATATTCTTCCTGATCAGAATCAGTCTTGTTAAAAGAATATTCAGCATTTTTGTTTGCAACTCTTGACCACAACTTGTCCAAATCAATCTTCGTTTCTGACTTTTCTTCTTTGACACTTGTTCTACACAAAGCTTCATCAAAGTCTTCAGGATAAATCTTGAAATACTTGATTAACTTCTCAAGATCAAATTATCAGGATGCTCCATCAACTATATTGAACTGATTTTCATTGAAAATTACATCAAAAGATTCAATCGCACTCAAGTGATCCTTCACATATACTCTGTAAGCCTTTGAGTTTGTGGAGTATCCAACAAAGAAACAGTCTAAAGATTTTGATTGAAACTTTTTCAAGTAGTCTTTAGTATTCAATAATGAGCATTTGCATCCAAAAGACTTGACAAACTTGATGTAGGGTTTTCTTTTGAAAAGAATTTCATATAGATTCTTGTTTTGGCTTTTGTTGAGAAGTACCCTATTCTGAACAAAGCAGGCAGTGTTGATTACTTCTGCCCAAAAAGTAATAGGCAAATAACCATCTGCTAACATGGTTCTTGCAGCTTCAGTGATTGTTATGTTTCTTCTTTCCGCTACACCATTTTGTTCAGGAGTTTTAGGAGCAATGAATTGTTGAAGAATTCCTTTTGCAAGGCAGAATTCAGTCATTATGTAACGATTCCGGCAAATTCAGGTATACCCTAGCCGGAATATACTATTTACGTGTTATTCAATACTGAATATATGAATTATAATGTGTTTATACGAGTATATAAGATTCACAGTACGAATTATACTCGAATGAACAACTAGTCGTATCGGGATTACGATTAATCGATGAACGATTATTGAAACCCGAACGAATCAGGAATTACATTATAGACAAAATATATAATGTTTAGTGATGTTTACGAAGTATTAAAGCTTCGGGATAAGTGAATTATAGCACAGAAAAAGAATGGTAAGTTTAATGGTACGTCAGTACGCTAAACGAAACCTTTAACGCCAAACCAAGCAAGAGATAATCAATCAAGCCGAAAAAGATGCGTAATCATTAATAAAATGATGTTTTAAGTCAATAAATGTCATGGTTTAAGTTTCTTAAAGTTTTAAGTCGGTTTTATGTAAATTTTATTTTAACCCGAAAAACGACCATTTTAGGCTCGTTTTAAGCCGAATTACGAGTTTAAACGAGAAACGAACTGAGCCAGATTATCCAAAACATTATCCGGATTACGAAAATCCGAATGTGTGGCCTAGAATGGATGTGTGGGCCCCACCCCACACATGACCTTGGACCGATCGGTCCTTATGCACACACATTCACACTTCATTTTTTTTTTCTAACACTCCAAACTCTCAAAACTCTCTCAAACCTTCAACATTCATCCAAGTTCTTGATTTCCAACCAAGATTTACAAGGTATAACACATGTTTTAATGCTTGAATCTTGTTTCTAACTTCATGATCTTGAGAAAAGGAGGCTTCAAATGTAAAAATGGGTGAAAACCCGAGTTGAAACCGATTCTCGCATGATCAAGTGATGTATACAAGCTATACAAAGGATCTTGATCCAAGTAATGAGTTAAAAGAGTTTAGAACGAAATTTTACGGTTGAAATCTTGTAAAATGAGTTTTCATGTGAAAGACGGGTGAAAACCCGAGATGAAACCGACTCTTGCATGATCAAGAGATGTATACAAGTTATACAAGGGATCTTGGTCCAAGAAATGAGTAAAAAGAGTCGAGAACGGATTTTTACGGTTAAAACCTTTGTTTTTATATCAAAACCGACACTATGAAAGAAATGGTTTGATTGTCGGTGTAACTTGCTTGGTATGGTGTTATTGTGCTTGTAAGTGTTGTATCTAGTGGCTAGCAGAGGCTAGAAACCAAGATCTTTGCGATCTAACGCTAGAAAACACAAGATAGTTCGGTTTTCGTGTGGTTCTATGATTTTGGACAGATTGTAGTGTGCTTAGAGTCGGGTCATGAAATTTCACAGAGATGATATACACATGAAAATATGAGATCTGTGAATTTTTGGTAATTTTTGGATAAAGGATGAATATTTGGTGAATTTAATGCTCGGTTTTGGCTAAAAATGGTGAAAAATAGCTAAACATGATGAAAAATTCTGGAAAATTTAAGATAAGCTCTTTATAATATATAAAAGTCACACACAAAATTTGAGCTCAGTTGGAGAAGTCTAAGTGGGATTTTCGGTAAAACGAGTTCTAGGGCTTTCTGGCTCGGTTTTTGTGAAATGGCTTGAAAAATGAGTTTTGGGTTCTGGAAAAAAATTCCAGGGAGTTATGAGGATGGCAGGGATCCTCCCGGAAAAATTTGGGATTTTTCTAAAGTCTTTTGGTATTTTTGACATATTTAGTGTTTTAATGATGATTAAAAATAGATAAATAAATGTAAATATAAAAATTAAATCTGGAAAAAGTTTTGTAAAATTTCTTACTGTCAAAATAAGTGTTGTGTAAACTTTCAAGACCCGAGACTAAATGGGTAATTATTTGTGCTAAAAAGAACATAAAAACGAATTTCTAAAGCTTAAAACGTGTAAACCGGCAAAGTTCGCATAAGCGAGCTGACTGGTATATAAAAAAAACCTAAAAATGGACCATTTTCATAAAACTAAGTAAATTAAGTAAAAGTAAATCATCCGAAAATAATTCGGATGATTTGGGTAATTTTACCCGATTTTACTGTTTCCGGCACCTAAATGACGGAAACGGGCCCCGCGGCCAAACGGGGTGTCCAAACCGAGCTCTAATTTCATCACTTTAACTAAAATAACAGTCAAACACCATTTTTGGGTCGGGTGTGAACAAACTCATTTATGAAACTAAAAACGGATAACCGTGCTAGGCACGCAAATCAAGGAAAACATAAAAATGATAATTTTGACCGTCAGACTCTAAGTAATGTCACAATCTGAGTCCTTAGAAGTGTCACGGGGTTAACATTGTCCCCGGATCGAGTACAGTACTGGGTTAACAATGTCCCCAGATGTACCGATTGACACGGATTTAATTTATGGGAATTATATAGTAACGACTAGATATCATATTACAGATCCAGGCTTATAGCAGTTCATTGTATCACGTCCCGACTCACAGAAAGGTGAGTTTTCACGAGCCCCTTTTTCTGAACTGTTTTAAATATTTTCCCGGGGCGGAAAGCATGTCTTTATTAAAGTATTTAAGTACATACCGATCGTATGGAAACACTTGTATATTTATATATATATGGTTTGATGCACAGAATATATAAATTGTTTATTGTGTGGAATTGTTCTGGGGTAACATAGTTCCCAGAGGTTATTATTGATCTGGGGTAACATAGTTCCCGGAGGTTATTATTGTTCTGGGGTAACATAGTTCCCAGAGGTTATTATTGTTCTGGGGAAACATAGTTCCAAGAGGTTATTATTGTTCTGGGGTAACATAGTTCCCAGAAGATTAGTGAAAATGTTCTGGGAAACATAGTTCCCAGCATAATTACATTGCTAATAAATGATTATTAAAATGATCTGTCAGTGTTTATTTAAATTAGTGAAACTCACCAACAATTCGTAGTTGACCCGTTCTCTTTACATGTTTTCTAGGTATGCCCAAGTTGGAATGATTAATATGTGCTTAATGATCTGTGCTACTTGTTGGAAGCTTGCTGATCTATATTTTGTAATGAATATATTAATGTCTTATCGGTAAAACATGTGTGTAACACCTAGACAGTAACGAAACTCGCAACAATGTAATATGATATAAATTAATGTAGTGGTATTTTCTTTATAAGCAATGCTGTTGATATCAGATGTGTCTGTGGCATCCCGTTTACGTTTCCGCTGCGGTTACGGGGTGTTACAGAACTTGGTATCAGAGCCATTGGTTATAAAGAATTAGGATGTCTTTAAAAGATACCTAAAATATAACCAGTAGCTCAAGTATTATAGGATCTGAATATCAACTAAATATATATATTGTGACGAGATCGGGATAAACTTGGATGGACAAGTGGGTTATTATGGTTCGGAACATAATAACAGACTTGTCTACACGAGGGAATTCAGGGGAAGTCACGGGGGACTTTAATAGGTAAAATTGGCAACATATGTGCAAATATGTGATAATATTGTTATGTGGTCAAGTTGTACAAGTAAGTGCATATTAATTTGATTATGATTTACACCATGGAAAGAACTATATGTTTGTTAACTTGGGTGCAGGTAATATGTCAAGAACCCCCAGTGTGTCGATCGAGGAGGACCCGGAGGAGGTCAGCTCCGGGGACTCCGGGAGCCCACTTGTAGCATCTAGCACCGAGCCTTCCGAGGCTAGCTTTAGGAGTTCCGGCCAGTCCTCCTCAGCTAGGATGGCCAGATCCCCGACCCCACCCGCACCACAGGTCGCTCCTGCACCCCCTGGATTCGGACCCCGCCTCACGGCGCGGATCAGTATCCCACCTGTCCAACCTATCTCGCCCCCACCCAGACCTGCTACTCGCAGGGGCGAGTCCTCCAGCTCTCGTCCCGAGCCTGCGACTCTACCGGTGTGGGGTCTCCCGAGACAGGAACGGGACGCTGCGGCCTGGCTCCGAACGCTCACCGAACAGGTGAACGAGCACTCCGCCGCCTTGACGGTGGGAGTCCAGAGGAGAATGTACTTGGGTGATTGCATACTGGATCATCAGTATGCGATTGCCCAGCTGCAGAGGGAGTGCTCATACTCCCAATGGATGCTTGACCGGATGGAGAGTCGGGTTCGGGTTATGATGGCGGTGTTAGTGGTGTTGGTGGCGATGTTGGTGGGGTTGGTTTACCACCATGTTTAGTTGTTTTGAGTTGGGGATAGACAGGGACCATTTTTTTTTGATACTCTGTATAAGCAGTTAGTGGTGATGCTAACATGGAGTGAATCTTGTTTAGTTATAATACAACCACTGGCCCTTAGGGTGGGTCTCTTTTGGGGCATATCAGTATAGATACTTTTGGGTATCATTCAAGCACTGACCCGTTGCGGGTTATGTCGAGATGATGCCGACATAGGCCCTATGTAGGAAAACTTATGTAATGTAATAGTGACAGGAAAGTAATGTGAACGGATGTTTGTGTAATATGTACTAACGTTTATTAATGAATGGAATGTTTGTTGTGTTTTATGATTGGAATTTGTATTGATTATATATATTTTTCTTGATGTTGTGTAGAATGGCACCAAAACGTTCAGCCCAATTGTCGGAAGGGGACGTGAGCCGTCTGATTGCTCGCCAGTTGGAGGCGGCGATACCAGATATAGTATCACGCATCGCCGCCAGTATTAACAACTCGACCAATCCAACCCCTCCGAGCAATCAAACGACCACCAATAATGACGGGGAACGAAATACTAATCCTCCGCAGAATGAAAACACGATTCCGAGTAATGACGCACCGCCTAGGGTGGTCGTTACTGATAGTAATGGCCCTATACCTACGGTAGAGACGAACCGTACTGAACCGATTCGCGCATCCAGGGGATGTTCGATCAAGTACTTTATGTTGTGCAAACCTCTAGAGTTTA
Source organism: Bidens hawaiensis (assembly GCF_021521415.1). Lineage (NCBI taxonomy): Eukaryota > Viridiplantae > Streptophyta > Magnoliopsida > Asterales > Asteraceae > Bidens > Bidens hawaiensis. The sequence continues at coordinate 141,830 of NW_027494191.1, forward strand.
GCGGGTCTGAAGGACCCAATGGGTTGGTTAAGTGGATCGAGAAAATTGAATCCGTAGTAAATATCAGCAACTGCCCCGAGGATTGTGTTGTTAAGTATGCTGCCTGCACATTCACAGACCATGCCTTGACATGGTGGTACACGATAGTGCAGACTCGCGGTCAGGCGACGACAAACCGCATGACCTGGACGGAGCTCAAGGCTCTTGTATTGGAACATTTCTGCCCGAGAAACGAATTGCAGAAATTAGAAAATGAATTGTGAAATCTGGAGATGCGGGGGGCGGACCACTTGGGTTATACGAACCGGTTTAATGAGTTGGTGCGATTGGTACCATGGTTGGTCACCCCGGAGTCGAAGAGGGTGGAGCGTTATATTTGGGGGCTAACTCCAGTTGTGAGGAGTATAGTCAATTCTGGGGGACACCAGACATATGAGGGTGCGGTGACGCAAGCGGGTATCGTAACGTACGATTTCGTAAGGAGCGGGTCACTGAAGGTGGCGGGAGAGTCCGCTGGAGGAAAGCGGGGTACACATGACCATAGGACCCAGGAAAAGCAACAAGGTAAACGTGCTAGACCCACTGCCCAGAACTACGCCATGACTAGTTCGGGCGGAAGGCAAGAACCACAGAAGGGAACGTTTCCTAAGTGTGGGAAATGTGGTTACCACCATGGTGGCGTGTGCAAAGAGGTGGTGTGCCACCGGTGTGGCAGGATTGGACACTACGCACCAAATTGTAAGACAAATCTGAACAACCTGAACCGACAACCGCAACCTATCCGTGTGCAGCCATTTAAGACCCAACCAGCCCGACAGCAGAACCCGCAAGGAAACCAAATGGTGACCACCAGCCGTGCTTGCTATGAATGCGGCAGCACGGATCACTTCAAAAGACATTGTCCGAAACTGAACCAGGGAGGAAACGGGAGGCAACCCGCGGGTCAGGCATCGTCGTCCAATCCGGCGCGAGGCCGAGCATTCGTGATGGGGGCGAACGAGGCACGCCAGGACCCCAGCGTAGTGACAGGTACATTCCTCGTCTCTGATCATTACGCTTCTGTATTATTTGATACAGGTGCCGATAGAAGTTTTGTCTCCGTTAGATTCCTTTCGATAGCAAACCTTCCTATTGGTGAAACCATAGAACCTTACACCGTAGAAGTCGCTAACGGTAAAACCATGATAGTTAATCAGATAGTTCGGAATTGCCCTTTTATTCTGAACGAACAATCCTTTCTGATTGACTTGTTACCGGTAGAATTGGGTAGTTTTGACGTGATAGTGGGAATGGATTGGTTAGCACGTAACAGGGTAGAAATAAACTGTGAAAAGAAAATCATCAAGATCCGGGTGTCGGATGACGAGGAGGTATTAGTGCAAGGAGAAAAATCCGGCACCATAATACCATTTATATCCCACCTCAAGGTGTTAAAATATATACGTCAGGGATGTGTGGCGTATCTAGCGAGCCTAACGGCCACTGATCCTGAGGAAAAACGGGTGGACGATATCCCCGTGGTACGCGAATTTCCACAAATTTTCCCAGAGGAACTTCCTGGATTACCGCCAACCCGACAGGTCGAATTCAGAATCGATCTGTTACCTCAAGCGGGCCCTGTTGCTAAGGCACCTTACCGACTTGCACCATCTGGGATGCAAGAATTATCCAATCAGTTGCAAGAATTGTTGGACAAAGGATTTATTCGTCCTAGTTATTCCCCGTGGGGTGCAACGGTACTATTCGTGAAAAAGAATGACGGAAGCCTTAGAATGTGCATTGATTACAGGGAGCTGAACAAGTTGACAATCAAAAATAGGTATCCTCTCCCCCGAATCGATGATCTGTTCGACCAACTACAAGGTGCGAGCTACTTCTCGAAAATAGATCTTAGATCGGGATACCATCAGGTTAGAATCCAGGAGGAGGATATCCCAAAAACCGCATTCCGGACTCGCTACGGCCATTACGAATTCTTAGTGATGCCCTTCGGGCTAACAAATGCGCCAGCAGTATTCATGGATCTCATGAATCGAGTCTGTAAACCCTACCTCGATAAATTCGTCATCGTGTTTATTGACGATATTTTGATTTACTCGAAAAGTAAAGAAGAGCACGAGCAACACTTGAGATTAATTTTAGAGCTTCTAAATCAGGAGAAGTTGTTTGCAAAATTCTCCAAGTGTAACTTCTGGTTACAAGAAGTGCATTTCCTTGGACACGTTATAAACCATCAAGGAATACACGTTGATCCAAGTAAGGTTGAAGCAGTTAAGAGTTGGCAAGCGCCTAAATCGCCAAAGGAAATCCGCCAATTCTTAGGCTTAGCTGGATACTATCGTCGATTTATAGAGAACTTTTCCAGCATCGCCCAACCTTTAACCCTGCTGACTCAAAAGGATCGAAGGTATGATTGGGGCGAAGAGCAGGAAACGGCATTTCAAACGCTAAAACAAAAATTGTGCCAAGCGCCGATCTTAAGTCTCCCCGACGGAGACGATGGTTTTGTCATGTATTGTGACGCATCCCGGAGAGGGTTAGGATGCGTGTTGATGCAAAATAATAAGGTCATAGCCTATGCTTCTCGTCAGTTAAAAATACACGAGAAAATTACACCACTCATGACTTAGAACTGGGAGCAGTTATCTTCGCACTTAAAATCTGGAGACATTATCTCTACGGTACAAAGTGCACCATCTTCACCGATCATAAAAGTTTGCAACACATATTTGATCAGAAAGAACTGAATATGAGACAACGAAGATGGGTCGAATTATTAAGCGACTATGACTGTGACATCCGTTATCACCCCGGCAAGGCTAACGTCGTAGCCGATGCCTTGAGTAGGAAGGATCGGGTGAAGCCATTGCGAGTGCGAGCGCTGGGGATGATAGTCCAGTCGAACATTTCGGATTTGATTCGAGTCGCTCAACGCGAGGCGTTGAAAGTGGAACAATTGGAAAAAGAGGGACTTTACGGTAACGAGAAGAATTTCGAACAGCGCGTGGACGAAATTCTCTATTTCAAAAATCGGATTTGGATCTCGACCCTCCATGACCTTCGTGAATTTATCATGGACGAAGCGCATAAATCGAAATATTCCATACATCCGGGATCGGATAAGATGTACCAGGATGTGAAGGAGTTCTACTGGTGGCCGGGTATGAAAAAGGAAATAGCCACATACGTCGGCAAGTGTACGACGTGTGCGAGGGTTAAGGCGGAGCACCAGAAACCTTCGGGAATGTTACAACAACCGGAAATTCCCGAATGGAAGTGGGAGCAGATCACGATGGACTTTGTGACACATCCCCCCAAGACGTCCCGAGGACATGATGCAATTTGGGTAGTCGTGGATCGATTAACCAAATCGGCACATTTTATCCCGATTAGGAATAATTATAACACTGAGAGACTTGCGCAGATTTATATAAATGAAATTGTGTCCCGTCATGGGATACCCATCTCAATCATCTCTGATCGGGATAGCCATTTCACCCCCAAGCTTTGGCAAGCTGTGCAAGAAGCGCTGGGAACGCGTATTAATTTAAGCACAGCCTACCACCCTCAGACCGACGGTCAGTCTGAGAGGACCATTCAAACCCTGGAGGATTTGCTTCGTGCATGCGTACTGGATTTCAAGGGAAATTGGGATCAACATCTCCCACTCGTTGAATTTTCCTATAATAATAGTTACCATAGCAGTATAAAGGCAGCGCCATATGAAGCATTGTATGGACGGAAATGCCGATCGCCACTCTGCTGGACAGAAGTGGGCGACACACAGGTTATTAGATCAGATCTGGTCCAGGAAACGACCAGCAAAATCCTTGAAATTAAAAACAATCTGAAGGCCGCGCGGGATCGGCAGAAGAGTTATGCAGATAACCGTAGAAAACCGTTATCATTCGAGAAAGGTGATAAAGTGTATTTGAAAGTATCACCGTGGAAGGGTGTGGTTAGATTTGGCAAGGCGGGGAAGTTAGCCCCTAGATATATTGGACCATTCGACATTATTGCAAAAAACGGTCCTGTAGCATACCCATTAGAACTGCCTGATGAACTGAGTGCAGTTCACAACGTGTTCCACGTGTCGAACTTGAAAAGGTGTCTGTCGGATGAGACGTCGGTGTTACCTTTAGAGGGTGTTCAAATAAATGATAAGCTCAACATTGTAGAGGAGCCCATAGAAATAGTAGATGGGAAAATCAAGCAACTTAGACACAATAAGATCTCGTTGGTCAAAGTTAGATGGAATTCGCAACGAGGCCCAGAATATACATGGGAACGAAATGACGAATTTCGGAAGAAATACCCCCACCTATTTCCTCAAAAGGAAGTAGTTGACGCGTAAAATTTCGAGGACGAAATTTTTATAACGGGGGGAGAATGTAACGATTCCGGCAAATTCAGGTATACCCTAGCCGGAATATACTATTTACGTGTTATTCAATACTGAATATATGAATTATAATGTGTTTATACGAGTATATAAGATTCACAGTACGAATTATACTCGAATGAACAACTAGTCGTATCGGGATTACGATTAATCGATGAACGATTATTGAAACCCGAACGAATCAGGAATTACATTATAGACAAAATATATAATGTTTAGTGATGTTTACGAAGTATTAAAGCTTCGGGATAAGTGAATTATAGCACAGAAAAAGAATGGTAAGTTTAATGGTACGTCAGTACGCTAAACGAAACCTTTAACGCCAAACCAAGCAAGAGATAATCAATCAAGCCGAAAAAGATGCGTAATCATTAATAAAATGATGTTTTAAGTCAATAAATGTCATGGTTTAAGTTTCTTAAAGTTTTAAGTCGGTTTTATGTAAATTTTATTTTAACCCGAAAAACGACCATTTTAGGCTCGTTTTAAGCCGAATTACGAGTTTAAACGAGAAACGAACTGAGCCAGATTATCCAAAACATTATCCGGATTACGAAAATCCGAATGTGTGGCCTAGAATGGATGTGTGGGCCCCACCCCACACATGACCTTGGACCGATCGGTCCTTATGCACACACATTCACATTTCATTTTTTTTTCTAACACTCCAAACTCTCAAAACTCTCTCAAACCTTCAACATTCATCCAAGTTCTTGATTTCCAACCAAGATTTACAAGGTATAACACATGTTTTAATGCTTGAATCTTGTTTCTAACTTCATGATCTTGAGAAAAGGAGGCTTCAAATGTAAAAATGGGTGAAAACCCGAGTTGAAACCGATTCTCGCATGATCAAGTGATGTATACAAGCTATACAAAGGATCTTGATCCAAGTAATGAGTTAAAAGAGTTTAGAACGAAATTTTACGGTTGAAATCTTGTAAAATGAGTTTTCATGTGAAAGACGGGTGAAAACCCGAGATGAAACCGACTCTTGCATGATCAAGAGATGTATACAAGTTATACAAGGGATCTTGGTCCAAGAAATGAGTAAAAAGAGTCGAGAACGGATTTTTACGGTTAAACCCTTTGTTTTTATATCAAAACCGACACTATGAAAGAAATGGTTTGATTGTCGGTGTAACTTGCTTGGTATGGTGTTATTGTGCTTGTAAGTGTTGTATCTAGTGGCTAGCAAAGGCTAGAAACCAAGATCTTTGCGATCTAACGCTAGAAAACACAAGATAGTTCGGTTTTCGTGTGGTTCTATGATTTTGGACAGATTGTAGTGTGCTTAGAGTCGGGTCATGAAATTTCACAGAGATGATCTACACATGAAAATATGAGATCTGTGAATTTTTGGTAATTTTTGGATAAAGGATGAATATTTGGTGAATTTAATGCTCGGTTTTGGCTAAAAATGGTGAAAAATAGCTAAACATGATGAAAAATTCTGGAAAATTTAAGATAAGCTCTTTATAATATATAAAAGTCACACACAAAATTTGAGCTCAGTTGGAGAAGTCTAAGTGGGCTTTTCGGTAAAACGAGTTCTAGGGCTTTCTGGCTCGGTTTTTGTGAAATGGCTTGAAAAATGAGTTTTGGGTTCTGGAAAAAAATTCCAGGGAGTTATGAGGATGGCAGGGATCATCCCGGAAAAAATTGGGATTTTTCTAAAGTCTTTTGGTATTTTTGACATATTTAGTGTTTTAATGATGATTAAAAATAGATAAATAAATGTAAATATAAAAATTAAATCTGGAAAAAGTTTTGTAAAATTTCTTACTGTCAAAATAAGTGTTGTGTAAACTTTCAAGACCCGAGACTAAATGGGTAATTATTTGTGCTAAAAAGAACATAAAAACGAATTTCTAAAGCTTAAAACGTGTAAACCGGCAAAGTTCGCATAAGCGAGCTGACTGGTATATAAAAAAAACCTAAAAATGGACCATTTTCATAAAACTAAGTAAATTAAGTAAAAGTAAATCATCCGAAAATAATTCGGATGATTTGGGTAATTTTACCCGATTTTACTGTTTCCGGCACCTAAATGACGGAAACGGGCCCCGCGGCCAAACGGGGTGTCCAAACCGAGCTCTAATTTCATCACTTTAACTAAAATAACAGTCAAACACCATTTTTGGGTCGGGTGTGAACAAACTCATTTATGAAACTAAAAACGGATAACCGTGCTAGGCACGCAAATCAAGGAAAACATAAAAATGATAATTTTGACCGTCAGACTCTAAGTAATGTCACAATCTGAGTCCTTAGAAGTGTCACGGGGTTAACATTGTCCCCGGATCGAGTACAGTACTGGGTTAACAATGTCCCCAGATGTACCGATTGACACGGATTTAATTTATGGGAATTATATAGTAACGACTAGATATCATATTACAGATCCAGGCTTATAGCAGTTCATTGTATCACGTCCCGACTCACAGAAAGGTGAGTTTTCACGAGCCCCTTTTTCTGAACTGTTTTAAATATTTTCTCGGGGCGGAAAGCATGTCTTTATTAAAGTATTTAAGTACATACCGATCGTATGGAAACACTTGTATATTTATATATATATGGTTTGATGCACAGAATATATAAATTGTTTATTGTGTGGAATTGTTCTGGGGTAACATAGTTCCCAGAGGTTATTATTGATCTGGGGTAACATAGTTCCCGGAGGTTATTATTGTTCTGGGGTAACATAGTTCCCAGAGGTTATTATTGTTCTGGGGAAACATAGTTCCAAGAGGTTATTATTGTTCTGGGGTAACATAGTTCCCAGAAGATTAGTGAAAATGTTCTGGGAAACATAGTTCCCAGCATAATTACATTGCTAATAAATGATTATTAAAATGATCTGTCAGTGTTTATTTAAATTAGTGAAACTCACCAACTATTCGTAGTTGACCCGTTCTTTTTATATGTTTTCTAGGTATGCCCAAGTTGGAATGATTAATATGTGCTTAATGATCTGTGCTACTTGTTGGAAGCTTGCTGATCTATATTTTGTAATGAATATATTAATGTCTTATCGGTAAAACATGTGTGTAACACCTAGACAGTAACGAAACTCGCAACAATGTAATATGATATAAATTAATGTAGTGGTATTTTCTTTATAAGCAATGTTGTTGATATCAGATGTGTCTGTTGCATCTCGTTTACGTTTCCGCTGCGGTTACGGGGTGTTACACATTACTCCATTCTTGAACTCAGTTCCATTGTCACTTCTCATAACTTTCACCCTTACATCCCGTTGGTTCTCCATCCTTGTAACACAACTCTTTGATCAATTCTGCAGCTTTATCTTTGGTGTTCAGAAAGTAAACCCAAGTGTATCTTGAAAAATCATCAATGATCACTAAGCAATACCTCTTCTTTCCTATCCTAGTAACACTCATAGGACCAAAGAGATCCATATGAAGCAATTCCAGTATATTCAATTGAGTTCACAAGTTTTGATTTGTGTGATGACTTATGCTGCTTACCCTTTTGACATGAAATACATTTGTCATCAAGCTTGAACTCCCTTGTAGGTAAACCAATTACATGTTCACCCTTAACAAGTTTGTTCATGTTCTTTAGATTAACATGAAAAAACTTTTTGTGCCACCATTTGGTCTCATTTTCAGTGGCTTTGGAAACATAACAAGTTCCACCCATAGAAATGATGTGCGTGCGCGTAGCTTGTATAAATATGAAAGGTTGGATATTTAGCTTTTGCACAATATCGTGTTTTAAATTTATAAAAGTGATTTCTACAAAGACTAAACACACACAAAATAGGCAAGTGTACCTATCGTATATGCAGAATAGTATTGGTAAGAACCAAGTATCGATCCGTGGACACAAAGGTTTCTAATAATAAATCGTTGTTTTACTTCAATCGGAGGTTTTAATCATTTTGGGGTTGATTTTTAAACTTTTTATTAAATATAAATACTTATATATATAATATATAGGTGACCAAGACAAGAGATTCTAAACGAGTTGTTCAATTATGCGAATGTTACCATCTAAGATCAAGAAACCACTCCATTTTAGCATTGATAATTAATATGTAGACATGTGATAAACTTGCCGTAGCAATATATGATAGATAGCTCCTTAAGCCTTAAGTGAGCATCTTCGACAATAAGGAGATGGTATGCGCATTTTAAAGTCCACCCTTTCCTAATGTCATACCATCTCAATGATGTCGATTTGAGTTGACGAGTGGTTTCGTAAAGGAGAAAGATTAGGATTGACTTCGATTTCTCAAATACCAATTCTAACAACTTCGGGTGGTTGTAGTTCATCTCACAACCTCCCCTTGGTTGATTTATGTAGGTTATAATTACACATTCCGTTAACATATGGTTTCTTTAACTAATTTGATATCCTAAGCAAAGCCATTTTCGGATTACCAAGGTTTAGAAAAATACACCATAACTTATATCTCATCATTTCTAAGTACAATATAAGGATCCATGTTTCGATAATGTATCAAAGTATTTCTATCTTTCAAGAACATGAATCGATCATGAACGATTGCCAAAGATATTGACAACCACCAACTTTGATTTAGTGATTTAAGATGGTGAAACATTTCTCATCAAAAGATAATTGTAATATAACCATGTACTTTACTAGACTACATCACATGTCTTGGTTAATTATCAAGTAAAACAAAGCTTCTTCGTAGATTTTAGATGGTAAAAGGAGTTTAGCTCATAATGAGCATAGTGATAAACATTAAGAGGATTGATAATAACAAATACATGATTAAACTTGGAACAATCTAACCAAATGTAGATGAATCCTTCTTCTTAATGATGGTAATGATGGTTGATGATGATGATTAGTGGTGATGACCTCCAAACCTTCAAACTCTTCACTAGATCTTCAAAGTGAGTGTTAGTGTGTGTTTTTATAAGTGAAAACCGGAGAGAATTCTTTTCAAGGCACACCAAATGAGTGCAACATGAGCCACTATTTATAGGCATTATGGATGGTGAGGCACGGCCCCGTGCTTGATGAGCACGCCCCCGTGCATTTTTATGACATGTGCCAGATTTGTTTTGTCTTTTCTGTGACGTGGCCACGGCCCCGTGGTTGGTAGGCACGGCCCCGTGATTTTTAGTGACATGTGCTCAATTCTTCTTTGTCTTTTCTGTGTTCTCGTCCATGGCCCCGTGCATGATGAGCACGGCCCCGTGCTTTTGCTTCCAGATTTTGTATTTTCTTGTGTCAGAAGCATGGGGGCGTGTTTCTTGAGGCACGGGGGCGTGTTTCTTTGTTTTCTTGTGTTTTCTTCTGTTTTTCTTCGTCTTCTTGCTTGTTTCTTCGTTTGAGGCTTGGTTTCACCTGAAATTATGTTTTATTATGATAAGTAGTCTTTTATGCTATGTTATTGGATAGAAATTGCAGTTTTTAGAGATTATTTGATGCCAAAAAGATGTATATTTATATGTACATCAAGAAACTGCATCCTTCATCTTCAATTCATACAGGTTACCATTTCTAGGAGCCATCATCATAATCATTTCAGGAGGGATTATAAATTCAGGTTTGAGGATGAAACAGTGAGAATCATCAAATTCAACCTTATAACCTTTATCACACATTTGAGAGATGCTCAAAATGTTATATTTCAATCCTTCCACATAAAATACATTATCAAATGACAACTTGCCATTGGTCAGAATACCTTTACCCACTATATTCCCTCCATTTTCATCACTTTCAAATGCAACAGGCCCTTCAAATTTTTCTTCATAGTTCACAAGAGACCTCTTGTCACATGTTATGTGCCTAGAACATCCACTGTCATATACCATACATCATTGACTGGTGTGGACTGTTCCTTCACAAATCAAACAAAAATGATCAGTTAAATGATGAAGTACAAGCTACATCAGCTTGCATATCATCAATGACATGGACATGTGTTGCATTGGGTTTCGGGTCTTCATACACAACTTCACAAGAGTCATCATAATCATCAGATTCATAACCAGTTTCATATGATATGTTCACATATGGAACAATACTCTTGCACTCCTCAATGACATAATCTCTTTTAATTGTTTCACAAGTCACATGTGTCTCCTTTGACACTTGAATCTCACTTCTTGGTTTCCAAAGAAAACCTTGAGGCTCAAACCCATGTTTCAACAAAAACATTTCATCTCCATTCAACTCCCTTGAATTATTTCTCCTAACCATCTCCTTCTTAACTTTTACTTCACCTTCTTTTGGATTCCTCTGTTCAACAGATTTTTCCTTCTTAACAGCCTTATCAGGGTTTATTCTGATAGGTTGTGTCATTTTTGGAACCTTCTTTTCTTGAAAAACAGTTTTCTCTTTCTTGACAACAATCTCAGTTTTCTTGATTACTTCTTTTCCTCTATCAGTTTCAACAGATGGCTTATTTCCTTTTCCCAAGTACTCATCATACTTCTTCTCATACAGACCAAAATCTTGCCCAAACTTGGTAGTATCTGGAACATGAAATGATTTGAATTTGAATATTTCATGACATGAATCAGTATGATGTCCATACACATCATAGTTCTTAAACCAAACCTTTCCTTTAAAACTCTCGATTGATTTTTCCTTCTTAAATCTCTCACTTGGCCTTAGGGGTTTAAATCCATTGGTCCTTTGATTCTTGAGCCTATCAAAGTCCATTGAGAAAGACACAAAATCCTCAATCTTGATTTCTTGCCTTTCAACTGAGCTTTTGACAAATGTTATTCTTTCCAGATTGCTTGGTACGTCATCTGAGTTGTCTTCGAACCTTGATTACCTTCTTTCATATTCTTCAACAGTCTCAACTTCTCTAACATCAAATAACTATTGATTTGAGAAAACAGGTGAAACATGAATAAACTGATCACTATCCAAAGTTTTTTCAGTCTTCTTCTTGTGCTTAACTGTTTTCACCTTGAATGCTTCTTTGTTTGGAGGTTTTACTGCATTGTATTTACCCTTTGATCCATCACATATATCAAATGACACATGTTCCCTTCTCATCTGTTCATGATGTTTTCTCATCTTGGGTGTGATCTTTGGTAACATAGGAATCTTGCATGGTGGACTTGGCTTGCCCCTTTGAATCACTTTCAATTGAGCATTGATCACTTGAGTCACTCAAGTCATCTCTGTTCAAGAAATTTTCATCAAAATCATCTTCTGATATACCAACTGAATTTTCACCAATCTTCTCTTCCTTCAACACAAACTCACCTTGGTCACTTACCTCAACCCTTTCATAATTTTCAATAAACTCTTTCTTTTCCTTAAACACATCTCTAAATTGATCAAGATATGCCTCTCTCTTCTCATTTTCAACCTTCAATGAGCAATTGTCATTGAAAGGTGGAGGGACAGTCTTGTCTTTGTCTTCTTCCTTGATCTTGTTGAGTTTACCACAAATGTTTCCTTTTGATACTACATTTTTCAGGAAATCATTCTCAACCTTAAGAGCAGTGTTCTTCAATTTTTCATCCAGAAACATCTTTTTCAACCCTTCAGCTTCAGTGACGTATCTTTATTGGACCATGTAACTATCCATACAGTCTTCTTCCAGACTCTTAATTCTCTCTTCATAGGTTAGGTCACTTGCTTCATACACATTTATCATGCTTTGTTTATTGAAACATTCTTTTTGTAGCTTACTCACTGTCATTCTCAGGGATTCATTTAATTCAAGTAATTCAAGCTTGGAATGATCTGAATATATCTGGGATGAAGAAGATTTAGGTTCATTCTCCATTTTGGCCATGAATACAACATTTGCTTTCTCTATCTCACTTGCATGATTGCTCCAGTCAAAATTTCCTTCGTGTTCAGCAGCAAGTGCAACATCACCTTAGTTTCTGGGTTGGTTGGTGTTTGTGTTGGGGTTTACAGGAGCTTTTGGAGGGTTTTGATTTGTTCTTTGAAAGTTTTGGTTTTGGGGAATAACTTGTTGGTGGTTCTGTTGCTGTTGGTTGTTGTAGTTGAAATTTCTTTGCTGGCCTTGGTTTTGGTTTTGATATTGGTACTGGTTTCTTGGTGGAGCAAATTGATTATTTTGGAAGTTTCTTGGTTGATTACATTCCTTAGCAAAGTGTCCAGGCAATTGACAGTTGTAGCAAATTGCCTTTGATTTATCAAATCCATTCATGTCATTAGGACCAGACATAAGGGATTTTCCAGTTCTGTTGAACAATCTTTTGCTTCTCAAGGCTAGCATAGCATCTTGACATTTCAAGTCCATGTCTTCAAGGTCATCTGCATAAATATGCTCTAAATCTTCTTGGACCACACTGGTGTGAATCAGATTTTTGGCCTTAAAGGCATTGTATGACACTGTAAACATAGAGAATAATGCCTGATATTCACTTCCTTGATTGACATGTCCACCACCAATAGGAGCATGTCCACTGGACATAGATACAATATCATGATCATCAATCAATTGTACATTAAACCTTGATTGTTCATGTTTCCAACAATAAAGCTTCTTGGTGTGTCATCCCCATAATCACTTGGTTCTTCAATGATAGGAACCCGTTGCAGATTCTAGCTAGACAAATTACCCATTGGTTCTATGAGAGCATTGGTCACCTGGAAACTTGGTTTATCTTATTTTATCATGTTATTTTCGATCATCTCATGCTCTGTTACTTGTAAAAAGCAAATCACATCATCAAGCTTTAACTGAGGGAAATCTTCCTTCTCTTTGATGAATTTACTTGCAGTATACCATTCACCAGAAAGAGATGACAATAGCTTCTTGATCATGTCATAATCAGTGATTGCCAAATCAGTTGCCCTGATTTCATTAGCAATTGTCACAAATCTCTGTAGCACCGATCTTAGCTTTCACCCTCTCTGAACTTAAAACGATCAAGATCAGACTTCAAATGATCTTTCTTTATGTTCTTCAGCTCAGTTTTTCCTTCAAACATTTCAACAATAACATCCCACATAGCTTTGGCTGTGGTGTGATGAGCCACAATTGTTAGGATTTCCCATGACAAACCCAACTTAATCATTGCTAGAGCTCTATCATCTTTCTTATTCATTCTTGCCTCAACAGTAGGATTGCTTCCTGTTCCATCCGGAACATAGCGTCCAGTCTAGATGGAGTTCCACATCTCAACATCATTGTAGCAGACAACATCTTTAAATAATACTTTCCACTTAATGTTGTTCTCCTGTCCATACAATCTGGGTATCTTTTTAGTAGACACCTCTTGCTTGTCCATAGACATATTTTTGGTATTTTTGAAATATTTTTAGAAACAAAGAAAAATCAATAACTTATAATAACTTAAACAAAATTCTTAAACTCTTTTAAAAAATAATCAGATATGTGGTCAAAAACCTCAGATCTGATATGTCTGAATGGATTAGAGCAAGATTTATTACAAAGAAACAAACTTTAAGAAAGATCTGAGTATAAGAACACTTTTAAACCTCAAAAATATTGTAGATATCGAAAAATGAAGAACAGGACAACTGACGTCACAAATCAATGGAACAATTGTCAGCTAACATCACTCTTCATCTTCAAAATCAGCAATATTCAGCAACAATTCTTCCTAACAATAGCAGACAAATCTCTGATACCACTTGTCGGCCCCTTGCTATCACTAGGATCACTCACTAAATCATTGTCGTAACCGCACACCTAAGTTCTGACAAGAAGGTTAACGACATTACAATTGTTAGTGCACGGTTTTGCGTCTAGAGTCTTTGTATTTATCGTTAATGTATATTTGATGATTTATGTAATATTAAATGTTTATTTTGAACTAGTTCGTTAAGTTTAAATCTAGTTCGCTAGGAATGTTAGCGAACTAAGACTAGTTCGTTAAGGAGAAGTCTAGTTCGCTAGAGATGTTAGCGAACTAAGACATTATAATGTATTCCCTCCTGATTCGTTAGGGGATGTTAACGAATCAGGAGGCGGTTCGTTATGTTAAATTATGTAACGAAGGGGAAGCTGGTTCGCTAGGGGATGTTAGCGAACCAGGTCGTCCTCTGTTTATAGCGAACTACTGTTCACTTTAAGTTAAGTTTTTTGAGAGAAAATTTCACAGAGTAATATAAGTTTATTTCAGGAAAGCAATTACTCTCTCTCAAGCTTCATATTAACGTTATTGATAATATATACACATACACAATACACTAAATCAAGGTTTGTTATGAGATAGATCTTTAACAGTATAATTAACAGATCTGAGATCTGTGTTATTGTTATTAACTGTTAACCAGGGATCAAACAAGTGGTATCAGAGCCAGGTTGGTGCTCTTTACACTTGATTTGGTGTTATATTTATTCCATTTTTGATTATTTTTCAGTTTTGTTTGATTTTGAATCAATTTGTATTTGATTTGAATGAATTATGAACAAATTAGAATGAATTTGTGTTGATTAAGGTATTGTTGAGGTTTGGTTAAGAGGAATTGAGATCTGAATTGGATTTGTGTGGTTGGTTTTGATTTCGGTTTAAGTCCGAAACAGGGGTGTGATTGTTGGTTAATTTGGATTGGTTAAAATGTTCATCGGTTTTGAGGTTTTGTGTATTGGATTCGGAATTGGTTTACGAGTATTTTGGTAGTTTACTTGTGCAATTTGATTGAGTAACGAAGATGTATTACAGATTTGGTATTAATGAGTTTCTGGGTTTAATCTTCATAATTTCTGGAATTTCGTTTGAAGGTTTGAAGATTTGAAGATGAATGTGATTCGCTATCTTCTTCCTGGTGATTCGCTATATTTTGATCTGTGATTCGTTATCAACAGTGCTAATTCGCTACCTTGTTCGTTAGCCAGTTCGTGTGAGTTATTGATTCGTGATATCTAGTTCGTTAACTAGATTAACTGATTCGTGTGACACGTGTTCTTTTTGGGATTTGTGTCATAACAACCTTTGCCACGTGGCATAAGGTGTCAGAGTTTGTTACAAACGGTTGTAACAACCTGATTCATTATAGTATAATTCGCTACAGTGTTGATTCGCTATCAACTGTAGCTGATTCGTTATCTTAATTCGCTAAGTTTATTTTGGTGATTTGTTATTAATTAATATCTGATTCGCTAAACTAATCTAGGTCAATTCGTTTGGTTAATTCGTTAAGTTGACTTGGTCAACTCGTTTGGTCAATTCGTTAAGTTGACTTGGTCAATTCATTTGGTCAATTCGCTAAGTTGACTTGTGATTCGTTAAACCTTCATTACATTCGTTATCTATTTCGTCATTTGAGTGATTCGTTAACCTTATTTGTGATTCGTTAAGTTGACTCGTTATGTTGACTTTTGATTTGTTAAGTTGACTTCGTTATTGATCAGTCTTAATTTTATTAAGGATTGATTCGCTACAACTGTTCACAGTTCGCTACAACTGTTCAAAGTTCGCTATAGTTATTCATTGATTCGTTAAGATATTTCATTATTTGATTCGATTTTCAAAGATGGCTGGTATGTATGCATTAGCGTCTTAAAATATGTTGATGCAACAGATGTTGCAACTTGATACCGAGATAGGTTCACATTCTAAATGTCCAAGATTGATGAAGTTCAGTGACTTCGCCAAGTGGGAACCTCGGTTTCGTGCCCATTTGGGATCTGTTCATCCTGACTGCTCATATTGTCTTGATGAAGTTTATGTTGCACCAATGATTGATGATGATACTATTGGATATACTCCTAAAGCTGTTTCTCAATGCTCACAAGAAGAGAAAAAAGCTTTAGAAATCGAGATAAAAGCATATTCTACTTTGACTATGGCTTTACCAGAAAATATCTTCCATCAAGTTGGTAGTATCAAGAGATGTGCATCTTTATTTCAACATTTGCGTATGAGAAGCATGGGAAACACAGCTGAGAGTAAGAAAGTGATGCTCAAGTTTCAATTTCAAAACTTTAATTTATTGAAAGGAGAAACAGTTGAAGAGATGACTACAAGATTTAGTCATTTAATTGCTGAAATGGACAAGATGAAAATGGAAATTTCTGAAAGAGATAAAATTGACACTATCAAGAGTGTGCTTCCAAGTTTCTACTCAACATTTCTAATGGTTTTGAAAGAGAATGATTATTTTCTGAATGAAGACTTGACGGCACTTGAATTTCTACAAAAGATCGAAGCTAGAGAATATGATCTTATGTGTCAAAAATCCTCCAAAGAAAATCAAGATCCAGCTTTCTATGGTGGAAGTATGCCTCTCAGTTCAACAATCTCTCCAATCACTGCTTTTCTTACTCATGCGGCAAGTGAAAAAGAATCAACAATGTTTAATGATCCAAAAGCTTTTTTTACTCTGCTGGTAATTCGGGTGGTTCTGGAAGTTCGACAAGTATAAATCCATTTGCTACACCACCTAGTGTTAATATGAAGGAAGCTGAGCAATACTTTGCTTTTCTGACAGCTTTTATGTCTTCATATGAAAACTTAGTGAGTAGTAAAATTGCCACAAGTGATTTAACAGATGAGGACTATGATCAGATAGATCCAGATGATCTAGAAATGATGGATTTAAAATGGAACATGGCTATGATTGTTCGTAAAGTTAAAAGATTCATGCAGAGAACTGGAAAAGATCTTCCAGCTTTAAACAAGAAGTTGGGTTTTGACAAATTAAAAGTAAAGTGTTACAATTGTCAAGAATTCGGACATTTCGCGAAGGAGTGTGATAAGCCAAGGAAAGAATACACTGGACCTCGTGGTCAAAGTCAAAATGCTTCTTCACCATGAGGAAGTGAAGCTGAAAAGAAACCATCTTCTGCTACAACACAAGCAATGTTAGCAGATTGTAATGATTGGTCACAATGGCTACTATGCAATGATGTTCAAGCAAATTTGGCTATGTTTGGGTTACATGAAGATTGTCAAGATGCTACTGGTAGTGTGATGTCTTCCGATAATGATTTTGGATCTGATTCTGACGACTCTTGCGACAAGCCTTCTGAATCAATGTTTGCTTGCATGGCCAAGATCAATGAGGTTAGTAATTCTATGTCTACTACTTCATTTGTTAAAGTATCATGTGTTGACTGTGAATCTAACAACTCTAAGTTAGAAGCGTTGAAAAATCAAAACGATAATCATATAAGAGAAATTGCTTCTCTTAAGGATACTTATCGACAATCTCTTGAGTCTCAAAGGAGATCTCGAGAAAAGATTGACTCATTGTCGACAAGTAACCACGATCTCAAAGCCGAGTTATCTGTGAAAATGACCATTAATGACCAAAAGTTTCAAGAAATCTTGAAACATCGTTCTAAGATAACTGCGCCTGAGAATGAGGTTCTTGAGTTGGAAAACAAATTGGGAAAATTTAGGAATTCATCTTTTCTGTTGAATGAAATTATTGAAGTATCTGGAAAACAAAAAGATTCCAAGAAAGGTATTGGTTTTGTTGAAATTCCACCACCTTTTCATAATGATTATAAAATTAATCATTTTGCAAGAAAAGAAGAGGATTTGATTCAAAAGGAATCTGTGATTTCTGAAAAACCTAAGATGGTTAAACCTGAAATTGTCAAACCCCAAGTTGCTCCTCAAAATTCTCATGTGGAAAGTAAAAAGGTCTTTGTTGAAAATGTTGACAAGGTAATTATTGAAGATGTGTTTGAACCTGAAATTATACACAAGAATAAGAACATTCCTAGTTCTAGTCATATTCTTTGCGAACCTCAAGAGTTTGAGAAAGCTGTGTATGGTTCATTCAAATCTCAAATGAACAAGGAAGAAACTGTAAAAACCAAACCAGTGAAGACAAAGAAGTCAGTTAAACCAAAGATTTCTGACGAGGACTTAATGCGTATCATTAATCCTCCGAGTTCTAAATCTTCTTTGGTTAGGGTTTTTAAGTTAAAGGGAATGGATACGATGTTCACTGAAAAAGATATTCCAATAAGTATTATCAAACCTGAACTTATTGAGAGTGTTTTTGTCAATGAAACTTCAAAAATTCAAGAACTTGAACGTGTGTATGCTCAGACAAAAACATCATTTCAATCTGATCCATTGACTAAGGTAAAACAATTTTTAATACAAGCTAAGAAGATTAATTTTGTTAAGTTAACTGGAACAGATACACTAAAAAGTTTTTCAAACAGTTCTAATTTAGATTTTTATTTAAATAAGTTATCTGATGAGTTTGCTAAGAGCATGACTAAAAATGTGAGTCATCATCAATCATCTGCTTCATTTATTCCAATTAATTCTAAACATAATCATGTAGACATGCGAACTTGTTTTTTATGCGGTCAACAAGGTCATGTTGTGAAGAATTGTAGTCAACAGAACTATCAGAATCTTCATCCTTTTATCAAGGACAAATCTAAGCCAATTCCAGTGGTCAAGGAGATTCTGAAACGACCTGTGTCGTATGCTGATGATACTCATATTTTGTTTTCCGATGTGAATCCTCGGAAGGTTCTTGATGTCAATGAGACACGCGGTCAAGTGAAACCAAAATTCATTCCAACTGAACCTATATGTCAAAACAAGAATTCAAATATTGTTCAGGCAGCTTATTTAAGACGAAAGTCTAGGAAGCCGGTAACTTATTCACAAGTGGCTGAACAACAATTGAAATCTGTTAAAGTTAATGGTCAAAGAGAAAATCAGAAGGTGCCCAAGACTGAGGCATGGGCTGCCTTTTTGAACTAATCACTTTTTTTGTGTGTAGGGTTCATCCAAGACCATTTCTCGTGAAAACTGGATCATGGATAGCGGATGTCTCGTCATATTACGTGGAATCTCAACCTATTAACCAACGTAAGAAATATTCAAGGGGGTTATGTAGCGTTTGCTGGGAATTCTGGGGGTATGATCACACAAGAGGGTGAAGTTTCAAATGGTCACATTACGTTTGAGAAAGTGAATTATTGCGACAAGGTTGATCATAACTTATTGAGTGTATAGCAGATTTGTGATAAAAAATACACTACGATATTCACTGACAAAGAGTGTCTTATCTTGAAACCGGGTTATGTTATTCCCGAGGACATGGTTGTCATGCGATCACCACGATCAAATGATATTTATGTCTTAAATATGAGTTCTAAGTTATCAACATCAATTGAAACATGTTTTGTCTCGAAAGCAACCAAGAAAGACTCGATTCTATGGCATCGTAGAATGGGTCACATACATATTAGAAAGATGAATTATTTAATGGCAAATAACTTAGTTGAGGGTGTCTCGTTAAAGCATTTTAAGTTATCTGATCACTGCGTTGCATGCAAAAAGGGCAAGCAGAAGAAGAAGACACATCCCTCTAAATTATTGAATTCCATTGATACTCCTCTTAACGACTTCATATGGATTTGTTTGGTCCAGTGAATCGTGCGAGTATTTCTGGAGACTTGTATTGTCTGGTAGTGACAGATGATTATTCAAGATATTCATGGGTGTTATTTATGAGCACAAAAGATCAAACACCGGTTTTGGTACAAAACCTTATTACTAAGATCGAATCACTGTATAAACAAAAGGTGAGGAGAATCCGAAGTGATAATGGTACTGAATTCAAAAACACTATATTGGATTTCTTTTGTATTCAAAAGGGATTCACCGAGAATATAGTGCACCTTATGTACCTCAACAAAATGGTGTTGCTGAAAGGAAAAATAGAACTCTTATTGAAGCTGCACGTACAATACTCGCTGATTCAAAGCTTCCGGTTCAATTTTGGAATGAGGCAGTGAATACAGCTTGTTATACGCTTAATCGGGTTCTAACAGTGAAACGACTCAAGAAAACAAGTTACGAGATCTTAAATAATAGAAAACCGAATTTAAAGTACCTGGAACCATTTGGGTGTCCATGTACAATGTTGAAGAAGGATTCGGGTAAATTTGAAGAAAAAGCTATCGAAGGGTATTTTTTGGGATATGCATCTCCAAAGAAAAGGGTTTTTAATTTCACATCTGGCTGTGTTGAAGAATGGTACCATGTGGACTGTCAAAAGTACACAACCCCTCCTCAAGGGAAAGGTCCAGACTGGATGTTTGACTACGATAGTTTATTTAATTCTTTTACTCCTTCGACTGAAAATATCGATGAAGGTCTGGTTAGAGCATACTTTGAAGAACATTTGAATATTCCAGGATCTTCAAGTTCTAATACAGTTGAAGCTCAACCAGATGCTCCAACTGAAGACTCTCCAGTTGTTTCTCCAGTTGCTATTGATACTGTTTCTACTTCTTCTGATGATGATCAAGCTGAAGTTCAAGTTATTAATCTTGACAGTGATAATGTTTCATCTCCAGAGTTGGGTGAACATTACACTAACTTATTTGATAATGTTGTTGTTCCTGAGAATCCCACTCTTCGGATTCATGGATATCATCCACAGGAAAACATCATCGGTGAACTTGATGTGGATGTTCGTACACGTCATCAAGTTGCTTCGTCAAGTAACAATAACACGTTGTGTGCTTACACTAACTTACATTCATCGGGAATTTTGAATCTTGCTAAGTTCAATTGCTTTCTATCTCAAGTTGAGCCAACGACAGCTCGTAAGGCACTTGAAGATCCTTCTTGGGTAGAAGCTATGCAAGAGGAATTACAGCAATTTGCACGTTTGGGTGTTTGGGATTTAATCGACAAGCCTGCTTGAGTCAAGAAAGCGATTCCGACTAAGTGGGTATTTAAATGTAAGAAAGATGATCGAGAGGTGATTTTCAGAAACAAAGCACGTCTAGTGGTGCAAGGTTTTTATCAGCAAGAGGGTATTGATTACACAGAGGTATATGCTCCAGTTGCAAGATTAGAGTCGATTCGAATCTTTATGGCTTATGCAGCTTATAAGAATATCAAGGTCTATCAAATGGATGTTAAAAGTGCTTTTCTCAATGGTGAATTACACGAGAAGTGTTTGTCCAACAACCACCTGGTTTTGAAGATCCTGATTATCCAGACCGTGTTTACCGTTTAAACAAGGCTCTGTATGGTCTACATCAAGCCCCGAGAGCTTGGTATGGCACGATCGCCGACCATTTGACTGATAATGGCTTCAAACGAGGAACTGTTGACTGCACTTTATTTCATAAGACTGTTGGTGATGATCTTCTTCTAGTCCAGATTTATGTTGACGATATTATTTTTGGGTCTACAAACGACACATTGTGTAAGGAGTTCGAGAAGTCCATGCAAACAAAGTTCGAGATGAGCTCGATGGGAGAGATGAATTTCTTTTTAGGGTTGCAGGTTCACCAGTCTGCTCACGGAATTTTTATTCATCAGACTAAGTATGTGAATGACGTCTTGAGCCGATTCAAGATTTCTGCCGGCAAAATCCCTTCTACTCCTCTTCCAGTGGGTCACAATTTATCACCGGATGAATTGGAGGATTCCGTTGATCCAACCCTTTATCATGCTATGATTGGTTCTCTAATGTATTTAACGGCTTCTCGCCCTGATATTATGTTTGCTGTTTATCTTTGTGGTAGGTATCAAGCAAGTCCACTAGTGACTCACCTAGCTGCAGTCAAGAGAATTCTTCAGTATTTGAGGGGAAATCCAGACATCGGATTGTGGTACCCCAAGGATGATACGTTCTTTCTTACTGCCTACTCCGACTCAGATTATGGAGGATGCAAGATCAACTTCAAATCAACGACTGCGGGATGTCAATTTTTAGGAAACCGACTTGTTTCCTGGCAGTGTAAGAAGCAGACAACGGTCTCCACTTCAACCGCTGAAGCTGAGTATGTTGCAGCCTCGAGTTGCTGTTCCCAGGTTTTGTGGATACAACAACATCTTCGCGACTACGGTTTGAAGTTTCTTACTACTCCCATCTTGATTGATAATTCTGCTGCTATTTGTATCACCAAGAATCCCGTACAACATTCCAAAACGAAACATATCAAAATTCGATTCATTTTATACGGGATTGCTATGAAAAGAAATTAATTGATCTTGAGAAAGTACATACTGATTTTCAAAAAGCCGATCTGTTTACTAAAGCTTTTGACAAAACGCGTTTTAAATTTTTGCTTGATTTAAACGGATTGAAGACCCTCGCTGATATCCTTAAACAAGGATGACTATCATTGTTTTCTGTCATTTCTTTCTTTTAAAATTTATTTTGGTTTTAGGGGGTGAAAATCTAGAAAAATACAAAAAGAGTGTGTTTTCATTTGTATAGATAAAATCCAAAAACATATTAAAATTTTCAAAATTCAAAAATATTGTGATTTCTGTTCTTTAATGTTTTTCCTTTAAATATTTAGAAAACCCAAAAACATTTTAAAATTTGAAAAACCAAAAAGAATGTGATTTATGTTTTGTACAGAAAAATCCGAAAATCCAAAAAGATTGTGAAGTTTATTTCGTTTATAAGAAATTTTGAAAAAGACAAAAATATTGTGTTTTAATGTTTGTACAGAGAAAAACATAAAAGATTTTTGCAGACGTTTTTAGATTATTTTTTCGCTGAAAATTATGTCGTTGTTTAAGTTTGTGAAGCATGCTTGCATGTCTTGGTCTATGATTCACTTGTGAATTGAAGGTTAGCCATTTATTTATTAACTTAAGTTAACTGGGGCGATTAAATTTATCTTTATTTGGTTTTTATGCTCCTCAAAATTTTGAGTTTTTGAAGCAAAAAGAGAAAATGATAGTACATTGATTTTCTTGACCCCAAGTTCAGCAAAAAGTAAGCTTAAAAGACTGTGTGCTTAATTGCATTGGTGCATTGGTAGGTCTTAAAACAACCCAGTAGAGTAAAGTATGTGATATAAACATAAAGAAACGCCAAATTGTAAGGGGTGTTAGTCTCTAGCAAAAGTCTCGGTGAGGATGGCAGAAATTTAATAACCGGTCATACTCAAGCCTTATATTTGTTGATCACCCAAAAATCAAATAAAGTAAATAACAAGCGTTAAGATTCTGGACACTGTGAGTCTTTATGCGGCTTAACCATCTGGGTATTCATAAGCATGAATATTTCACTCGCTTTCTAGAGCAAACCCAAAGTCATTAAACTTGATCACCGCTGTACTTCGTACAATTTAAATTACTGACTTGATCAAAATCCACTGTTAGTCATACAATTGTTTCTCCCTTGCGTGCGTCTTAATACCATTAAGAAACGGACCCCAGGGGATACAATGTATGTAAGCCGACAGATGGACTCGTGCAGACTCACTCACAGTAAAGGAAACTTGATGCATTGCTCAAAATTTCTACAATTGGTATAAAAAATTTTGATCAACAATATAATGGTTTAAGTCAAGTTGGGGTGATTTGGCAAAAATCAAATTAAGCTTGAACCGTGATTAGAGGATGATAGTTTCTGATATTCTGTGCTTTAATTGAATAATTTTAATCATATCACAAAAATACTTGAATGTGTGTTATTAGATTTATGTGGACAACAATACCAATGGCTGACTTATCGCCAGTCATAATATCGCTGAAATATAAAACTGTGATGGAAGGGCAATTTGGTCAATATGATTTCTCTGCTCAAACTCAACAAAAATACAAAAATATGTACTGCTTTTGATAAAATCATTGAAAAACACAAAAAGATGGTCTATTTTAGAGGATTGGATATTCTTCTGTAAATACATTCTTTAATTCTTTAATTTTTACAAAATATCAAAAATATTTTCGTCTTCTTTATACAAAAATTCTTAAATAATTTTTAAGTTATGTTTCGGAAATCTGAAACATTTTTAACGTAATTGGTTGTCGGGATAAAAGGGTTTCTCGATAATCTAATTTCTTAATTTATTAAAATTCATTACTTTACTTTATTTATTTAATTTAAAATTAAATAATTAAATAAAAGAGTTTAATTCGCTAAACTCCCATTCGTTATATATGGATAACGAACTAGGTGATTCATAGCGAACTACCTTCTGGTTCGCTAACCTAATTCGCTTCCGCACTCTGTAACGAATCATCCCTTCGTTATGCATATTTAACGAATCATGACACGAATCATGTCTTGATTCGCTACCTTTACTTTAACGAATCAAGTAGCGATTCGCTCTCTTAAGGTAACGAACGAGTTAGCGAATGAGCTTATTCGCTAACTTTAAGTTAAACGAATCGTTTGATTCATGCAAGTCGTGCCTAGGGCTTTGTGCATTGATATATAAGACAAGAAAACGAATAGTATTCCACTGTTCATCTTCTTTCTTCATCTTTAAGAAACCTATTCAAATTCTCTCTGAAAATTCGACCTTTCCGTTTGAATACTTCAAAGATCGATTTGATTTTCCAAGGTATAACTGTTCTTGGCGATATCATTTTCGTCAAAAATGGTCATGTATTGACTGTTAAATTATAAAATTTCAGGGGTTTAAGGGTTTGAACCTTTGAAACTCTTTTGTATAATTTATGTTCATAATTGTATGTTTTTGATATCATTATGATCAGAATCACTTTCCGATACCCTTGGTGGACTCTAATCAACATTTGATTATTGTTTGCTGGGTTAATTATTGTTGTGTGTTCTTGATGTTTATTGTTGGTTCGTTTGATCCTTAGTACATTTAGGTAATGAGTCTCAATCTCATTCACCTACATTCACTAGTGTTTTTCCGAGTTAAACGAGCTGATTATCTTGATGGTTCAACGATAGTTATGGCCTAATTGTATCTGGGTTTAAGATGATGACTATTGTTGTTCATGTTAATTTTGACCTTGACTTTGTGAAGTCAAAGAAAAAGTCTTAATTCTGACCATTCGTTAGTCTTAGCGAATTGGAACTGTTTCGCGTCCAATTCGTTAAGATTTTACACGAACTAGCTTAGCGAATAAGATGTTACACGAATCAGAGTTTGATTCGCTTAAAATATAACGAACTAGAGTTTAGTTCGTTAAAATTAATTAGTGCTTCGCTAGGTTTAGTTCGTCAAGGTATTTACCTGATAGCGAATCGCCTGATTCGTTATCTGTGTATAACGAATCAGTATTATTCTTAATGAATGACATTTAAAAAAAATGGTGATATCTTTTAATTAATTAACTAACTAAATTTGAATTCATTTAATTTAATTAAAGGATTTAAATCGTCTAATACGTGTAACTAGATTAATCACATATATCTTTGATTATATATGGTGATATCTATTCTCATATTTGGTTTTATTTATACAGTAAATCATGGCTGAACAAGAACAACCACAGGAACAACCTCGTCAAGAACAACCACAACAACCAGATCAACAAGCTGAAATGATTTTATTACCGTTTGATAAGAAGCACAACATCTATGCTTATGTTGATCACGACGTGACTGATTTAAGGACGTTCGGAGCTATGTTGACTTTCTTACGGCGTTCGAAGATACATTATGCAATCACTGCTAAACCTAAGGTGTATCTTAGTATAATCAGGCAGTTTTGGAACACGACGGTATATGTTGAGGAAAATAATTGGGTTCAAGCTACAATTAATCAGATTCCTATCACGATTCATGTTGAGGTCATTCGTCGGGTACTTCAATTTGATGATAGTGATGATTACCCGAGTGAATTTGACATGACGCTGGTTAGGGGTCTATTCACAAGATTAAATTATGGGGGTGATATTCGTCGGTCTATGTTGAACAAGAATGGGTTGTGTCCACCATACAAGTATCTGCTGCATGTTTTGCTTCACTGTATGAGTGGACGTCGAGGTGGTTTTGATGAATGCAGACTAAGTTTACAATCGGCTTTTGTTTCCCTAATCCTAAACAAGCCATTCAACTACTCAGAACTTATCTTTGATCATCTGAAAGAGCAAGTTCAGCAAACTCTATCGTCGAAGAAGTTCTTAATGTATCCACGCTTTTTACAGCTAATTATTCAGGACCTGATACCGAATTTGGTGATTGATCGATCGTTGGTGAACGATGTTCTTGATATGGAACATATGAATGCTGAAACGGTGCATCGTATGTTAATATATAGAAAAGACAAGCCACATGACAAATGGATGATTGTTCATGTAATCAATCCGGATTACGTATGTCCTCTTAATGAGCGCTGGATCCATGATGATTCGGATTCTGAGCGTGAAGGTGGAGAAGGTGGGAACAATGATGGTGGAGATGATGATGGTAACAATGATGATGATAATCGTGATGGTGGAGCTAGTGAACGTGCTCTGAAAGAACAACAAGATGCAGTCGATGCTGCCCTAGCTGCCACCATGAAAGCTCAGCTAGAACGAAAACGAAAGGGTAAAGCTGTAGCTACTGGTGAACCATCGAAGAAGCCCCGTGTGTCTGCTGGGGCTGGGGTAATTATTGGAACACCACCACCACCACGTCAATCAACTACTCAAAGCTCGGCTGTGCCGCTAACTACTAGCACTCCGATGCTCACCTTGACAACGACGATGGTGTCACTTGAGAGGCTCGGTCTTATTCCTCAAATGGCGTTGACTGAGATACCGAGGCCTCCTGCTGTAATGTCTACAGTATCTTCCACCGCATCAATGAGACCTCCTCCTCTACCAACAACTACTCCTACTCCACCTCCACCGAGTGATGTCTCTTTTATGAGGATTACTCTACCTCAAGGACCTGTTCAACCTGTTCATCCATCCGTATACAACTTGCCACCAGGTCGTCAAACTGAAATGCTGCTAAATCTGCTACACTTATATGAAAATCAAATGGCAGCTGATCGCCAAACTCAAGAACGACTCATGGAGAATCAACGAAAAATGATGAGTTATATTTCTTTCTGTCAGAAGGAAACTAAGTCGTTACATACTATTGTTGAGTCTCAGGGGGTGAAATTAAAGGAACAAGAAGAGTTAATTTTACAATTAACTTGTAAAGAAGATGCCCTCAAGAAACTCAAAAATGACGATGATGATGATCCTGACGAATCTGATGCAGGAGGTGAGCTTAAACAATCGCATGGTTCATCCTCTGGTGCAGGTGTTAGTGGCACTGATGATTTGAACAAGCAAATAATTATCTATCAAGATCCAACAGCTGCCAAACCAATTGAAATGATTGAGGCTAACACAGTGATATTTATCGATGGGTCAGGAGTGGTTAGAAGTGTGGTGAACAGAGATGAGATGGAGGTCGATGACTTTGTGGTTAGATCTTTGACACGGGAGCAGATTTCAATTCTGCTTGGGCTGAATGACGATCAGTTGACTGCTTTAGAGACTGAGCCCGATGTCAAAGTGATCAATGAGGATGAAATGGAAGTTGATCCGTTATTCATGGATACGGATTTTATTTATGAGAACGAGGAGATTGAGATGAAGGATGTGACTGCTGAAGAGTACCCGGACTTGTATCAACACGTAAACGTTGATCAAGGTGCTCCAGTATTTCATGAAGATGTAATTAAAGAGACTGAGGATGAACTGGAGAAGATTGTGCAGTGAACTGTTCCCTCACTCAAAGAAGTGACTGATGATGACATAGAAAGATGGTTCAAACGTTATAAAGTGGGAAAGATCATCAGTGCTTATCGGTATGTAGATCAGGAAAGAAAAGATGCTACTGCTGCTTGGATTGAAGCTAATCAGGTGACTACCTTCAAGACTGTCTCTAAGGTACATGGTGATATTGTCTCCTGGCTCTATGATTCAGACCTTAAGGTATGTATAGTCAAGTGGGAAAAGGGTGTCCAGTATTACGAGAGGATAACGGATGTTTTAACTTTACCGCGTTGGGATGTACGTACCCTAGCGAAACGTCCATTTATCAATCGTGGGGGTCACCGAACGGCTGAGTGGTTTCATCAACACTTACTGTTCGAGGTCAATCATGGTTTCAAATTCTTCAAGCCCCAGGTCCCAAGACGTAAGCGCACTTATGAGATTGATCCAAGGACCGGCTGGAAGAAACTTGTCTTGAAAGTGAAGCCGCCAAAGACAATGAAAAGAGTTCCTGTGAAGACAATGCCTCAAGATATTTATCTGTCTTTCAACCATTGGTACTATGACAATCATACTGGCGAGGCCGTTATTGTTTGTGGTCGAGGACTGCTGACCGAGCTCATCAAGATAATCAACCCGATGTGGTTGGTTAATTTATCAGAGACAGACAACGACATGCTATACAGGAAGCAGATTTTGTTTGAATGCCAAGAAGATTACGACCTGGCTATGCAATTCCAACGAGTCGTTCGTGTGTGTCACAAACATGGAATTCATAGTTGCAGAGACTGGCTGTCCAAGCGCTTCAAATAAGTTAAAGACAAAGAGCTCAAGACGAGGGGGTGTCTGTTAGTGCATGGTTTTGCGTCTAGAGTCTTTGTATTTATCGTTAATGTATATTTGATGATTTATGTAATATTAAATGTTTATTTTGAACTAGTTCGTTAAGTTTAAGTCTAGTTCGCTAGGAATGTTAGCGAACTAAGACTAGTTCGTTAAGGAGATGTCTAGTTCGCTAGATATGTTAGCGAACTAAGACATTATAATGTATTCCCTCCTGATTCGTTAGGGGATGTTAACGAATCAGGAGGCGGTTCGTTATGTTGAATTATGTAACGAAGGGGAAGCTGGTTCGCTAGGGGATGTTAGCGAACCAGGTCGTCCTCTATTTATAGTGAACCACTGTTCACTTTAAGTTAAGTTTTTCGAGAGAAAATTTCACAGAGTAATATAAGTTTATTTCAGGAAAGCAATTACTCTCTCTCAAGCTTCATATTAACGTTATTGATAATATATACACATACACAATACACTAAATCAAGGTTTGTTATGAGATAGATCTTTAACAGTATAATTAACAGATCTGAGATCTGTGTTATTGTTATTAACTGTTAACCAGGGATCAAACAACTATACCGTGAAGAACACTAGAGTATTAATGGCGGAAACACTAACACTCTAATTGTTGCACACTGAACACTAAAGTAACAAACACAACCAATAACTGAAAAGATTTCCATTTAGTAATACGAAAGTTACAAACGAAAATCAATTAGGGTACAAAGGTGGAATGTCAGGATCTTTAGCAGATTTCCGTACAAGATATGGTCTGCCGTCAATCAAAATATTCGCGAGTGTCAGGTGTGTCATAGGCATGCCCTAAAATATTCCTTTTATAGGCCTAGCCCTGACATCTGACATTCCACTTTTAGAAACCCTAATCATTGGAACATAATTAAACGTATTACAATAAATGGTAAGTGTAAAACAGGTGTTCGGGCAAGCTTTGTAGCATGTATCTTTGTCGAGCAGATCTGGTAACCATGAAGTGTGCTGGGAAACAGTTCTCTGGGCAGAATTTACTTAGAATATTTTCCTTAGAAAATATTCACCTAGCAAACTTAAATCCTCTTGACCATATCAAACTTTGCTTGATATAGTCCCACTAGCAAACTTGTTCTTCAAGAATTCCATCAACCCTTTGTTAAATTTTAACTTATTGAACAAACCAAAGTGTGCTGGTAACACTGTAGCCTGCTTAGAGTTGAACCTTGCTTGGCAAAATTCTTTAAGTTTTTTCTTGATTAACCTCCTTCAAACTTGCTGGGAACACTGTTTATTAAGAATAAACCTTGATAGATTTGGTTTTAGCTTGGTTTTAGGAAAGAGTTTGCTAGGAAACAAACCTTGCTTGACTTAGAAGAACAACCTTGCTAGAAAAAGTGAACCTTGCTCGGTTTAACACTGAAGAGGAATTCTAGAAGATAACCTTACTGGGAAAGCAAAATACCTTGCTAGGACAAGTAAAAGCTTGCTGGGAAGCTTGAGCTTGCTCGGTTTCCATACTTAGCCATTTTAAGAGAGGTTGAGTAGTTTCCAATCTTCCTTTGAACTTTTCACATCCCAACATTCTCAAAACATGCTTAGTCATTGTAAGAGGAATACTTCCTGTATTTACATCCTTTCTTGAATCGGTTTAGCTTCC
The DNA here is from genome assembly GCF_021521415.1 of Bidens hawaiensis. Classification (NCBI taxonomy): domain Eukaryota; kingdom Viridiplantae; phylum Streptophyta; class Magnoliopsida; order Asterales; family Asteraceae; genus Bidens; species Bidens hawaiensis. Next base: position 172,068 of record NW_027494191.1, read on the forward strand.
TAGCTTACAGGTTTATCCTTGTCTCACAATCATCGAGTGATGCTCATGAGTTTTAGTTGTCTTAGGTTGCTTGTCCATGAAGTCTTTGATGTTTCTCTTCCTTATCCAGACTTAGAAAGTCCCCATGATCTTCTTAAGCATGTTTTCTTTCTTGTCTTTTAAACAAAAAATAATGCACTTACCGTCACAGCACTTACACTAGAGGACCCTTCTTTCCAATTACAACTTTTAGAAAATATACTGATTTGCAATGCATTTAAAACATAATAATTCCAAAAAGGAAACCTTTCCAGTTTCTCCTTAAGGATTACTTCTTGAAATCCGTTTGTCTATTCCTTTAGATAGAACACTTCTTGCAATTATTGAGCACATCCATTGCATAACTTTTCGGAGAACTCCTTAAGTTACCACTTAAACCTTCTTTCATTCTCAACTCTGCATCAACACGTAGGGTTCATGAGTTATAGCGTCTAAGGTAGCTTGATCATGAAGTCCATGATGATACATATTCCTTTTCTAGACTAATCATGTCTCACCTTGTCCTATGAACCCATTGTTCTTTGCTGCTGCATATCAAGCTGCCTGATATGCCATAACTAATTATCATAACTGACTTCCTTTCCGGGCGTGTCTTGACCTTCATATATACATTTATAATACCATTCTATCCTTTCTTCTCTAGAGGACTTCCTTTCCACGATCACATGATTATCAGTTACACACTAATCATTTGTGTCAAGACACAATTCAAGTAGACATAACTCTAAACCATCTCTACACCTTCCTTTCATGTCTTTCCAGCTTTTGTCCTTGGTTTCTTACATCCTCTTGCGGCGTTACTACCGGTTTCACCTTCTTAACACTTGCGGTTGTTCTTGTCCGTGTAGGTAAGGTATTATGTCCTTCTACAGCTATCACATACCATGGACTCGTCTTCATTTGACTTCTACTTAATGGTTTCACTTTCACCACTATCTGCCTTCATTGTAATCAAAGTCTTTCCCTTTGAAACCTCGATGTAAACCGAGTATCTAGACATATGAGATTCATCTAGGATTTGGCCTCGAAGATCTCCATGACTTGGAATCCTCAGGCGACCAAATCCGATTTTCACATCATAAGTATTATCTTCCAAATCTCGATGTAACCAGAAAATTCATTTCTTTTTCATCTTGCTATCATCCTTTATACCTTCTATTGCCTAACAGATCTTGCTCATGAAATCCGAAGTGCTAATTAATGTATACAACTTAATTGTCGTGATCACCTCTTCATCGTTAAGACTTGGTTTGTTTTTGACCACATTAGTCTCTCAAGAGTAATACTTGATCTCACAATCATAATCCTTTATCAATCCCATGCATTTCTCTGTCTTATATTCAACCCTTTCTGATTGAAGGAATACTTCAAACTCTTATGGTCAGTATAGATGGTACACTTGAAAACCTATCATACAGTTACCCTTTCTTCAGCGTCTCCCACACATCTCTCAAGTGTTCAGCTTGGTCGGAACCGTTCCTTGAATATTCAAGATTATCATCAACGAAAGCAATGCTATATTTGTCCAACATCGGATGACATATCCTATTTATCATAACCATATATGCTGCTGGAGCATTCCTCAATCCAACGATATCATGAGAAAATCTTAGTGTCCATATCGTGTCGGATACGTTGTCCTAAGGATGTCTGCCTCTTTTACTTTCAACTTATGATAGCCTGCTCTGAGGTCTATTTGCGAGAACCAATTAGCACCTTGTAATTATTCGTACAAATCATCAATCCGTAGCAACGAAATCTATTATTCACCATAAGCTTGTCCAACTCGCGGTAATCTATACACATTCCTATACTTCCGCCTTTCTTCTTCACGATATCACCGGTACGCCCCACAGAGAAACACTCGGTATTAAAACAACTTTGTCGAGGAGTTCTTGCAGTTAGGACATTATCTCTTTCATCTCGGACAGCGCCACGCAGTAAGGTGCTTTCGCGATGGGTCGTGCTCCTGGTTTTAATTCTATCTGAAATTCTACTTCTCATTCCGGTGGTAACCCCGGAAGGTCCACTGGGAATACTTCAGGATAGAGACACACTACAGGAACATCTTTCACTTCTTCCGTATCGGCCGTAGCTTTGACAACATACGCCAATTGCCCTTCAACTTTTATCATCGAAATGACATTGAACTTTCCTTAATACTATAAACCGTCACTTTATCGCCATCCAAAGACTTCAACCTTATAAACTTACTCTTACATGCTATATGAGCTTCAAATATAAACATAAAATTCATTCCCAAATGATAATGAACTCTCTAAAGTCAAACAATAAGAGTAACAAGGAACTCATGACCCTCTAGTTCTACCTTACAATCCTTAGTCATTCTCATACTTTAACGAAAGTATCACTAGTGGTCTCTTCCATAAAGTCTCAGATACACAACTACATTCTTCTTAGCGTCTTCCTTTCATATTCGCTACACTATGTAGCCTCATTCTTTCATGCCTTTTCAATAGGATACCTTGACAATCACTCGTCCTTCTCGATCATCCCTGCTTTCTCATCATTCACTTTGTTACTCATGATCCCAGCAGTTCCCTTGTGGAGTTAACTATTGCAGGCATACTACATGTCTTGACTCATTCTAGCCGACCTATCTCCGCTTCTTTCATGTTGCTTCCACTTGGATCCCCTAGTTTGGGCTACCTTAAGTGCTTCGGCGAACACTGTCAGCAATGCAGTACCAAACAATTGAGCAACACCCTTAGTGTATTTGACTATAAGCTCCAAGTGTGATCCTTCTTCATTACTTCCTAAAGACGGAGTCCTACTACTTTCATATATTGCTCTGCCACACCTTCTTCAAAAAGTGTGTTTGGCTGACACGTGTCTTACCACAGCGTCCAGTACGACCTCCTCGTGCTCGTCCCTTTGTATCAGTCATCTATCTTATCTCTAAGGAAACACAAACATTATCACTCTTGGAATTATGTAGCACATGATTCGTAAGGTAAGTAGTTAATGACAGTTTCCAAGTGTAATTAACTCTTTACATTACTCCTCACGTTCTACATACTTCCCTTTATGATTTCACGTATGCTAGTTTCTAATTCTCACAAAATCATGTAAATCAACATATAACCTACATTCTTATCCTTAGCAATTAAGCTAGCATACACACATTCTTTCCCTAGCCATTAAGCTAGGATACAAACATTCTTTCTTTAGCAATTAAGCTAGCATCATATAGTCTTCCACTTTCATTTAACATGCATGTACATATATTTCTAAATCTTAACATGAACTTAATCATGCAACTTACCGTTACCGAGCTTTCTGAAGTGACACATGGCTTTCTTGAACTGACATCTTTTTTTTTACTTAAGTCACATTCTCTATTCAAGTCTAAGCATGTAGGATGCATATTTCTCTCGAACTTATGATATGATACCAACTTGTAAGGCCCCGAACCCGGTGCCCTACATTGGACATTGGATTTACTCATAAACATAGTTCTAAATATCATAGTTAATTAAAATTTTTCATGGAATATAAAAACATCAAACATATGTTACAAAATCATAACATTCTTGTTTAATACATTCAAATTGTCTTAAGATAAAACAACATAAATTTCCATCACTGGATGTTAGTAAACTCAGTCCATGCCATGTCTCCCCCTCAAGCCAGCCCCTTCATCATATTTGCATGCGTGTATACTAAAAGTCAACTACGCTGAGTGAGTTATAATTAATCAGGAAATACACAATACGTTCATATATTACATAACCTGCTTTACTTTCTTTCGTACAAACATAAGTATATACCTTCATTCTTAATTTCATACTTTCGTACTTTCATTCTTTCATACTTTACTTCTTTCATACTTTATTATTTCTTGTTTAAACTTACTAATACATACGTAACTATCTCTACGTTTTAAAGATCCTTTCGCCCTAAAACCTCTCAGATATTATAAGATTTTCTTCTCTATCATCTCATATATTTTAAGGGTCTGGTCCCTATCCTCTTAGATATTATGAGGGTCTGGTCCCTATCCTCTCAGATATTATGAGGGTCTGGTCCCTACCTTCCATACAGCCATACAACCATACATTCTTTGCCATATAACCATACATACTTTGCCATACATACATTAGGTATATATATATATATATATATATATTTATACATATAATCATAAACATCTACATATATACTCCTAACCTTTTCTACATTCGTTCATCATTTCAATATCATTCGTATATCTTTCATAATACATTCATATAGCATACACTTACCACTTAAGGAAAGTGCATTAACTATCACATAGGAGTATGCACACAACCCCGAAAAACATAAAAGAGGAAGGGGCTAGAAAAATCACCTAAGTCATATACTTCCCCAAGATAACAATAATTCCCTTCCTAAGCTATACACGGCTAACTGTGTAATAATTACAAGTATCAATTAACTACTTCTAACTATATCAACTAAACGAATCATCATTCTAATCGAATCACCACTCTAATAGAATCACAATCTTAATCGAGTCACAGTTCTAATCGAATGACAGTTCTAATCGAATGATCATTATAATCAAATGACAATTCTAATCGAATCAGAATTCTAATCGAATCACGATTCTAATGGAATGACCATTCTAATCGAATGACAGTTCTAATCGAATGACAGTTCGATTCGATTACTTTGTCCATTCGATTCGATTACTCTGTCTATTCGATTCGATTACTTTGCCCATTAGATTCGATCACTTTGCCCATTCGATTCAATTACTTTGTCCATTCGATTCGATTACTTTGTTCATCCGACTCGATTACTTTTCGTTTGAATCTGATTTTATTCCCATCATTATCCAGCCTTTCTTGTCGACTGTTTTACCCGTCTTGCATAATAAATGAGCCTATGACTTTAACCATATTGTTTCCTTGCACTAACTTAGTTAAAACGTTACCCGTTTGTCCCGTTTCATTCCAAACATCTCGTTTACATTCATGTTTATATTTTTCTTGCATAATAATGCTCGATTTACTATCCTACCAAGTTTCATGCAAAACCAAATTTGTTCCATTTAAGTTATATCGATCAGTATGGATTTGTTTTACCTAATATAATGACCGACCTATTTTGTTTGTGATATACAAGTTAATGTGTATATTATTTCAATTAAACATCTAGTTAGTATCCTCAAACCCTCTTCGTCCTTAACCATGGGGATGAGCACGGTACCGTACCTGTACCGATCGGTACCGGTACTGAAAATACCGATCCCAAAAATTTCAAATTTTTGGTACCGGTACCGAAATATTTGGTTCGGTTCCGGTACGGTACCGGGATTGTATCAGTACGGAAGGTAAAATATCGGGAAATACCGGTACCGTACGGATCCCGAAACTTAAAACTTTGGTACCGATTCGGTACCACGGTACCAAATCGGTACAAATTTCGGTACCGGTAGCGGTACCAATCGGTACGGGTACCGATTTTGCTCATCCCTACTTAACCCTATACTTAATTACATTATAACAGCCTCAAGTTACCAGTTCGTAATATGTTCTTTACCGACTACCTAATTGTCCAATTAAACCATCTAATAAACAATGTTTAAGGTAATTTATGTGTAAATTCTGGTCGCCGGGATCCAAATTCAGAAGCCCTAACATTAATTGAACAATCAATTAATGGATTGATCGGTTAAGGTTTCTAGGGTTCTTATTTTGAGTTGGGTCATTTTTCCTGGTGTTTATAAATTATCTGTTGTGATTATCTAACGATTTAGACCCCAGCCCAGTTGGCTGGTGCATGTGTGCTTTGTCACGAGAACGGCTGGGGGCACGGGTTTGAACCCCCCAACCCATTCTTGTTTATTTTTGGTATTTTTTGCGTTTACACTAGTATATTTAATCAATTAAAGTATAATATAAATGTTATAAATAATAACTAATCGATATTTTTAAAACCATTATATTCACAAGTCGTTTTCCGAGTCTTTGTTAAAAACCTTATATATATATATGAGTATATAATAGTTGTTAAAATTGTTAAAGGATTTATGATTTTTAATAAGGTTTTAATTTAAAAATACATAATATAATCTTGTAAATTAACATAATTAAAATATATATTATTAAGTATTTTATAAAAGATGTTATTTTATCTAAATTATTTATTATCTATTAATCATTTATTTACAATATTAATTTAAAAAGAAATCTGTATTAATAATATTACAAGTGTATTTTTTAAACAAATATTTAATATTATGCAACTTAAATAAATATAATATTCTTAAAGAAAAAGATTTATTTTATTATTTATATAATATTTTTAAAATAAACGTTAAATAAATTGTTTAAACTCTCGTTTTCCCGTCTCAAGTACCCTATAATCTTTATTAGACCATTTATTAACTCGTAATATTCTTCGACTATAACTAGTTAGGAATATTCCCCATTGATACATCTCGGCAAGCGTGACTAATAATATTTGTTTCCTTATCGCATTCCAACCTTCGCTTATTTACTAAGGTGAGTAATCACTCCCCTCTTTTATTGTTTTTAAACGTTTTTGGGACTTATGCGTACCGATAATCCACTACATTTTATATCTTATTCTCAATAGAAAACTGTGATCTTTGTGTGTGTATCAGTTAAATGCTTATATGCTACATGTTTATTTGCTTACTTTGTCATTGTTTATTTACCGTATTCGGAGAGGTCCATCATAATCACAGAATAGTATGATCATACGACCGTTTTAGTAGCCAACATCCGCCGCATGACAATTGTTTTACTGACACTTATTACTTGCTCATTTGCTTTGATTGTTTATGCTCACAGATAACGGTTTTGCTCTTGATTATATACTATTATACTCATTATTATAACGCATTATTTTTGTATTTTCAAACTGGTGATCTACTCACTCAACTTGTTTTGTTGACAAAATCTATATTATTTTCTACGCTTTTGCAGGTTACTATTGGATTGTTTATCAAGGTGAAGAACACATAACTAAGACCATTAGGATTAAAACTTATTCAACTATCATATGATCATGTTTGGTAATTTCTTTATAATTGATGTACTTGACTGTTGTTTGTACTTAAATAAATTAATTAGTTATTGTCATATTAATTGCATGATAGTACCTTGAGAGCTGTGAACAATCAGCTCATGCCCCGACATTTTCTTCTTAGTTTGGGGTGTGACATCAATTACGAGTTTGGATATGAGATATGGGTTTGGGTTTAATATATATATATATATATATATATATATATATATATATATATATATATATATATTTATGCAGATTTGCAATAAGGCCCCTCATGTTCTTGTGTGGATACATTACGGGTTTAAACTAGAATTTAGGGTGAAAAATGTATATAAATGAAAGTCACTTATATATATTAAATAAATATAATAAAAAAATAATAATAACTCGATAGACGCGATATTTTATTGATAAACATTACCCAAAAACGAAAGCGGGTCGGGTATTAGGCATACATAAATTAATCATAAAAACCCGAGTTGTTACAGTATACCCTACTTTTGGGAATTTCGTCCCGAAATTAGAGAACACAAAAATATTATTGAATAATTAAACTATCGAGAAAAGAAATAATAACTTTAGAATCTAAAATTTATCATAACACAGAAATTTAGGTAGTAGAAACAACGCTATAAATGAAATTCCGATAAGGACACTTATATATAGGATATACCGACGACGTATCCACCATATCCTTATCATTTTAACATTTGTACCATTACCCTACTACCTTTGGTTCTATATTATGAAACACGATTGTATGTAGTATGATTTCCATGCGATGACTTTGGTAGTTACGTATGCATCCATAATTACTTAGATCGTCGGATGGTCCGCATAACTCGTCTCATCGTTTACGTTACAAAACATTTGAAAGACAATTTTTTTGAGAAAACAAAAGCTTTAATATGTCTTGATCTAAACCAAAAGATCATAATTATATTGAATATTGCTAGAAATGAATTAAACTTTTGAATTGTTTTAAATAAAATATTAAAACTCATAAAACATATGTCGATAACAAAATATAAACCTTGTAAGTTTGAAAAGGAAATGATTCTTTATGGTTGAGATTGAAACGAATTACAATAAATGGGGACAAGAAATAAACTAGAAGTACGGTAACATAGGCGGTTGTCTTTTGAAAGATAAGATAACTTTTATTGTATGAGATAAACACTTAAAATTGATGGGTTTTCCAAACTGAAATTGTTAAAATCCAAAACCAAATAAAGAGTTGTTATAAAATAGGTTCCAATATGAATGACGAAGGCAATAAAATTCTTCACTGAGAAACTAAATTACGATTGATTTGATTGATCATGATTTAAAACACCTTGATTAATTGAATTTATAAACACTTGAATAATTGAGGTTAATGAGATTTATTGACTAAGTTGACTTAAACGGTTTGCAAAAATAAAGTCTAGTTGGAGTAGGTTTGGTAAACTTGAACTTGTTGCTTGTGTTGCTATGAGGATAGGTAAGGGTAAATGATTTTAATGTTATTAGGACAAAAGTTAATGAATGAGATTGAATTGATTGTATTTATGTTTTGGAAATTAAGTTTATATTTTAGAGATCGCAGGAGCTATCTCCTTGACTATACATGTGACCATAAGGCGGTTATAGAAAATAAACGATTGATGTTGTTTGATGTTGAGAAAACATTTTATGGTTAAATAAGTTGAGATTGCATGAGCGAATTGATATGTTGTGAATTTCACATGAGTTATTGGGAAAAAGAAATTTAAATGTGTAATGCTATTGTTTATTCATAACTTAAGGATAAGTTAGAATTTAAATGATAATCGATGAGATGAATTAGTTTTTTCAAAACATAGCAAATTGAGATGCTAACAACTAAGAGTTTGAAGATGATAACTTAAAATATATTTGATAATTTAATGAATTTGTTGAGTCATTTGAAATAAATATATTTGATAGTTGAATATGTGATATCATGAGTATGAGAAAACCATTTGTTTAATGAACTGTGTAATAAAGGTATTAAATTATTTGTTAGTTTAATAAAAGGATGAGATTTGTATGAGACAAACCAAAATTATATGTTAGTTGTTTCTTGTTAACTTGTGAATGTGATAAGATTAATATGAGAAAAACCAATCCAATGATAGAATATAAATAGTTTTAAATTGACTTGTGATAATTGAGTCTTAATGAAGGAATGATTTGTGTCCAATCATGAGAATTATTATTTTTTGAGTATGTAAATAGAACGAATCAATAAGTTTTGATTCAAATGTAATTTAGTAATTGAGTAACTAAATCAAATCATTGATTGTTTCAAATGAAATCAAATGTACAAAAAAATAAACAAATAACGAATGTTCTTCAATGTGTTGGGTTTTCTATGAGCTTCCCATGACATTTTATTTTCCCAACTTGTTAGCATATCAAAACAAAACAAATGTGTGAGTTGGGATTCCCAAGAGCTTGTCCATGGAATTTTATTGGCCCACCTAAATAACATATCAACAATATAATTGAGTTTGTCGGCCCATGAGCGTTACATGGAATTTTAACCAACCAAACTAAATAACGAATAAATGAATGTAAACATGAGTACTTGAAGCATCTCGTTTATCACCACTGATGATAATGCTCAAACAAAATATCGTAAATAAAACAATTTATGCAAATGAACAGTTGGCGTGTCCATGGCGTCCTGCTGTTTTCCACCGACTAGACATTTTAAAAGAAATAAAACACAATAGAGAATGTAACCATTTAGTCGATTACGTTAAATGGATAATGTGTTGGTTGTATGACAATTTCCACTTTGGCGGGGAATCTTGTCACACTCCCTATCTTTAAGTGAAAGAGAGCAAAAGCAAAACTAGGGAATTCTCAAGAAGTTTCCAATAATGAAGACCATCAACTAGCGTTAAATGAAAATATTTTGAGAGGAGTCATATATATATTTTGAGAGTGAGACATAGTCTCGTAGTTATAAAAATATTTTGAAGGTGAAGCATAGCTTCGGAGTTGTGTGTGCATGATAATGAACATAAACGATCTAGCAAATAATTACGTAAGCTGTAAACAAATAAATATAACACATAAGGTAAACAAATAAGCACATATGGGGTCCTAAGTATGTTTCTAAGGCACCACTAATGACCTATCTTAAACCTTCGGCTCTGATACAAATATGTCACTCTCCAACCTAAGGCGGGAATGCCGGGCGCGAACTGATTGTTCACAGCTTACAAGGTACTATCATGCAAATTTAAATATTAAAATATTACAATATCTATTTTATTTATTAAAATAAACAATTTTCAAATGAGTACATCAAGTATAGAGAAATTTCAAAACTAATCTAATAATCTTGAATAAGTTTAAATCTAAAAGGCATCTCTACGTGATTTTCATCTTGCTAAGAATCCTACCTGATAACCTACAAATACGTATAAAAAATATATTTGTGTCAACACGAGGTTGAGTGAGAAAATCACCAATTTTTGTATACAATATATTAATATATAAATGATAAGAAAAACCGCAAAACTGCTATTTGTGAGTATATACAATCAAACCATAGCATGTAACACTGTAAACAAGTAATGATGAGCGGGATAAACCGTTGCCATGAGAATCGGGGGTTGGTTACCATAATTGAGTTGTCGGTATTGTCATGCGATCAGACGCCGGCCACTACGACATAATGTGATTAATATGATGGACCTCTCCGAATGCGATAAATAAACACAAAAGCAAATAACAAGTAACAAGTGGCCATTCAATTGATACACAACACAAATATGAATAGTTTGCATTTGATAGTATAATGAAAAAAAAACGAAGTTTGATAGAAGATGCGTATAAGTCCCCAAAACGTTTAATATAAGTAAAATAGGGGAGTGATTACTCACCTGATTAGATGAATGAAACACAAATGAGGATGTGAGAATGTTGAGCCCTTCGGGATTTACCGTCAAGGATTCCTAGTTAAATTATATAATATTATGAGTTATTTATTAATGATATGACACGAATAATGAATTAGGGGTTCGATGTGATTTGAGTTATGTTTGGGATTATAATGTTATGGATTGAACGAACAATTTTTATCGTCATTATTATCGAAGTTATAAATAATTAATTTAGATATAATTTGAGATATAATTATGATAATGTGAATATAATTATATAAATAATTTTAATGATAATAATGCGTAACTAGTTAGATATAATATGTATTTCAATAACTAAATAATATTATGAAAATAAATGTTTAAATAATTATAATATATGCGATAATAATATTTAAATAAATATATTGCTTGTTGGTACATGATGTCAGTAGTTCAGTGTCTAGTGTCTGTAATCGAGTTAGTTGGATTTGTATTTTGTATTAAGCGAAGTTGGTACTCAAGTTCGCCTGATATGGGCGAACTTGTAGAACAAGCGAAGTTAGGGACAACTTCGCCTAAACATGTTAGGCGAAGTTGTCGTCTGATATAAACATTAGGTTACGGTTAGGTTTATCATGATTGTACAAGTTTTCAGTTTACGAGTTATTCAGTTTGTGTAATCGGTGATCAGAGAATCACGTGTTTCCAGTTGCAATACAACGTGTCTTTGTTTATTGTAACGTGTGTTTGATCGTGTTAACGTGTATCGTCTTCTACGCTCGTATCGTCTTACGTAGGGATTCCGCACCTACGTAGAACGAGATATTCCGTGTAGATCCGGCTGGGAACCTACAATTGGTATCAGAGCTTTTGCTCGTGATTGTGTGGTTCGGGATTATCACGCGGGTGTAGAAATCGTTCCGTTCGACTATTCGCGGGATGAGTTTACCGAGTTTTTGTGTCCTACTCACCTCCCACCATCAAAAACAACCCATTACACCTTCGCATACCTTGCAAAACGTCAAAATCAAACCTGCAAAAATCATCGTGTTCATCAGGCGAAGTTGCCTCTACTGTTTGTAGGGTTTAGGCGAAGATATAAGGTTAAGCGAAGTTATCCACAACTTCGCCTACCTCACAAGTTCGCTTAACTTAAGCGAAGTTATCTACAACTTCGCCGATTCAGGCGAATCTAAAAAGAGAGCGAAGTTACGAATTCAAGCGAAGATAAGACTTAAGCGAAGTTAACTTTAACTTCGCCTACAGTACTGTTAAGAATAAAATTTTTATTTTTCGGGGTTCAATTGTGTTTTCGTTTCGCGAAAGATGACTTCTATAAATATTACGGAACTGGTAAAGATGGAAGTGGAAGCGGGTTCAGCTACTAAGGCACCGAAGATGCTTAAGGGAACCGATTTTGTGGCGTGGAAAGATCGGTTTGAGCAGTATGTTAAATATCAAGACGCTAAGATGTGGGTGTGCATTCAAGATGGATACATTCCACCAACTGCTTTGTATGAGGGTCGTGAACAGATTAAGAGATACAATAAGATGGAAGAGGAAGAAAAGAAGATGTATGAGGCTGAAAACAAAGCTCATGCTGCGATAACAATGGCTCTTCCATAAGAGATTCTTCACACCTTCAGGAAATATAAAATTGCTAGAGAGCTATGGGAAGCACTTGAAAACCGATTTGAAGGAAATGTGGGGATTCGTGCATCCAAGATTAAACTACTCAAAACCCAATTCTCGGTGTTCAAGTATTTGAAGAATGAATCACTTGATGATATCATCACGAGATATCATCACCTGATGACCGAACTCAGCAATTATTCCATTGCTTACAAAGAAGAGGAGATCGTGGAAAAACTCCTTGATGCTCTCCCACCGAAATGGGAGATGTACACTGTCTTGATGAGAGAAGATAAAGAGTTTGCCGACTATGACTTGGAAACAGCAGTCAACAAACTACGAACTTTTGAACTTAACATGGTTCGAAAAGAGACACCAACTGATCAGGTTCAGGATCCAGGAATGTATGGTGCGAAAGTTAAATCAAGTTCATGTTCGAAGTCTGAATCATCTGCTTACTACTCTAAGGGAGACTCGGGCGCTAACTCAACACATGAAGGTCATGTAACTCTCAACATGGATGGTGATGTGTGTTTTGTAGCTGGTGGAACAAATGCTTCTAAACCTCAAGCAACCAAGGGTAGTTTCTCTTCAAGTGTTCCGAACAACAACTACTCTCAGATGCCCATAAGTGTTAAATCTGCTGAACAGCAGTTTGCTCTCTATGCATCTTTCATTGCTTCGTATGAAAATTACATTAAAGGCAAGATTGTTGATCCTGCAACTTTAGACGAAGACTATGATCAGATCGATGCTGATGATCTGGAAGAGATGGATCTGCAGTGGCAGATGGCGATGATTGTAAGAAGGGTTAAAAGGTTTATGAAGAAGACTGGTAGAAAGTTTGTTGGTGAAAGACCAGGCTTTGATAAGTCAAAGGTGCGGTGTTATAACTGTCAACAGAATGGACACTTTGCTAAAGAGTGCACAAATGAACGTGTAGAACGCAGTCAGAACAGGTCTACACAACAGAGTGGTGGAAGTAGTGAGAATAGGGCGATGATATCCAGACAGAACGGGGAATACAATTGGAATCTGCATGTTGAGGAAGTGTTCGAACAGGCCAATTTGGCGAACATCGAAACTGCAGGAAGTGAGAAAGTGACTGGAGAAAATCAAGCTTACATGGCAGACGTGACAGATCAGCTCTCCAAGGTAAGTACTAGACTCCCTTGCATGAAATATGAAAATCTGTCTGAACAATTGACAACTATAACTGATCAGTTTGTTAGTTTGGATGCTCAATTTAAAACATTAAAAGAAGATCATCATTACACTAAAAATAGAGAAAACAGATACAAGGTAAAAATAAAAGCTAGTGAAAAAGATATCAGAAGTCTTAAAGCCAGTCTAGCTGAAAAAATACAAGTAATTGATCTTAGCTATGAAGTGTTAGAAGAGAAAACCAAACTAATAGCTGAAAGGGATAAACAGATAGCTGATCACCAGGTGAAAGTGGTGGAACTAAACAGAAAGCTTGAGCAACTTAGAAATTCCTCTGTTATACTTGATCACCTTGTAAGTGATCTACGTTCCCCAGTTAAAAGGGGAGGAATTGGATATAATGAAGTTCCACCACCTTATAATCATAACTATACTTATGATCCTAGTAATCAGAAATCTGTTGATGTTGAAATTGGCCAGACAGTTCCTGTTAAGGTTACGATTAAAGATCCAGAAGTTAGTAAAGGCAAAACGAGTAAACCTGTTTCGAGTGTTAAGATTTCTGTTCCTAGTTTTGTCTCATTAAATTCGGACAAGTCATCCGAGTCGAGTGAGACAAAACAAGAGGCAGTGTTACCAAAACGTGGAGAGGAACATAAACCAAATGAAAAGAATTCCCCACTAAACCCGTATGTCCCACCATATGTTAGACAAACGGGCAGTAATGCAACCTCAACATCTAAAACAACTGTTGATACGAAAGTTGAACACAGGAGTTGTTTCAGATGCAATCAATTAGGACACCTGATTGCTGATTGCCCTCTGAAGCAGAGATTCAGAGGTATGAGGTCTTCGAAAACTGAGAATAGAACTAACAGTAAGTACTATAATGGTAAATTGAAAACTCATCAAAGTTCAGACATTCGACTAATCCAGGTTTTCAAAGAAATCTATCTCAGTTTTTCCCTGTTAACAACCAAATCTTTAGTAATAAATCATTTAATTCACGATGGTTTGGATGGCCTCATAGTCAATCTACAAGAAGGTATCCTTTTAGGACTTACAGAAATCATTCTAATACTAACTTTGGACAGCCAAAGTACGGGATGTATCGACCCAAGACCAATAGGTCTTGGGTCCCCAGATTTTAATCCTCTGCTTTAATCGTGCTGGAACAGTTGAACAGGGCTGCAAACAATCTATGGGTTGTGAATAGCGGCTGTTCCCGGCACATGACGGGTAACAAGAATTTGTTACACGAATGGAAACCTGTTCAGGGAGGAAGAGTAAGTTTTGCTGGAGAGAGTGGTGGAAGGATTACTGGAATTGGGACGGTGACTAATGGTAAAATGACGTTAGAGAAAGTGAATTTCGTTGAAGAACTGAAGCATAATATAATGAAGTGTATCGCAGATCTGTGACAAAGATTACACTTTGCACTTTACCAAGAATGAAGCGATCGTACTGTATCCTGGTTTCAAGATACCAGAGGATTGGATAGTAATGAAGGCTCCAAGGGAAAAAAATACGTATGTTATGGATATGAGGTCGACTGAGATGGCAACAGAAGAATGTTGTCTTCTGTCAAAAGCAACTGAATCGGAGTCCGAGTTATGGCATCGAAGAATGGGGCATATTCATCTTCGGAAAATGAACTACATTGTCAAGAATGGGCTGGTGCTGGGTGTTCCCTTGAAAAATTTCAACTTTGAAGACCAATGCTTATCGTGCAAAAAGGGAAAGCAACACAAGAAATCCCATCACACCAAGAAGGTTAATTCAATAGTCAGTACCCTAGACCTACTTCACATGGATCTCTTTGGTCCCGTGAATGTAAAAAGCCTAGGTGGAACATCATACTGTTTGGTGATCACTGATGATTTCTCTCGATATTCTTGGGTATATTTCCTGAAGTCAAAGGATGAAATGGTGCAGATGGTAATAAATTTGATTACCAAGGTTGAGAATATTATGTGGAAAAAGGTTAAATACATCAGGAGTGACAATGGGATAGAGTTCAAAAACTATCAGATGGAGATTTTCTGCTTACAGAAAGGGATAGACCACCAGTACATCGCTCCGTATACTCCGCAACAAAATGGGGTGGCTGAGAGGAAGAACAGAACGCTAATTGAAGGAGCCAGAACCATGCTGGCCGATTCGAAACTTCCTGTGGTGTTCTGGGCTGAAGCTGTTGCTACAGCCTGTTATATCCTTAATAGAGTTTTAACTGTTAAAAGATTGAATAAAACAAGTTATGAACTTATGCATGGGAGAAAGCCTAACTTGAGTGGTCTCGAACCATTCGGGTCCCCGTGTTCGATATTAAAGACGAACTCAAAATTTGGTGAAATAGCCGACGAAGGTATTTTAGTCGGATATGTTGTTGGGACTCCCAACAGACGAGTCTTTAATACATCAACCAGCAAGGTTGAGGTGGTGTGTAACACTGATATCACAAGTTACAAATCACCAAAACCAAGCACGGGACCCGCTGGGGCTTTCGACTATGATAGGCTTTTTAAATCTTTTAACATGCCTTACTTGGATTGTGCAGAAGTTGATGAGAGAATAGCTACGAAGATGCTTTATGATGAGGAAGAAAATGTTGTGCAAAGACCGCTGTACGATGAATGTCAACCTTCCTCATCAAATGCTGTCGATACCCCTGCTGCCTCTACAGAAGAGGAATTTTTCAATCCGTTTCACTCTCAACAACAATCACCCATTGATGAGCTACCTTCGAACCTGGAAGACAATCTGCAAGTCAGTTCGGTTTCGACTACGAGAGTTCACAAAAATCACCCTTTGGAGAACGTGATAGGTGATCTGTCCGACGGTGTACAAACAAGACAAAGCTTGAATGAGCACACCTGTGTTTACACAAGCATTAAAGATACATGCATCATTAACGAATGCTTGTACACCTGCTTCATCAGCCAGATTGAACCAAAGAACTATCAAATGGCTCTCAAGGACAGTTCGTGGGTCGAAGCCATGCAAGAAGAGTTAGCCCAGTTCAAGAAGATGGAGGTATGGAATTTGGTTGCAAAACCGAAAAATGTGCATGCGATTGGCACAAAATGGGTTTTCAATTGCAAGAGAGATGAAAAAGGGATAATTATCAGGAACAAGGCGAGGCTGGTTGTAAAGGGTTTTAATCAGCAAGAGGGGATCGACTACAATGAAGTGTTTGCTCCTGTGGCGAGATTGGAAACGATTCGACTGTTTTTGGCATTTGCTGCACACAAGGAGATGAAGGTTTTTCAGTTAGACGTGAAGAGTGCGTTTCTTAACGGTAAAGTCGATGAGGTTGTGTACGTTGAGCAACCTCCGGGTTTTTCTGACCCAGACTTTCCTGATCACGTGTACAAGCTAAGTAAAGCACTGTATGGGCTACATCAGGGCCCTCGTGCTTGGTACGCAACTCTATCCGATTACTTGCTTGAGAATCAATTTGAAAGGGGAAAGATCGATAGCACACTGTTCTTTATGAGAAAATGAAGCGACTTTCTTCTGGTACAAGTCTACGTGGACGACATCATCTTCGCTGCATCAAAAGTCGCCATGTGTCAGGAATTTGAAGCCGTCATGAAAAAGAGGTTGGAAATGAGTGCTATGGGTGAACTAACTTTCTTTTTAGGACTGCAGGTTGATCAGAAGAAAGATGGGATGTTCATTCATCAGACTAAGTATGTCCATGACGTTCTCAAACGCTTCAAGATGGAGGACAACACTCCATTTGATACTCCAGTTTGCGTCAACCATAAATTGGGTGCTGATTCAGACAGTGATGCAGACGTGGACCCCACCCAATATCGGGCAATCTATACTTAACTGCTTCTAGACCTGATATTATGTTTGCAGTTTGTCTTTGTGCACGCTTTCAGGCAAACCCAAAGGAATCTCACTTGAAGGGTGTGAAGAGGATATTGCGGTATCTCAAAGGCAAGCCTAAGCTGGGGTTGTGGTACACGAGAGGAGGAGACTTGGAGGTCGCCTACACAGATTCTGATTATGGAGGATGCAATCAGAATCGGAAGTCAACAACAGGTGGATGTCTGTTTCTTGGAGGCAGATTAGTGTCATGGCAGTGCAAGAAGCAGACCTCAGTCGCCATTTCAATATGTGAAGCAGAATACATGGCAGCATCGAACTGCTGCTCCCAGGTTCTTTGGATACAACAGCAATTGCGCGATTATGGTCTGAATTTCACTCATACTCCTATTTGCATAGATAACACTGCTGCTATCTCAGTAACTAACAATCCCGTAAAGCATAGCAAAACAAAACACATTGACATCCGTCATCATTTTATACGGGATTGTGCTGAGAAGAAATTGATTGAGCTCGAAAAGGTTGATACGTTAGATAATTTCGCTGACTTGTTTACAAAAGCGTTTGACAAAACTCGTTTTCAAAACCTTGTTGAGCTGAATGGGATGATCAATCCCGAGTAACCGTGTTTTTCGTCTTTGTTAAAAAAAAAAAAAAAACAACACGTCACTATCGCTTAGAATTATGTCGGTCCTCATTTCTACTTGTAGAATATAAGTATAGCCATTAACCAGATGACTGAAAGTGACCGGGGCGGTTTATGATGTGTTTTTAATTCTTTCTCTGAAAATTAGTCGTTCATACTTAGTTAGAGGGACACATACTTGTATGTGGTCAGTCCAGCTGATCCATTGGATCTTCAGGATATCCGTTTACCAGAAAACTTTGACTTGATCGGGGCGATAGAAGTTAAAAATTTTTATGGGAGATGAAATTATTTTTCAAGTCTACTACTTCGTAAGAAGTTCCTTTACTATGTTTAACAGAAAATTGATCCAACCTTGGAAAGTGATAGATATACAGATTCTGTGTGCTTAATTAGTGAAGTTATTAGGCCTAAAAGACATTAGAACAGTCATTGTATGTCATGGTAGCTTTTTATGGTGCGTAAAAGTAGAAGTGATACTAACTAAATCTCCTCGATTTTACGTGGAAACTCCTTAAGAGTTGTGCATGTTTCCATATATATCTTTCCGAATGATAGGCAGAAAATCGATTACCCAGTCATACACGAGCTCGTGAGTGTTCTGATTCCCGAGAAGATGGTGTGTCAAGAAACTGCAGTGATCCAGATTCGGGACTTGCAGTAGTTTGCTTGAAGCTGTGTAAATAATTATATAAAAAAAAATTATGTGTTACTGAGACATTCTTAGCTTATAATGTTAATACTTCTCAATCATGATGTAAGAAAGAGAACGGGAAGAAGAGTCTAAAGATCGAAGAGTACTTACTATTTAATCAGACACTACGGGTCGAGGCCAACTCGGGGTGACTTGGGGAAAGCCAAATACGCTTTGAGAATAGATAGGAGACATCACAATCTCTGAGGTGTTGCCCATTTAAGTTTTGAGCTTAATTGAACCTAACCCGTATCACAGAAGCAATGAAAACCATTCTAAGTTATTTACCTGCTTACAACCTGTCTCTTTATGTCATAATACAGCTGAACATGGATCTGTGTGACAGTCACTTAATTAGTATGATTCCTGTTCGGATCTTTTCTAAAACGTGGTAGTCCCTGTCGAGACTGAAATTTGACCCCGTGTACTTTATTTCAAAAATTTATTCTACTTATGTTGTTTTATGATTTTATACCTGGTTACATGGTTCTTGATCAGATCAGTTAACTCTTTAAAGGAAGTTTTAAAAGTTAGTGGCATAACGTCCTAATTATAAGGGTCTGTTATGTAACTTTGTTATCAAGCGAAGTTAATAAAACAGGCGAAGTTAAGGGGTAAGCGAAGTTAGCCCCAACTTCGCCTGTTCATCTTTGACCATATATAAAGAAAATCTTGGTCAAACCCTTTATACTTTTTCAAAAACCAGCGAACTTAACAAATAATTTCTAGGCGAAGTTAATTCTCGACAAACAACTCGTTGTTTTATCTCAGTTTTAATCCGATATAAAGGTGTGTAGGTGTTGTGTAGATGATAATCTATGTCCATTGCATTAATAAGAGGTTGTTTTGGTCCGATACATGACCCCGTTCATTCGAATCCTCAACACCCGCTTTTCAAACTTGTTATAACATGGTCGTAATCAACTTGATCGTCTAGATCATCTTAAAAACATGTTTTATAGAGTCTTCAATCTCCAAATATACCAACTACACGTCGTTTGGCCGTCTAATCTGTTGCCGCTTCAGATTCAGGCAAAGCTGCAGTTTAGGCGAAGTTATCCTTAACTTCGCCTAACGCTTAACTTCGCCTGTTGATTTAATTGTTTAACAGAATAAGAGGCGAAGTTGTGGTTAGGCGAAGTTATCATCAACTTCGCCTAGCCCTTAACTTATTTTTAATTAACTGTTATCAGGCGAAGTTAAAGTTAAGGCGAAGTTGTTTCCAACTTCGCCCCACCCCTAACTTCGCCTATGCAATATAAATCATTACTTCGCTCATGGTCATAGGCGAAGTTGTGATTTGCTTCGACGTTTCTCTAACTTAGACTGTTTTTGTTGCAGAAATGGCAGCTGTAGCTGGAGCAGGTGGTGCAGGTGGTGATGAAGGTGGAGACAATAACCGACAGTTTTTCTCGGGGCATAACATGTACATAACTTTGGACCCGGATGCGAGCGGTGTTGATGATTTCCGCGAAATCATCACGTTTCTTATCCGCTCGCGTATCTTCCACGCTATTACTACAACACTGCCTATCTCTTTGCCAAACATAGAGGATTTCTGGCAGACAGTGGAATATGATTGTCGAGTCGAGCCCCCAGTTATGCGTGCAACGATTAACAATCAGGTAGTGCAGTTCTCGTCTGAGCAGATCAGGGTGGCTTTACAGTTTGGGGATGAAACGAGAAATGACCCTAACGACTTCGTGGCTCCATTCAGATATGGTGCTTTTCTGAGAATGGGCTATTCTGGTCCTTTGGGGGATACTCAGAGACGCAAGGGGTTTTTATTATACCAATGGCGCTTTCTCATGCACGTGATGATCATGTGTATGTCGGGGAGAAATGCTGGTACAGATGGAATGGGTGCGACGATGCAGTCGGCGATGACTGCACTGACTTACAATAAGCGTTATAGCTTTAGTCAGATGGTGTTCTACGAGATAGACCGTCAAAGACGAGCGGTGGCGCATGAGAGATTCCTGATGTATCCAAGATTCCTTCAAATGATCTTGAATCACGTTGCTCCCATGTTACCTCAGCGCCGCCCGATTAGATATGTGGAGAGTGTAAGCAAGAGAATCTTCGCTCAGTGTAGATCATCAAGTGCAAGAAGTAAGCCTGAGCTCCGTCCTCGACATACTCCATTGTTTGGGTACTTGATCAATCCCGAGTATGTTGCAGCTCGCGGGGACGAGTTTCGGGATCCGGCACCACAACAGGCTGGAGCACCTCAACCACCACCTGAGGTACAACAAGCTTTACCTGCTGCTCCTGTTGTGGCACCGGAGGAAAATGTAGACCTTGAAGCTGCTTTTGGCGGCCAAGGTTTCTTCGATATGGAACGTGTTGATCCAGAGGAAGAGGTGCAAGTCTCGGTTGCACGGGTTACTAGTGTGGATGTGGCTATGACAGCTACGACGGAGACTGATTCTGACTCTTCAAATGATGATGTGAATGAAGCAAGACAGATTCTGATTACTCAAGAAAAAATTCACGGGAAGAGGAAGAGAGACACCGTTGACAGTGATTCGGATTTTGAGGAAGATTTACATCGGTTGGTTCGAAGATCGAGAAGAGAAAGAGTGAATGCAGGTTCGGGAGCTAGTGAGAGCTCAAGGGTGGTTCGTTTCACTCCACCCGCACTGTCTGGTATGACTATGGTCCCTTCATCACTGCCAGTTACAGGGTTAAGCGCCGCGGATGTTCCCGTGGTGACTACCTCATCTTCCTTCGGCATCCCACCCACTGCATTCCAGCTCTCGGCTCCGGAGATTGTGTCCTTGCCACCTCCATCTCTTACTCCATCGGAGGTCGTAGCAAGGTTTGTTGAGTCGACAGTTGTTGCCACTGCAGGGTTGTCGGTTACGATACCACCTGCGGTTACGTTTCCACCTGTTTCTGAGGTGCCGGTTACATTGGGAATCCCTCCTCCGTACGCTCAAGACATATCACATATGAGGTTTGATTTCGATTCAACCTTATCCGATTCGGAAAGAATAGCAGCGCTTGAAAGGGTCGTGGCAGAACAATCAAGAGTAAATCTTATCCAGACTCATGCTATTCAGCGCCTCGTTGCGGAGAATCAAATTCAGTCGTCCCTCCTGATCGAGCATGGTAAAATATTTGAGGCCTTGAAACAGTTCTTGGCATCTCAGGGGGAGACGAGCTGTAAGGGTGACAAGCTGAGGACAAAAAAGAGCAACGATCGAGACGATGATCCCAATGCATCGAAAGGTGCAGGTGGTGAGTTTCCAAGAACTGAACAAGCTCTTGGGACTTCCACATCTCAGGGGGAGTCAACGAGTGCAGCTGGCGGTTTAGGGGGTGATGATGTGGTGGTTGTGGATGCTGAGGAGGTGTTAGATGATGATGATAATGTGTTACCATTGGAAGAGATTGAGAAGATAGGGGCTGAGATCGTGATTGACGATGAAGTTGAAGAAGGAGAGATTGTGGAGGACAACGTTGAACATGAAATTCCAGAAGTTGAAAAGTCAGATTGGGTCAAAATACGGAATGTGATGAGACTGAATGGGAGGAGCAGCCAAGATGGAAAAAAGGCTACGCTCAGTGGTTCGTAAAGACTAAGAAACCGGCTGTAACGATTCCGGCAAATTCAGGTATACCCTAGCCGGAATATACTATTTACGTGTTATTTAATATTGATTATATGAGTTATAGCACGTTGATACGAATTTATATGGTTCACAGTATGAATCATACTCAATTATATAGTGAATCGTATTGGAATTACAATTAATCAATAATCGGTTATTGAGACCCGAACGGATCGGGAGTTTCATCATAGACGAAGTATATAATGTTTAGTGATATTTACGAAGTATTAATGCTTCGGGATAAGTAAATTATAGCACAGAAAAAGGATTTCGATTTAATGGTACGTCGGTACGCTAAACGAAACCTTTAACACCAAACCAAGCAAGAGACGATCAATCAAACCGAAAAAGATGCACAAATATCGATAATATGATGTTTTAATGTCATGGGTTAAGTTTTTTAAAGTTTTTAAATCAGTTTTATGTAAATTTTATTTTTAACCCGAAAAACAACCATTTTAGGCTCGTTTCAAGCCGAATTACGAGTTTAAACGAGAAACGAACTGAACCAGATTATCCACAACATTATCCGGATTGCGTAATCCGAATATGTGGCTTAGAATGGATTTGTGGGGGCCACCCCCATCCACCCTAATAGGACCGATCGGTCCATATTATTATTATTATCATTCCATTTTTTCTTTTTCTAACAACAAATTCTCTCAAACTCTCTCAAATCTTCCAACATCCATCCATCCCCTTGATCTTTAAACCAAGAATTGAAGGTATAAACATGGTTTTTTATGCTTAAATCTTGTTTCTAATTCTACAATATTGAGAAAAGGAGGTTTCCATGTGAAAGACGGGTGAAAACCCGAGATAAAACCGATTCTCGTATGATCAAGGGATGTATACAAGTTATACAAAGGATCTTGATCCAAGTAATGAGTTAAAAGTGTTTAGAATAAAATTTTACGGTTAAAATCTTGTTAAAATGAGTTTCCAAGTGAAAGATGGGTGAAAAACCGAGATGGAACCGACTCTTGCATGATCAAGAGATGTATACATGTTATACAAGGGATCTTGGTCCAAGAAATGAGTAAAAAGAGTCGGGAATGGATTTCTACGGTTAAAACCTTTGTTTTTACTTAAAAACCGACACTTTGAAAGAAATGGTTTGATTATTGGTGTAACTTGCTTGGTATAGTGATATTGTGCTTGTAAGTGTTGTATCTAGCGGCTAGCAAAGGCTAGAAACCGAGATCCTTGCGATCTAAAGCTAGAAAACACAAAATAGTTCGGTTTTTGTGTGTTATGAAAAAATGGACAGATTTACGTGTGCTTAGAGTCGGGTCACGAAATTTCACAGAGATGATCTACACATGAAAATATGAGATCTGTGAATTTTTGGTAATTTTTGGATAAAAGATGAATATTTGGTGAATTTAATGCTCGGTTTTGGCCAAAAATAGTGAAAAATAGCAAAACGTGATGAAAAATTCCGGAAAATTTAAGATAAGCTTTTTATAACATATAAAAGTCACCCACAAAATTTGAGCTCAGTTGGAAAAGTCTAAGTAGGCTTTTCGGTGAAACGAGTTCTAGGGCTTCCTAGCTCGGTTTTGGGTGAAAATGGCTTGAAAAATAAGTTTTAAATTCTGGAAAAATTCCAGGGAGTTATGAGGATGATAAAGATCATCCCAGAAAAATTTGGGATTTTTCTAAAGTGTTTTGGTATTTTTGATATATTTAGTGTTTTAACAAGATTTAAAAATAGATAAATAAATGTAAATGTAGGAAAATAAATCTGGGAAAATTCCAGAAAGTTATGAGGATGATAAAGATCATCCCAGAAAAATTTGGGAATTTTCTAAAGTGTTTTGGTATTTTTGATATATTTAGTATTTTAACAAGATTTAAAAATAGATAAATAAATGTAAATGTAGGAAAATAAATCTGGGAAAATTCCAGAAAGTTATGAGGATGATAAAGATCATCCCAGAAAAATTTGGGATTTTTCTAAAGTGTTTTGGTATTTTTGATATATTTAGTATTTTAATAAGATTTAAAAATAGATAAATAAATATAAATATAAGAAAATAAATCTGGAAAATTTTTACAAAATTCCTTTCTGTCAAATTAAGTTTTGTGCAAAATTTCAAGACCCGAGACTAATCGGGTAATTATTTGTGCTAAAAAGAACATAAAAACAAGTTTTTAAAGCTTAAAACGTGTAAACCGGCAAAGTTCGCATAAGCGAGCTGACTGGTACATGAAAACTCTAAAAATAGACTATTTCATAAATCTAAGTAAATTAAGTAAAAATAAATCATCCGAAAATAATTCGGATGATTTGGGTAATTTTACCCGATTTTACCGTTTTCGGCACCGAAATACCGGAAATGGGCCCCACGGCCAAACGGGGTGTCAAACCGAGCTATAATTTCATCACCTTAACTAAATTGACTGTCAAACTCTAAGCAATGTCAATCTGAGTCCTTAGAAGTGTCACGGGGTTAACATTGTCCCCGAATCGAGTACAGTACTGGGTTAACAATGTTCCCAGATGTACCGATTGATACGTATTTAAGTTATGGGAATTATATAGTAACGACTAGATATTATATTACAGATCCAGGCACGTAGCTGTTCCTTATATTACTCACCGACTCACAACAAGGTGAGTTTTCACGAGCCCCTTTTAATGAATTGTTTTAATTATATTTTCCCGGGGCGGAAAACATGTCTTATTTAAAGTATTTAAGTACATACCGATCGTATGGAAATACTTGTACATTTATATATATATGGACTGATGCATAGAATATATAAAATGTTTATAATGTGTTATTGTTCTGGGGTAACATAGTTCCCAGGGGTTATTGTTGTTCTGGGGTAACATAGTTCCCAGGGCTTATTATTATTCTGGGGTAACATAGTTCCCAGGGGTTGTTATTGTTCTGGGGTAACATAGTTCCCAGGGGTTATTATTATTCTGGGGTAACATAGTTCCCAGGGGTTGTTATTGTTCTGGGGTAACATAGTTCCCAGGGGTTGTTATTGTTCTGGGGTAACATAGTTCCCAGGGGTTATTGTTGTTCTGGGGTAACATAGTTCCCAGGGGTTATTATTATTCTGGGGTAACATAGTTCCCAGGGGTTATTATTGTTCTGGGGTAACATAGTTCCCAGGGGTTATTGTTGTTCTGGGGTAACATAGTTCCCAGGGGTTATTATTATTCTGGGGTAACATAGTTCCCAGGGGTTGTTATTGTTCTGGGGTAACATAGTTCCCAGGGGTTATTATTGTTCTGGGGTAACATAGTTCCCAGGGGTTATTGTTGTTCTGGGGTAACATAGTTCCCAGGGGTTATTATTATTCTGGGGTAACATAGTTCCCAGGGGTTGTTATTGTTCTGGGGTAACATAGTTCCCAGGGGTTATTATTGTTCTGGGGTAACATAGTTCCCAGAAAGTTATTGGAAATGTTCTGGGGTAACATAGTTCCCAGCATGATTATATTGTTAATAAATGATTATTAAAATGATTTGTCAGTGTTTATTTAATTTAGTGAAACTCACCAACTATTCGTAGTTGACCCGTTTTCTTTACATGTTTTCTAGGTATGCCCAAGTTGGATTGATTGATGTGTGCTTAACTATCTGTGCTACCTGTTGGAAGCTTGCTGCTCTTTGTTTTGTAATGAATTTATTAATGTCTTATCGGTAAAATATGTGTGTAACACCTAGACAGTAATGAAACTCGCAACAATGTAATATGTTATAAATTAATGTAGTGGTATTTTCTTTATAAGCAATGCTGTTGATATCAGATGTGTCTGTTGCATCCCGTGTACGTTTCCGCTGCGGTTACGGGGTGTTACAGAACTTGGTATCAGAGCCATTGGTTATAAAGAATTAGGATGTCTGAAAAAGATACCTAAAATATAACCAGTAGCTCAAGTATTATAGGATCTGAATATCAACTAATAATATATTGTGACGAGATCGGGATGAACTTGGATGGACAAGTGGGTTATTATGGTCCGGAACATAATAACAGACTTGTCCGCACGAGGGAATTCAGGGGAAGTCACGGGGAACTTAAATAGGTAAAATTGGCAACATATGTGTAAATGTATAATAATACTATTATGTGGCAAAATTGTATAAGTAAGTGCATGATTAATTTAATTATGAATTACACTACGAAAAGGACTATATGTTTGTTAACTTGTGTGTAGGTATAATGGCAAGAACACCTAGTGTGTCGACGGAAGAGGACCCGGAAGAGGCTAGTTCTGGGGCCTCTGGAAGCCCAAGTGTAGCACCCAGCTCCGAGCCTTCGGAGGCTAGTCATAGTACTTCTAGACAGACCACCCCAGCTAGGAGTGCTAGTGTACTCTCCCCTGCTAGGGTTACCAGGTCTCCTACCCCGCCCGCACCACAGACCACCCCGATTCCCCCCAGACACGGTCCCCGCCTCACGGCACGGATCAGTGCCCCGTATGTTCCGCCCACTGTTACCCCACCCAGATCCACATACCACCGGGGCGAGTCTTCCCGCCCCCAACCCGAGCCTGCAACCCTACCTGTGTGGGGTCTGCCAAGGCAGGAGCGGGACTTGGCGGCTTGGCTACGTGTTCTCACCGAGCAGGTGAACGAGCACTCTGCCGCCCTGGTCGTGGGGGTACAGAGGCGGGCGTACCTCGGGGACAGCATACTGGACCACCAGTATGCTATTAACCAGTTAAAAAGGGAGTGCTCATACTCCCACTGGTTGATCGACCAGATGGAAACCCGAATGCGGGTTATGATGGCGGTGCTGGTGGTGCTGGTGGCGGTGTTGGTGGGGTTGGTTTACCACCATGTGTAGACGTGTTGGATGGTAGAATCTTGAACCGCTTTTTGATACTCCGTGTAAGTAGTTAGTGGTGATACTAACACGGAGTGAATCTTGTTTAGTTATAGTACAACCACTGGCCCATAGGGGGTCTCTTGTAGGGCATATCATTATCGATACTTTTGGGTATCATTCAAGCACTGACCCATTGCGGGTTATGTCGAGGATGATACCAACATAGGCCCTTTGTATTAAAACTTAGTTGTGTAATGATGACTGGGAAGTATGTAAATGGATGTTTGTGTAATATGTACTAATGTTTATTAATGTATGGAATGTGTTTGTGTTTCATAATTTGGAATGGTATTAATTATATGTGTTTCTTTGATGTTGTGTAGAATGGCACCGAAACGATCAACGAAAGTATCGGAAGTAGATGTGAGCCGTTTGATTGCTCAACAGTTGGAGGCGGCGATACCGGATATAGTATCGCGCATCGCCGCCAGCATTAATAATTCGTCTAATCCAACCCCTCCGAGCAATCAAACGCCCATAAATAATGGCGGGGAACATAATGCTAATCCTCCACCTACCGATAACACTATGCCGAGTACTGACGCACCGCCTACGGTGGTCGCTACCGACAGTAATGGCCCTATCCCTACTGTAGAGACCAACCGCACTGGACCATCCAGGGGTTGTTCAATCAAGGACTTTATGTTATGCAAGCCTTTAGAATTTAACGGGTCGGAAGGACCGAATGGGTTAGTGAAATGGTTAGAGAAAATAGAATCAGTGGTAAATATCAGTAACTGTCCCGAGGATTGTGTCGTTAAGTACGCCACCTGTACGTTCACAGACCATGCCTTGACATGGTGGAACACCATAGTACAGACTCGAGGTCAGGCGGCGACAAACCGCATGACCTGGGCAGAGCTTAAGGATCTTGTTTTGAAACACTTCTGCCCAAAGAATGAATTGCAGAAACTGGAACATGAGTTGTGGAACCTAGAGATGCATGGGGCGGACCACTTGGGATATACCAACCGGTTTAATGAACTGTCACGATTAGTGCCGTGGTTGGTCACCCCAGAGTCAAAAAGGGTGGAACGTTATATTTGGGGACTTACTCCAGTAGTGAGGAGCATAGTTAACGCGGGAGGGCACCAGACGTATGAGGGTGCAGTGACACAGGCTGGTATTGTCACGTATGATTTCTTGAGGAGCGGATCGATAAAGGCGACGGGAGAGTCGGCTGGGGGAAAGCGAGGTACGTATGACAATAGGATCCGAGAGAAGCAGCAAAACAAACGAGCTAGGCCCGCTGCCCAGAGCTATGCCATGACTAGTTCGGGCGGAAGGCAAGAACCGCAGAGGGGAACGTTTCCTAAATGCGGGAAATGTGGTTACCACCATAGTGGTGTGTGCAAGGAGGTGGTGTGCCACCGGTGTGGCAGGGTTGGACACTACGCACCAAATTGTAAGACAAATCTGAACAACCTGAACCGTCAACCACAACCTATTCGGGCGCAACCATTTAGAACTCAACCAGCCCGACAGCAGAACCCGCAAGGAAACCAGATGGTGACCACTAGCCGTGCTTGCTACGAATGCGGCAGCACGGATCACTTCAAAAGGAACTGCCCGAAACTGAATCAGGGAGGAAACGGGAGACAACTCGCGGGTCAGCCATCGTCGTCCAATCCGGCGCGAGGCCGGGAATTTGTGATGGGAGCGAACGAGGCGCGCCAGGACCCCAGCGTAGTGACAGGTACCTTCCTCGTCTCTGATCAGTACGCTTCTGTATTATTTGATACAGGCGCCGATAGAAGTTTTGTCTCCGTTAGATTCCTTTCGATAGCAAACCTTCCTATTGGTGAAACCATAGAACCCTACACCGTAGAGGTCGCTAACGGTAAAACCATGATAGTTAATCGGATTGTTCGGAATTGCCCTTTTATTCTAAGCGAACAATCCTTCCTGATTGACTTATTACCGGTAGAATTGGTGTAACATCCTAAAATTTTTATATTGATAAATAAAAGAAAGTTATGTTTAGTAATTTCACGTTTTAGTTATTTAATGTCGAGTAAGGAACGGGTCTTGGGCTTAGTTATTTTATGAACTCGGCCTGTCTCGACCCGTAGGAAGCCAACCCGAGCCTAACCAAACCCGTAGTATATAAACGAAAGTTCTTGACACTTCCACCATTTTTCACCATCTTCCTTCACTTACACCCACCCAAACACTCTCATTTCTAGAGAGAGAAGCTAGAGAGAGAAAGTTCTCAAATCACAAATCCGAGTCCACAATCTTGTTCCTAATCGTTTTTGGTAAGTCCCTCTCGAAAATCATCCGTTTTCATAACCATTTCGGCCTCAAATCGAGCAAAAACGTAACTTGAGTTTTCGGGTCAAAAACCGCCTTGTTTTGGTGTCAAAATGCAAGCTTTTGTGTTTAAAAGTACTAGGAATCGATAGCCCTTTCAATCCCGAGCATTTCCATGTCAAAAAACTTCGATTTTGGGTCAAAAATCTGGAAAATCTGGAAAACCCGTGGGTTTCTCCGTCGCCCAGCTTGAAGGAGTCGAATCAGACTCATTCGATCGAACCAGTCGATCGAATCAGTCCATTCGATCGAATGCGTAGATCGAACAAGTCCAGTCGACCGAATAGGGAAGCAACCGAATGGTCTCCAACTCATTCGATCGAATGAGTTTTGTATTCGATCGAATGAGTGTTGTATTCGATCGAACGTGTTCCTATTCGATCGAACGTGTTCCTGTTTGATCGAACGTGTTCCTATTCGATCGAACGTGTTGTATTCGATCGAACGTGTTCCTATTCGATCGAACGTGTTCCTATTCGATCGAATCAAGCCAGAACCAAGCTGTTTCCAAGTTCGCCTAAGGTTTAACTTCGCCTGAAGCGAAGTTCGTCTATAAAATAAATTAAAAACCTAATGGAAAATGTGTTAAGGCAGTTATCGAAAATAAAATTTTTCCAAGCTGACCTGGCAGCTTAACCCCAGCCAGGGGCTCTGCCCCTTGGACCCCGCTAGGGGCTGCCGCCCCTAGAACCCCGCTGCCAGGGGCGCTGCCCCCGGACCCCCGTTCGTTGTGGGTCATATATAGATAGAAATACAAACGAGTAGCAGTAGTTAATTGATATGTGTAAATATTATACAGTTAGCCGAGCCCAGTTAAAGAAAGGAATTACGATCAACGGCGAGCGTAACAGGATCCAGGTGAGTTTCTAGCCCCATTCCTTGTTATGTTTTCGGGGCTGTGTGCATACTTGATGTGTTGTTAATACATTTATCCAAAGTGATAAGTGTATGCCATAGGTGATATATGTGATATGTATGAATGATTGCTTGATGGTTCGTGAACGATCTTCGGATATTGCACGTACTGTCAGGTTGTAACGTTATAAATATGGCAAGTATGATATGTATGTTTATGTGTATGAACGTAAGAAAGTTAATAAAAGAAGGAAATGACGGTTGTATGGTTATATGGTTACAAAAGGGGTACCGAGCCCTAATAATACTCGAGGTATGATGTATGGTTGTATGGTAACGAAGAGGGAATCGAACCCTACTAATATTCGAAAACATGGGACCAGACCCTAATAATATCTGTGATGTTAGGGACCAGACCCTAATAATATCTGTGATGTTAGGGACCAGACCCTCATAATATCTGTGATGATAGGGACCAGACCCTTATAATATCTGTGATGTTAGGGACCAGACCCTTATAATATCTGTGATGTTAGGGACCAGACCCTTATAATATCTGTGAGGTTATAGGGCGAAAGGCTCTTTAAAACGTATGATTATGAATGTAAAGAAAGTATGTAAGTAAGAAAGAAAGTATGTAAGTAAGAATGAAGGTATGAGTACTTATGTGTGTATGAAAGAAAGTTATGAGGTTAAGTACGTATGTATGTAACAAGGTATTGCATGGTAGTGTATGATTAACTAGAACTCACTCAGCGTAGCTGACTTTTAGTATGCACGCAGGTGAGTAGGTTGAGACAGCTGGCTTGAGTGGAGGACACATGGCAGAAGACTAAAGCCTGGCATCTGAAGATCCGATATGTTTTATAAGTTATGTTTTGATTTTGAAAGACATGAGGAATGTTTAAAGACATGATTATGAATTGATATGTAATGTTTTATGAAAGTTTTATATTCCGCGTAAAGTTTTTAATTAACTCTGATATTTAGAACTGTGTTTATGAGTAAATCCAACACGAAAGTAGGGTTACCGGTAACGGGGCCTTACAATTGGGTAGTTTTGACGTGATAGTGGGAATGGATTGGTTGGCACGTAATAGGGTAGAAATAAACTGTGAAAAGAAAACCGTCAAGATCCGGGTGTCGGATGACGAGGAGGTATTAGTGCAGGGAGAAAAATCCGGCACCATGATACCATTTATATCCCACCTCAAGGTGTTGAAATATATACGTCAGGGATGTGTGGCGTATCTAGCGAGCCTGACGGCCGCTGATTCTGAGGAAAAACGGGTGGACGATATTCCCGTGGTACGCGAATTTCCACAAGTTTTTCCAGAGGAACTTCCTGGATTACCGCCAACCCGACAGGTCGAATTCAGAATCGATCTGTTACCTCAAGCCGGCCCTGTTGCTAAGGCCCCTTACAGACTTGCACCGTCCGAGATGCAAGAACTATCCAACCAGTTGCAGGAATTGTTGGATAAGGGATTTATACGTCCCAGTTATTCCCCGTGGGGTGCACCTGTACTATTTGTGAAAAAGAAGGACGGAAGCCTTCGAATGTGCATTGACTACAGGAATTGAACAAATTAACCATCAAAAATAGATATCCTCTTCCCCGAATCGATGATTTGTTCGACCAACTGCAAGGTGCGAGCTATTTCTCAAAAATTGATCTTAGATCGGGATACCACCAAGTTAGAATTCAAGAGGAGGATATCCCAAAAACCGCGTTCCGGACTCGCTACGGCCACTACGAATTTTAGTTATGCCTTTTGGGCTAACAAATGCGCCAGCAGTATTCATGGATCTCATGAACCGAGTCTGTAAACCCTATCTCGACAAGTTCGTCATTGTATTTATTGACGATATTTTGATATACTCGAAGAGTAAAGAGGAGCACGAGCAACACTTAAAGTTAGTTTTAGAGCTCCTGGATCAGGAGAAGTTATATGCAAAATTCTCCAAGTGTAACTTCTGGTTACAAGAGGTGCAATTCCTCGGTCATGTTATAAACCACCAAGGAATACACGTTGATCCGAGTAAGGTTGAAGCTATTAAGAATTGGCAAGCGCCTAAATCTCCGAAAGAAATCCGCCAATTCTTAGGCTTAGCTGGATACTATCGTCGATTTATAGAGAACTTTTCCAGCATCGCCCAACCTTTAACCCTCCTGACTCAAAAGGATCGGAAATATGAATGGGGTGAAGAGCAGGAAACGGCGTTTCAAACGCTAAAACAAAGATTGTGCCAAGCGCCAATCTTAAGCCTCCCCGACGGAGACGATGGATTTGTTGTATATTGTGACGCATCCCGTAAAGGGTTAGGGTGCGTGTTAATGCAAAATAAAAAGGTCATAGCCTATGCGTCTCGACAGTTAAAAGTTCATGAGAAAAACTACACTACTCATGACTTGGAACTGGGAGCAGTCATCTTTGCACTTAAAATCTGGAGACACTATCTCTACGGTACAAAGTGCACCATATTCACTGATCATAAAAGTTTGCAACACATATTCGATCAGAAAGAACTGAATATGAGGCAACGAAGATGGGTCGAGTTGCTGAGTGACTATGACTGTGACATACGATATCACCCCGGCAAGGCTAACGTTGTAGCCGATGCCTTGAGTAGAAAGGATCGAGTCAAGCCACTACGTGTGCGAGCGTTGGGGATGATAGTCCAGTCGAACCTTTCAGATTTGATTCGAGTCGCTCAACGCGAGGCGTTGAAAGAGGGCCAATTGGTTAAAGAAGGACTTTACGGGAATGAGAAGAATTTCGAACAGCGTGTGGACGAAATTCTTTATTTCAAAAATCGGATTTGGATCCCGACCCTCCATGACCTTCGTGATTTAATCATGGACGAAGCTCATAAATCGAAATATTCCATACATCCGGGATCAGATAAAATGTACAAGGATGTGAAAGAATTTTACTGGTGGCCAGGAATGAAAAAGGATATAGCCACATACGTCGGCAAGTGTACGACGTGTGCGAGAGTTAAGGCGGAGCACCAGAAACCTTCGGGAATGTTGCAACAGCCGGAAATTCCCGAATGGAAGTGGGAGCAGATCACAATGGATTTTGTGACACATCTCCCCAAGACACCCCGAGGTCATGATGCGATTTGGGTAATCGTGGATCGATTAACCAAATCGGCACATTTTATTCCAATTAGGAATACTTTTAACACTGAGAGACTTGCGCAAATTTATATAAATGAAATAGTGTCTCGTCATGGCATCCCCATCTCGATCATCTCCGATAGGGATAGCCATTTCACCTCCAAACTTTGGCAAGCTGTCCAAGAAGCATTGGGAACACGTATTGACCTAAGCACAGCTTACCACCCTCAGACCGATGGTCAGTCTGAGAGGACTATTCAAACTTTGGAGGATTTGCTTCGTGCCTGCGTACTGGACTTTAAGGGAAATTGGGATCAACATCTCCCGCTCGTTGAATTTTCCTATAATAACAGTTATCACAGCAGTATAAAGGCAGCACCTTATGAAGCATTGTATGGGCGGAAGTGCCGATCACCACTTTGCTGGTCTGAAGTGGGTGACCCGCAGGTCATTAGATCGGATCTGGTCCAGGAGACGACCAGCAAGATTCTTGAGATTAAGAACAACCTGAAAGCCGCGCGGGATCGGCAGAAGAGTTATGCTGATACCCGTCGAAAACCGTTGTCATTTGAGAAGGGTGAAAAGGTATACTTGAAAGTATCACCCTGGAAAGGAGTGGTCAGATTTGGAAAGGCGGGGAAGTTGGCCCCTAGATACATTGGACCATTCAACATTACTGCAAAGATCGGTCCGGTAGCTTACCGACTAGAACTGCCTGAGGAACTAAGTGCAGTTCATAATGTGTTTCATGTGTCGAATTTGAAAAGATGTCTGGCGGATGAGACATCGGTGTTACCCTTAGAGGGTGTTCAAATAAGTGATAGGCTCAACTTCGTAGAGGAGCCCATCGAAATAGTGGACGGTAAGATCAAGCAACTTAGACACAATAAGATCTCGTTGGTCAAAGTTAGATGGAATTCCCAACGAGGCCCAGAATTTACTTGGGAACGAAAGAATGAATTTCGGAAGAAATACCCCCACCTATTTCCTCAAAAGGAAGTAGTTGACGCATAAAATTTCGAGGACGAAATTTTTATAACGGGGGGAGAATGTAACGATTCCGGCAAATTCAGGTATACCCTAGCCGGAATATACTATTTACGTGTTATTTAATATTGATTATATGAGTTATAGCACGTTGATACGAATTTATATGGTTCACAGTATGAATCATACTCAATTATATAGTGAATCGTATTGGAATTACAATTAATCAATAATCGGTTATTGAGACCCGAACGGATCGGGAGTTTCATCATAGACGAAGTATATAATGTTTAGTGATATTTACGAAGTATTAATGCTTCGGGATAAGTAAATTATAGCACAGAAAAAGGATTTCGATTTAATGGTACGTCGGTACGCTAAACGAAACCTTTAACACCAAACCAAGCAAGAGACGATCAATCAAACCGAAAAAGATGCACAAATATCGATAATATGATGTTTTAATGTCATGGGTTAAGTTTTTAAAGTTTTTAAATCAGTTTTATGTAAATTTTATTGTTGACCCGAAAAACAACCATTTTATGCTCGTTTTAAGCCGAATTACGAGTCTAAACGAGAAACGAACTGAACCAGATTATCCACAACATTATCCGGATTGCGTAATCCGAATGTGTGGCCTAGAATTGATGTGTGGGGCCCACCCCCATCCACCTTATGGACCGATCGGTCCTTGTGTTATTATCATTCATATCATTTTCTTTTTTCTTCAACACATTTCACACAAACTCTCTCAAATCTTCAAACATACATCCAAGCTCTTGAGTTTTTAACCAAAAATCACAAGGTATGAACATGTTTTGATGCTTGAATCCTACTTCTAACTCCATGATCTTGAGAAAAGGAAGGTTCCAAGTGAAATATGGGTGAAAACCCGAGATGGAACCGGTTCTCGTATGATCAAGGGATGTATACAAGTTATACAAAGGATCTTGATCCAAGTAATGAGTTAAAAGTGTTTAGAATAAAATTTTACGGTTGAAATCTTGTAAAAATGAGTTTCCATGTGAAAGATGGGTGAAAACCCGAGATGAAACCGACTCTTGCATGATCAAGAGATGTATACATGTTATACAAGGGATCTTGGTCCAAGAAATGAGTAAAAAGAGTCGGGAATGGATTTCTACGGTTAAAACCTTTGTTTTTACTTAAAAACCGACACTTTGAAAGAAATGGTTTGATTGTTGGTATAGTTTGCTTGGTGTGGTGTTGATGTGCTTGTAAGTGTTGTATCTAGCGGCTAGCAAAGGCTAGAAACCGAGATCCTTGCGATCTAAAGCTAGAAAACACAAAATAGTTCGGTTTTCGTGTGTTTATGAAAAATGGACAGATTTACGTGTGCTTAGAGTCGGGTCACGAAATTTCACAGAGATGATCTACACATGAAAATATGAGATCTGTGAATTTTTGGTAATTTTTGGATAAAACATGAATATTTGGTGAATTTAATGCTCGGTTTTGGCCAAAAATAGTGAAAAATAGCAAAACATGATGAAAAATTCCGGAAAATTTAAGATAAGCTTTTTATATCATATAAAAGTCACCCACAAAATTTGACCTCAGTTGGAAAAGCCTAAGTAGGCTTTTCGGTGAAACGAGTTCTAGGGCTTTCTAGCTCGGTTTTGGGTGAAAATGGCTTGAAAAATAAGTTTTAAATTCTGGAAAAATTCCAGGGAGTTATGAGGATGATAAAGATCATCCCAGAAAAATTTGGGATTTTTCTAAAGTGTTTTGGTATTTTTGATATATTTAGTGTTTTAACAAGATTTAAAAATAGATAAATAAATGTAAATCTAGGAAAATAAATCTGGGAAAATTCCAGAAAGTTATGAGGATGATAAAGATCATTCCAGAAAAATTTGGGATTTTTCTAAAGTGTTTTGGTATTTTTGATATATTTAGTGTTTTAACAAGATTTAAAAATAGATAAATAAATGTAAATGTAGGAAAATAAATCTGGGAAAATTCCAGAAAGTTATGAGGATGATAAAGATCATCCCAGAAAAATTTGGGATTTTTCTAAAGTGTTTTGGTATTTTTGATATATTTAGTGTTTTAACAAGATTTAAAAATAGATAAATAAATGTAAATTTAGGAAAATAAATCTGGGAAAATTCCAGAAAGTTATGAGGATGATAAAGATCATCCCAGAAAAATTTGGGATTTTTCTAAAGTGTTTTGGTATTTTTGATATATTTAGTGTTTTAACAAGATTTAAAAATAGATAAATAAATGTAAATGTAGGAAAATAAACCTGGGAAAATTCCAGAAAGTTATGAGGATGATAAAGATCATCCCAGAAAAACTTGGGATTTTTCTAAAGTGTTTTGGTATTTTTGATATATTTAGTATTTTAATAAGATTTAAAAATAGATAAATAAATATAAATATAAGAAAATAAATCTGGAAAATTTTTACAAAATTCCTTTCTGTCAAATTAAGTTTTGTGCAAAATTTCAAGACCCGAGACTAATCGGGTAATTATTTGTGCTAAAAAGAAAATAAAAACAAGTTTTTAAAGCTTAAAACGTGTAAACCGGCAAAGTTCGCATAAGCGAGCTGACTGGTACATGAAAACTCTAAAAATAGACTATTTCATAAATCTAAGTAAATTAAGTAAAAATAAATCATCCGAAAATAATTCGGATGATTTGGGTAATTTTACCCGATTTTACCGTTTTCGGCACCGAAATACCGGAAATGGGCCCCACGGCCAAACGGGGTGTCAAACCGAGCTATAATTTCATCACCTTAACTAAATTGACTGTCAAACTCTAAGCAATGTCAATCTGAGTCCTTAGAAGTGTCACGAGGTTAACATTGTCCCCGAATCGAGTACAGTACTGGGTTAACAATGTTCCCAGATGTACCGATTGATACGTATTTAAGTTATGGGAATTATATAGTAACGACTAGATATTATATTACAGATCCAGGCACGTAGCTGTTCCTTATATTACTCACCGACTCACAACAAGGTGAGTTTTCACGAGCCCCTTTTAATGAATTGTTTTAATTATATTTTCCCGGGGCGGAAAACATGTCTTATTTAAAGTATTTAAGTACATACCGATCGTATGGAAATACTTGTACATTTATATATATATGGACTGATGCATAGAATATATAAATTGTTTATAATGTGTTATTGTTCTGGGGTAACATAGTTCCCAGGGGTTATTGTTGTTCTGGGGTAACATAGTTCCCAGGGGTTATTATTATTCTGGGGTAACATAGTTCCCAGGGGTTGTTATTGTTCTGGGGTAACATAGTTCCCAGGGGTTATTATTATTCTGGGGTAACATAGTTCCCAGGGGTTGTTATTGTTCTGGGGTAACATAGTTCCCAGGGGTTATTATTGTTCTGGGGTAACATAGTTCCCAGGGGTTATTGTTGTTCTGGGGTAACATAGTTCCCAGGGGTTATTATTATTCTGGGGTAACATAGTTCCCAGGGGTTGTTATTGTTCTGGGGTAACATAGTTCCCAGGGGTTATTATTGTTCTGGGGTAACATAGTTCCCAGAAAGTTATTGGAAATGTTCTGGGGTAACATAGTTCCCAGCATGATTATATTGTTAATAAATGATTATTAAAATGATTTGTCAGTGTTTATTTAAATTAGTGAAACTCACCAACTATTCGTAGTTGACCCGTTTTCTTTACATGTTTTCTAGGTATGCCCAAGTTGGATTGATTGATGTGTGCTTAACTATCTGTGCTACCTGTTGGAAGCTTGCTGCTCTTTGTTTTGTAATGAATTTATTAATGTCTTATCGGTAAAATATGTGTGTAACACCTAGACAGTAATGAAACTCGCAACAATGTAATATGTTATAAATTAATGTAGTGGTATTTTCTTTATAAGCAATGCTGTTGATATCAGATGTGTCTGTTGCATCCCGTGTACGTTTCCGCTGCGGTTACGGGGTGTTACAATGATTCACTATATAATTGAGTATGATTCATACTGTGAACCATATATATTCGTATAAACGTGCTATAACTCATGTAATCAATATTAAATAACACGTAAATAGTATATTCCGGCTAGGGTATACCTGAATTTGCCGGAATCGTTACATTCTCCCTCCGTTATAAAAATTTCGTCCTCGAAATTTTATGCGTCAACTACTTCCTTTTGAGGAAATAGGTGGGGGTATTTCTTCCGAAATTCATCCTTTCGTTCCCAAGTAAATTCTGGGCCTCGTTGCGAATTCCATCTAACTTTGACCAACGAGATCTTATTGTGTCTAAGTTGCTTGATCTTACCGTCCACTATTTCAATGGGCTCCTCTACGAAGTTGAGCTTATCACTTATTTGAACACCCTCTAAGGGTAACACCGATGTCTCATCCGCCAGACATCTTTTCAAATTCGACACATGAAACACGTTATGAACTGCACTTAGTTCCTCAGGCAGTTCTAGTCGGTAAGCTACCGGACCGATCTTTGCAGTAATAATGAATGGTCCAATATATCTAGGGGCCAACTTCCCCGCCTTTCCAAACCTGACCACTCCTTTCCAGGGTGATACTTTCAAATATACCTTTTCACCCTTCTCAAATGACAACGGTTTTCGACGGGTATCAGCATAACTCTTCTGCCGATCCCGCGCGGCTTTTAGGTTGTTCTTAATTTCAAGAATCTTGCTGGTCGTCTCCTGGACCAGATCCGATCTAATGATCTGCGGGTCACCCACTTCAGACCAGCAAAGTGGTGATCGGCACTTCCGCCCATACAATGCTTCATAAGGTGCTGCCTTTATACTGCTGTGATAACTGTTATTATAGGAAAATTCAACGAGTGGGAGATGTTGATCCCAATTTCCCTTAAAGTCCAGTACGCAAGCACGAAGCAAATCCTCCAAAGTTTGAATGGTCCTCTCAGACTGACCATCGGTCTGAGGGTGGTAAGCTGTGCTTAGGTCAATACGTGTTCCCAACGCTTCTTGGACAGCTTGCCAAAGTTTGGAGGTGAAATGGCTATCCCTATCGGAGATGATCGAGATGGGGATGCCATGAAGAGACACTATTTCATTTATATAAATTTGCGCAAGTCTCTCAGTGTTAAAAGTATTCCTAATTGGAATAAAATGTGCCGATTTGGTTAATCGATCCACGATTACCCAAATCGCATCATGACCTCGGGGTGTCTTGGGGAGGTGTGTCACAAAATCCATTGTGATCTGCTCCCACTTCCATTCGGGAATTTCTGGCTGTTGCAACATTCCCGAAGGTTTCTGGTGCTCCGCCTTAACCCTCGCACACGTCGTACACTTGCCGACGTATGTGGCTATATCCTTTTTCAAACCTGGCCACCAGTAAAATTCTTTAACATCCTTGTACATTTTATCTGATCCCGGATGTATGGAATATTTCGATTTATGTGC
This sequence comes from Bidens hawaiensis, assembly GCF_021521415.1. NCBI lineage: Eukaryota > Viridiplantae > Streptophyta > Magnoliopsida > Asterales > Asteraceae > Bidens > Bidens hawaiensis. Next base: position 212,168 of record NW_027494191.1, read on the forward strand.
TTCATCCATGATCAAATCACGAAGGTCATGGAGGGTCGGGATCCAAATCCGATTTTTGAAATAAAGAATTTCGTCCACACGCTGTTCGAAATTCTTCTCATTCCCGTAAAGTCCTTCTTTATCCAATTGGCCCTCTTTCAACGCCTCGCGTTGAGCGACTCGAATCAAATCTGAAAGGTTCGACTGGACTATCATCCCCAACGCTCGCACACGTAGTGGCTTGACTCGATCCTTTCTACTCAAGGCATCGGCTACAACGTTAGCCTTGCCAGGGTGATATCGTATGTCACAGTCATAGTCACTCAGCAACTCGACCCATCTTCGTTGCCTCATATTCAGTTCTTTCTGATCGAATATGTGTTGCAAACTTTTATGATCAGTGAATATGGTGCACTTTGTACCGTAGAGATAGTGTCTCCAGATTTTAAGTGCAAAGATGACTGCTCCCAGTTCCAAGTCATGAGTAGTGTAGTTTTTCTCATGAACTTTTAACTGTCGAGACGCATAGGCTATGACCTTTTTATTTTGCATTAACACGCATCCTAACCCTTTACGGGATGCGTCACAATATACAACAAATCCATCGTCTCCGTCGGGAAGACTTAAGATTGGCGCTTGGCACAATCTTTGTTTTAGCGTTTGAAACGCCGTTTCCTGCTCTTCACCCCATTCATATTTCCGATCCTTTTGAGTCAGGAGGGTTAAAGGTTGGGCGATGCTGGAAAAGTTCTCTATAAATCGACGATAGTATCCAGCTAAGCCTAAGAATTGGCGGATTTCCTTCGGAGATTTGGGCGCTTGCCAATTCTTAATAGCTTCAACCTTACTCGGATCAACGTGTATTCCTTGGTGGTTTATAACATGACCGAGAAATTGCACCTCTTGTAACCAGAAGTTACACTTGGAGAATTTTGCATATAACTTCTCCTGATCCAGGAGCTCTAAAACTAACTTTAAGTGTTGCTCGTGCTCCTCTTTACTCTTCGAGTATATCAAAATATCGTCAATAAATACAATGACGAACTTGTCGAGATAGGGTTTACAGACTCGGTTCATGAGATCCATGAACACCGCTGGCGCATTTGTTAGCCCAAAAGGCATAACTAAAAATTCGTAGTGGCCGTAGCGAGTCCGAAACGCGGTTTTTGGGATATCCTCCTCTAGAATTCTAACTTGGTGGTATCCCGATCTAAGATCAATTTTTGAGAAATAGCTCGCACCTTGTAGTTGGTCGAACAAATCATCGATTCGGGGAAGAGGATATCTATTTTTGATGGTTAATTTGTTCAATTCCCTGTAGTCAATGCACATTCGAAGGCTTCCGTCCTTCTTTTTCACAAATAGTACAGGTGCACCCCACGGGGAATAACTGGGACGTATAAATCCCTTATCCAACAATTCCTGCAACTGGTTGGATAGTTCTTGCATCTCGGACGGTGCAAGTCTGTAAGGGGCCTTAGCAACAGGGCCGGCTTGAGGTAACAGATCGATTCTGAATTCGACCTGTCGGGTTGGCGGTAATCCAGGAAGTTCCTCTGGAAAAACTTGTGGAAATTCGCGTACCACGGGAATATCGTCCACCCGTTTTCCTCAGAATCAGCGGCCGTCAGGCTCGCTAGATACGCCACACATCCCTGACGTATATATTTCAACACCTTGAGGTGGGATATAAATGGTATCATGGTGCCGGATTTTTCTCCCTGCACTAATACCTCCTCGTCATCCGACACCCGGATCTTGACGGTTTTCTTTTCACAGTTTATTTCTACCCTATTACGAGCCAACCAATCCATTCCCACTATCACGTCAAAACTACCCAATTCTACCGGTAACAAGTCAATCAGGAAGGATTGTTCGCTCAGAATAAAAGGGCAATTCCGAACAATCCGATTAACTATCATGGTTTTACCGTTAGCGACCTCTACGGTGTAGGGTTCTATGGTTTCACCAATAGGAAGGTTTGCTATCGAAAGGAACCTAACGGAGACAAAACTTCTATCGGCGCCTGTATCAAATAATACAGAAGCGTAATGATCAGAGACGAGGAAGGTACCTGTCACTACGCTGGGGTCCTGGCGCGCCTCGTTCGCTCCCATCACAAATGCCCGGCCTCGCGCCGGATTGGACGCCGATGGCTGACCCGCGAGTTGTCTCCCGTTTCCTCCCTGATTCAGTTTCGGGCAGTTCCTTTTGAAGTGATCCGTGCTGCCGCATTCGTAGCAAGCACGGCTAGTGGTCACCATCTGGTTTCCTTGCGGGTTCTGCTGTCGGGCTGGTTGAGTTCTAAATGGTTGCGCCCGAATAGGTTGCGGTTGACGGTTCAGGTTGTTCAGATTTGTCTTACAATTTGGTGCGTAGTGTCCAACCCTGCCACACCGGTGGCACACCACCTCCTTGCACACGCCACTATGGTGGTAACCACATTTCCCACATTTAGGAAACGTTCCCCTCTGCGGTTCTTGCCTTCCGCCCGAACTAGTCATGGCATAGCTCTGGGCAGCGGGCCTAGCTCGTTTACCTTGCTGTTTCTCTCGGATCCTATTGTCATACGTACCTCGCTTTCCCCCGGCCGACTCTCCCGTCGCCTTTATCGATCCGCTCCTTAAGAAATCATACGTGACAATACCAGCCTGTGTCACTGCACCCTCATACGTCTGGTGCCCTCCCGTGTTAACTATACTCCTCACTACTGGAGTAAGTCCCCAAATATAACGTTCCACCCTCTTTGACTCTGGGGTGACCAACCACGGCACTAATCGTGACAGTTCATTAAACCGGTTGGTATATCCCAAGTGGTCCGCCCCATGCATCTCTAGGTTCCACAACTCATGTTCCAGTTTCTGCAATTCATTCTTTGGGCAGAAATGTTTCAAAACAAGATCCTTAAGCTCTGTCCAGGTCATGCGGTTTGTCGCCGCCTGACCTCGAGTCTGTACTATGGTGTTCCACCATGTCAAGGCATGGTCTGTGAACGTACAGGTGGCGTACTTAACGACACAATCCTCGGGACAGTTGCTGATATTTACCACTGATTCTATTTTCTCTAACCATTTCACTAACCCATTCGGTCCTTCCGACCCGTTAAATTCTAAAGGCTTCCATAACATAAAATCCTTGATTGAACAACCCCTGGATGGTCCAGTGCGGTTGGTCTCTACAGTAGGGATAGGGCCATTACTGTCGGTAGCGACCACCGTAGGCGGTGCGTCATTACTCGGCATAGTGTTGTCATTCCTTGGAGGATTAGCGTTTTGTTCCCCGTCATTATTTATGGGCGTTTGATTGCTCGGAGGGGTTGGATTGGTCGAGTTATTAATACTGGCGGCGATGCGCGATACTATATCCGGTATCGCCGCCTCCAACTGTTGAGCAATCAAACGGCTCACATCTACTTCCGATATTTTCGTTGATCGTTTCGGTGCCATTCTACACAACATCAAGGAAACACATATAATTAATACCATTCCAAATTATGAAACACAAAACACATTCCATACATTAATAAACATTAGTACATATTGCACAAACATCCATTTACATACTTCCCAGTCATCATTACATAACTAAGTTTTAATACAAAGGGCCTATGTTGGTATCATCCTCGACATAACCCGCAATGGGTCAGTGCTTGAATGATACCCAAAAGTATCGATAATGATATGCCCTACAAGAGACCCCCTATGGGCCAGTGGTTGTACTATAACTAAACAAGATTCACTCCGTGTTAGTATCACCACTAACTACTTACACGGAGTATCAAAAAGCGGTTCAAGATTCTACCATCCAACACATCTACACATGGTGGTAAACCAACCCCACCAACACCGCCACCAGCACCACCAACACCGCCATCATAACCCGCATTCGGGTTTCCATCTGGTCGATCAACCAGTGGGAGTATGAGCACTCCCTTTTTAACTGGTTAATAGCATACTGGTGGTCCAGTATGCTGTCCCCGAGGTACGCTCGCCTCTGTACCCCCACGACCAGGGCGGCAGAGTGCTCGTTCACCTGCTCGGTGAGAACACGTAGCCAAGCCGCCAAGTCCCGCTCCTGCCTTGGCAGACCCCACACAGGTAGGGTTGCAGGCTCGGGTTGGGGGCGGGAAGACTCGCCCCGGTGGTATGTGGATCTGGGTGGGGTAACAGTGGGCGGAACATACGGGGCACTGATCCGCGCCGTGAGGCGGGGACCGTGTCTGGGGGGAATCGGGGCGGTCTGTGGTGCGGGCGGGGTAGGAGACCTGGTAACCCTAGCAGGGGAGGGTAAACTAGCACTCCTAGCTGGGGTGGTCTGTCTAGAAGTACTATGACTAGCCTCCGAAGGCTCGGAGCTGGGTGCTACACTTGGGCTTCCAGAGGCCCCGGAACTGACCTCTTCCGGGTCCTCTTCCGTCGACACACTAGGTGTTCTTGCCATTTTTACCTGCACACAAGTTAACAAACATATAGTCCCTTTTTATAGTGTAATTCACAATCAAATTAACATGCACTTACTTATACAATTTTACCACATAATAATATTATCATATACTTACACATATGTTGCCAATTTTACCTATTTAAATTCCCCGTGACTTCCCCTGAATTCCCTCGTGCAGACAAGTCGGTTATTATGTTCCGGACCATAATAACCCACTTGTCCATCCAAGTTCATCCCGATCTCATCACAATATATTATTAGTTGATATTCAGATCCTATAATACTTGAGCTACTGGTTATATTTTAGGTATCTTTTTCAGACATCCTAATTCTTTATAACCAATGGCTCTGATACCAAGTTCTGTAACACCCCGTAACCGCAGCGGAAACGTACACGGGATGCAACAGACACATCTGATATCAACAGCATTGCTTATAAAGAAAATACCACTACATTAATTTATAACATATTACATTGTTGCGAGTTGCGTTACAGTCTAGGTGTCACACACATATATTACCAATAAGACATTAATATATATTCATTACAAAACATAGAGCAGCAAGCTTCCAACAGGTAGCACAGATAGTTAAGCACATATCAATCATTCCAACTTGGGCATACCTAGAAAACATGTAAAGAAAACGGGTCAACTACGAATAGTTGGTGAGATTCACTATTTAAATAAACACTGACAAATCATTTTAATAATCATTTATTAACAATATAATCATGCTGGGAACTATGTTACCCCAGAACATTTCCATTAACTTCCTGGGAACTATGTTACCCCAGAACAATAATAACCCCTGGGAACTATGTTACCCCAGAACAATAATAACCCCTGGGAACTATGTTACCCCAGAACAATAATAACCCCTGGGAACTATGTTACCCCAGAACAATAATAACCCCTGGGAACTATGTTACCCCAGAACAATAATAACCCCTGGGAACTATGTTACCCCAGAACAATAATAACCCCTGGGAACTATGTTACCCCAGAACAATAATAACCCCTGGGAACTATGTTACCCCAGAACAATAACACATGATAAACATTTTGTATATTCTGTGCATCAGACCATATATATATAAATGTACAAGTATTTCCATACGATCGGTATGTACTTAAATACTTAAATAAGACATGTTTTCCGCCCCGGAAAAATATAATTAAAACAATTCATTAAAAGGGGCTCGTGAAAACTCACCTTTTGTGAGTCGGTGAGTAATACAAGGAACAGCTACGTGCCTGGATCTGTAATATAATATCTAGTCGTTACTATATAATTCCCATAACTTAAATATGTATCAATCGGTACATCTGGGAACATTGTTAACCCAGTACTGTACTCGATTCGGGGACTATGTTAACCCCGTGACACTTCTAAGGACTCAGATTGTGACATTGCTTAGAGTTTGACAGTCAATTTAGTTAAGGTGATGAAATTATAGCTCGGTTTGACACCCCGTTTGGCCGTGGGGCCCGTTCCCGATATTTCGGTGCCGGAAACGGTAAAATCGGGTAAAATTACCCAAATCATCCGAATTATTTTCGGATGATTTATTTTTACTTAATTTACTTAGATTTATGAAATAGTCCATTTTTAGAGTTTTCATGTACCAGTCAGCTCACTTATGCGAACTTTGCCGGTTTTCACGTTTTAAGCTTTAAAAACTTGTTTTTATGTTCTTTTTAGCACAAATAATTACCCGATTAGTCTCGGGTCTTGAAATTTTGCACAAAACTTAATTTGACAGTAAGGAATTTTGTAAAATTTTCCCAGATTTATTTTCCTATATTTACATTTATTTATCTATTTTTAAATCTTATTAAAATACTAAATATATCAAAAATACCAAAACACTTTTAGAAAAATCCCAAATTTTTCTGGGATGATCTCTATCATCCTCATAACTTTCTGGAAATTTTCCAGATTTATTTTCCTATATTTACATTTATTTATCTATTTTTGAATCTCATTAAAATACTAAATATATCAAAAATACCAAAACACTTTAGAAAAATCCCAAATTTTTCTGGGATGATCTCTATCATCCTCATAACTTCCTGGAATTTTTCCAGAATTTAAAACTTATTTTTCAAGCCATTTTCACCCAAAACCGAGCTAGAAAGCCCTAGAACTCGTTTCACCGAAAAGCCTACTTAGACTTTTCCAACTGAGCTCAAATTTTGTGGGTGACTTTTATATGATATAAAAAGCTTATCTTAAATTTTCCGGAATTTTTCATCATGTTTTGCTATTTTTCACTATTTTTGGCCAAAACCGAGCATTAAATTCACCAAATATTCATCTTTTATCCAAAAATTACCAAAAATTCACAGATCTCATATTTTCATGTGTAGATCATCTCTGTGAAATTTCGTGACCCGACTCTAAGCACACGTAAATCTGTCCATTTTTCATAAACACACGAAAACCGAACTATTTTGTGTTTTCTAGCTTTAGATCGCAAGGATCTCGGTTTCTAGCCTTTGCTAGCCGCTAGATACAACACTTACAAGCACATCAACACCACACCAAGCAAGTTATACCCACAATCAAGCCATTTCTTTCCTAGTGTCGGTTAAAACATCAAAACAACGATTTTGACCGTAAAAATCCATTCTCGACTCTTTTTACTCATTTCTTGGACCAAGATCCCTTGTATAACTTGTATACATCTCTTGGTCATGCAAGAGTCGGTTTCATCTCGGATTTTCACCCGTCTTTCACATGGAAAATTCATTTGACAAGATTTCAACCGTAAAAATTCATTCTAAACACTTTTAACTAATTACTTGGATCAAGATCCTTTGTATAACTTGTATACATCCTTTGATCACACGAGAATCGGTTTCATCTCGGGTTTTCACCCGTTTTTTCACATGAAACTTCCTTTTCTCAAGAATTATGCAATTAAAAACAAGATTCAAGTATCAAAACATGCTTATACCTTCAAGTTTTTGGTTGGAGATCAAGGGATTGGATGAATGCTTGAAAGTTGAGAGAGTTTGAGAGTGTTTTTTTTAAAAAAAAAAAGAAAAGTATAATGTGTATGAGTGTGTGTATAGGGGCCGGCCAAAGAGGGGGTGTGGGGGGGGCCCACATCTCAAATATTGTCCACACATTTGGATTACACAATCCGGATAATGTTGTGGATAATCTGGTTCAGTTCGTTTCTCGTTTAAACTCGTAATTCGGCTTGAAACGAAATTAAAATGGTCGTTTTTCGGGTTAAAGTAAAATTTTCATAAAACTGATTTAAAAACTTTCAAAACTTAACCCATGACATTAAAACATCATGTCATTAATAATTACGCATCTTTTTCGGCTTGATTGATCGTCTCTTGCTTGGTTTGGTGTTAAAGGTTTCGTTTATCGTACCGACGTACAAATAAATCGAAATCCTTTTTCTGTGCTATAATTCACTTATCCCGAAGCATTAATACCTCGTAAATATCACTAAACATTATATACTTCGACTATAATGTAATTCCCGATTCGTTCGGGTTTCAATAATCGTTCATTGGTTAATTGTAATTCCAATATGATTCACTATATAATTGAGTATGATTCATACTGTGAACCATATATATTCGTATAAACGTGCTATAACTCATATAATCAATATTAAATAACACGTAAATAGTATATTCCGGCTAGGGTATACCTGAATTTGCCGGAATCGTTACAATTAAGCCTCAGAAATGAAAAGTCCATAGGTGGGGGGAGGCATCATCATTGGTGTTGGAGAAACCACCAAGGTAGCAGTTGTAGGCCTTGGCAATGTAGATAAAACGGATTGTGGAATCATGCCAAGCCTAGGATCCGACGTTAGTGTGGTCGTCAAAGTGAGTTCTGGGGTGCTAGTAGTAAGTGGCACCATCGGTCTTTGAGGAATGGACGACCTTGGAGACTGAACTCCTGATGAAATACTAGCACCAGCCGATACACGTCGTTTAGATGACCCTTCACCGGCCACCTCTTTCCTTTTACGTTTATGTTGAGCAGCTATAGCAGAAGCTGCCTCAACCTCAGCATGTTGTTAAGCTGGATCACCACCATCACCATCACCACTATCACCATCATCACCCTCATCACCATCATGCCAACCTGGTCGTTCCTCACGCTTAGAATCCGAGTCATCGTGGATTCAGCGATCATTAAGAGGACATACATAATCTGGATTCACTAGATGACCAATCAATCTTTTGAATGGTGGATGTGGAATCTGCCTATAACTCTTCATTCGATGAACGGTATCTGCAGTCATATGGTCAAGAACCATCACATCATCCTGTAGATTTTGATCAATCACCAGGTCTAGAATCAGGTCTTGAATGATAAGCTGAATGAACCGAAGATACATTAAGAATTTCTTGCGTCTATTCATCACAAGACAATTCTCCTGGAGATGATAAAAGATCATCTCAGAAAAGTTGAATGGCTTATTCAATATCAAGGCAACAAATGCTGATTGTAACATAACCCGACATTCATCAAAGCCACCCTTCCGTCCACCAAGGAAATGAATTAAGACATGAAGTAAGTACTTGTATGTTGGGCACAAGTACGCCTTGTTATACATGGACTTTCCCAAATCACCAGTATAGCGGACACAGGCTGATAAACCTCGAATCAACTCGCGATTAAATTCACACGGGTTATCCATATTATCATCAAAATGCAAAACTCTTCTGATAAATCCTCGTGTAATAATAATGGACTTCCCGTTGATAGTAGATGTGATGTGATTCTCAGATTCAACATAGCGGGCTGAATTCCAGAATTGACGTATAATGCTGAAATAAACATTCGGTCGAGCAGTCACAGCATAATGAATCACCGAACGTCTTATAAATGTTAACAAATCTCCAAATACGTCCTCATCAGCAAAGTTCGTACCATCAAAAGCACAGATGTTGTATGATAATAAAGATAACTCATGTTGTTGTTGTTGTTGTTGTTGTTGTTGTTTTTGTTGTTGTTGCTGTGGTGCAGCAGCAGCAGGATCCTGATCCATATTGTCAGCCATTACACTATATAAATAAACCCGAGAATTAGTGACAATAAAATAATAAATATAATTAAAAGATTAAAATTTAAAATAATTTATAAACTTTTAATTTTAAAATAATTTAAAATGTCATTCGTTAAATATTCTTATTTGTTATAATGAATTGGAGATACGTTATAACGAATCAGTTACTTCGCTATCAAGTAAATAAGGACAAATTAGGTCTAACGAATCAGGAATAAGAACTAACGAATTAAGACTTGATTCGTTATAAATTATAATTAAGTATCCTGATTCGTTTGATCTGTGTAACGAATTGGACACGAATTAGTTCCAATTCGTTACACAATAACGAATGGCCTTTTAAGCTTAATCTTTTACTAATAAAGTCCAAGTCAAAATTGGCAAGAACATCAAAAAGTCAAAAAAGCAATCTGCAATCAATTCAAACATAATCATCGATGTAAAACTAAATAAAAGATCACATGAATCTCGGAAACACATCGAGAACTGAGTTGTAATGATCATTTGTACTAAATCATGGTACATATTAGGTAAATTAAGGTTTTTATAAATAGCTTAAAAACTGATACAATAATCGATTAATTACGCCTGCAAATGTTCATGAAAAATGACGAAAATCATCACGCCGAAATCTCTGTTACCTTATGATTCAAAAACACGGATGATTATTAAGTATAATGATGATCGGATAATCAGAGAAAAATTTGGCAGAGTAACAGTAGGTTAGTGAAGAAGAAAGGTGAATAGAGGAGAAGAATGGGTTCACGAATCCCTATTTACTCTGACATGGCACAATCTCCAATGCAACGAATCATCTGATTCGTTTAAACTTGAAATAACGAATCAAGTGATTCGTTATCATAAAAGCACACGTGGCATAACGAATTAACGGTAATTCGTTAAGTTATGTATAACGAATTAGAAGTCATTCGTTACAGAGTGGCGGAAGTGAATTAAGTTAATGAATTACAGCGCAATTCGTTATGAATGACACTAATTCGTTACATTTAACGAATTATATTTATGTATTTTTAAATTAAATAATTAAATAAATCAATTAAAAGAATAAATACATATCAATACCATTTGTTTATTATATAAATAAACGAAATCCTGTATCTCGATGATCAAATACCTTACCATGTTTTACGTTTAAAACACTTAACTTTAAACGAATGATTAAATAATATGTAAAAGAAAAATAAATCTTTTTGATGTTTTGATCTTTTGATGTAAAATATTTAGAAGAAAAAATTATCCGAAGGTAAGACCTAAAACAGAAAAAAAAAATTGTGTTTTTGTATGATTTTTCAAAAGCAGTACATATTTTTGAATTTTTGCGAGTTTAAGTAAAGAATCATAATGACCAAATTGCCCTTCCAGCACAGTTATATATTTCAACGATATTGTTAACGGCGTTAAGTCGGTCATTGATATTGTTGTCCACTTAAATCTTATAACAAACTTTAAAGCGTTTTTGTGATATGATTAATTGTTCAATTAGAGCACAGAATATCAAAAACTATCAACCTCTAATCTCGGTTCAAGCTTAGTTTGCTTTTTACCATATCACCCCAACTTGACTTAAACCATTATAATGTCGATCAAAATTTTAATTTTTAGAACTTTTGAGCAATGCATCAAGTTTCTTTTACTGTGAGTGAGTATGCATGAGTCCATCTGTCGGCTTACATACATTGTATCCCCTGGGGTCCGTTTCTTATTGGTATTGAGATGCACGTAAGGGAGGAACAAATGTATGACTAACAGCGGATTTTGATCAAGTCAGTAGTTTAATATTTGTACGAAGTACAACAGTGATCAAGTTTAATGACTTTGGGTTTGCTCTAAAAGAAGATGAAATATTCATGCATATGAATACCCAAATGATTAAGCCGCATAAAGACTCACAGTTTCCAGAATCTTAACGCTTGTTATTTGTTTTATTTTATTTTTGGTGATCAGACAAATATAAGGTTTGAGTATGACAGACTATTACAATTCTGCCATCCTTACCGAGATTTTTGGTAGAAACTAACACCTCTTTCAATTTGGCATTTCTTTATGTTTATATCACATATTATACTCTAACAGCTTGTTTAAGACCTATCAATGCACCGATGCAATTAAGCACACAGTTTTTTAAGTTTATTTCTTTCTGGATATGGGATCAACAGAACAATGTACTATCATTTTCTCTTTTTGCTTCAAAACTCAATTTTTGAGGAGCATAAAAATAAATTCAATCGCCCTGGTCACTTTTAGTTTATAGATTAATGGCTATCCTATCAATCTACAATTAGATAACAGGACCAAAACATGTAAACATGTTCCACAAACTTAAATAACCGACATACTTTTCAGCGAAAGAGTAAAGTAAAACGCATAACAATCGCCCCAAAAACTTTCCATTGTTAGGTAAATTGCTATCCCGAACATTTACAAGTAAATATCAGGACCAAACATATACAAGTATATGTCCTTCAAATGTAGGTAATTGACATAATTTTCAGCGAACGTATGCAAAAATATTTTGGATTTTCTCTTTACATTTATAAACACAATATTTTTATCTATTTCGGATTTTTCTATACATACTTAAAAACAATATTTTTGGTTTTTGAAAATTTTTAAGTATTTAATAACAAGAAAATACAATATTTTTGGCTTTTTTCAATTTTTTTATCTATAAAAACGAAAAGCACAATATTTTTGTATTATCTATTTCTATTTCATCCTCTAAAATCTAAAACCAAAATAAAACGCGTTGATGGACTAAATGAATTAAATAAGCCATCATAATCAAACATCCAATCAGGACCTTTTCCTTAAGGTGGTGTGGTGTACCTTTGACAATCCACATGGTACCACTCCTTAACACACCCTAAAGTGAAATTAAATACCCTTTTCTTTGGAGAAGCGTAACCCAAGAAATAACCCTCAATGGCCTTTTCCTCAAATTTACCCCCATCTCTTTTCAACATCGTACAAGGACACCCAAGTGGTTCCAAGTATCTTAAATTAGGCTTTCGTGTGTTCAAAAGCTCATAACTAGCCTTTTGGAGTCTCTTAACAGTTAGAACCTGATTAAGCGTATAACAAGCAGTACTCACAGCCTCATTCCAGAATTGGACAGGAAGTTTAGAACCGGCTAGCATAGTTCTAGCTGCTTCAATCAAAGTTGTGTTTTTTCCTTTCAGCAACACCGTTCTGCTGTGGTACATAAGGGGCACTATATTCTTGATGAATTCCTTTTTGGATGCAAAAGAAATCCAATACATTGTTTTTAAATTCAGTAACATTATCACTTCGAATTCTCCTCACTTTATGCCTCTATAGTGATTCGAACTTAGTGATTAAATTTTGAACCACAACAGGTGTTTGATCTTTTGAACTCATAAATAAGACTCATGAATATCTTGAATAGTCATCGGTAACTACAAGATAATACCAATCTCCAGAGATACTCGCACGATTCACAGGACCAAATGAATCCATATGAAGTCGTTCTAAAGGAGTATCAATGGAGTTCAATAACTTAGACGAATGTGACTTTTTCTTCTGTTTTCCTTTCTTGCAAGCAACACGATGGTCAAATAACTTAAAGCTCTTCAAAGAAACACCTTCGACCAAGTCATTTGCTATTAAATAATTCATCTTTCGAACATGAATATGACCCATCGTACGATGCCATAGAATAGAGTCCTTTTCAGTTGCTTTAGATACGAAACATGTTTCGATCGATGTAGATATCTTACAACTCATATTTAAGACATAAATATCAATCAATCGAGGTGATCTCATGACAACCATGTCCTCGGGAATGACATATCCCGGTTTCAGAATCAGACATTCTTTATCGTTAAATACAGTAGTGTACTTCTTGTCACAGATTTGCGACACACTTAATAAATTATGATCAACTTTATCACAGTAGTTGACTTTCTCAAACATGACATGCCCATTTGAAACTTCACCTTCTTGTGTTATCATACCCCCAGAATTCCCAGCAAAAGCAACATACCCTCCTTTAATATTTCTAACATTTGTTAAGAGGTCGAGATTTCCTGTGATATGACGAGAACATCCACTATCCATTATCCAGTTCTCACCAGACACGGTCTTGGATGTACCCTACACACAAATTGAAAATGATTAGTTCAAAAAGGCAGCCCAGGCCTCAGTCTTCGGCACCTTTTGAGTTTCATGAGAAGAATCAAAATTAGCCGAATTCAATTGTTGTTCAACAACTTGGGAATAAGTTACAGGCCTTTTAGATTTTCATCTCAGATAGGCAGCTTGACGACATTTGAATTCACGTTCTTGCAAATTGGCTCGATTGGAACAAACTTTGGTTTTACTTGACCATATGTTTCATTCACATGAATCACCTTACGTGGGTTAACATTAGAAAACATGATATGAGTATCATCATCACACGACAAAGGTCGTTTCAGAATCTACTTTATCACAGGAACCGGTTTCGATTGGTCCTTAACAAACGGATGAAGATGCTGAGATTTCTTCTGTCCACAGTTTCTGACAACATGAACTTGTTGACCACAAAGATAGAAACTTCGCATGTCCACACAATCATTTTGAGGTTTGGCAAAAACAGATGCCACAAAAGGTTGATGACTCACATTCTTAGTAACTTGGCCAAATCATCAGACGACACCGATTTCTTTTTCAGATAGAAATCAAGATTAGAGCAGTTTGAAAAACTTTGTAAAGTGTCATCTCCACTTGATTTCACAAAATGAACTTTCTTGGCAGTTTTTAACAATTGCTTAGCTTTAATCAATGGGTCTGATGTGTTTGATGTTTTGGCACAAACAAACTTACGTTCAAGATCTTGTATCTTGGACGTTTCATTGTGAAAGACACTTTCAATCAATTCAAGTTTGATGATACTAGTCGGAATGTCTTTCTCAGTGAACATGGTGTCCAAACCCTTTAACTTAAACACACGACCAGTAGAAACTGAAGGATTTATGAAACACAATAAATCCTCATCCGAAATCTTTGGTTTGTCAGATTTCTTCGAGTTAACCTTAACATGTGTTTTCTTTTTCTCTTGAACTGTATTTGAAACAAATACGGCCTCCTCAAATTCATGAGGTTCACAAAGGATATGATTCGATCTTGGAATGTTCTCATTTTTGTGTATAATCTCTGGTTCAAATACATCTTCAATGATGACTTTATCTACATTCTCAACAAAAACTTTATTACTTTCAACATGAGATTTTTGAGTTGACGATTGGACTTTAACATGATTAGCTTTTACATGTTTAGGTAACCAACAGGTTCATTCATAATTACCTCTTCTTCTTTTCTAGCAAAAGGATTTATCGTATAATCATTGTAAAACGGTGGTGGTATTTCAACAAAACCAATACCCTTTTTAGAATCTTTTTGCTTGAGATACTTCGATTATCTCATTTAGCAAAAATGATGAGTTTCTAAACTTTCCCAACTTTTTATTCAACTAAAGAACTTCATTCTCAAGCTCGGTTATCTTAGAACGATGTTTCAAGATTTCTTGAAAAATTTTGATCGTTAATTGTTATTTTAACAGATAACTCAGCTTTGAGATCATGATTACTTATCGACAATGCTTCAATTTTCTCCCTAAATCTCATTTGAGATTCTAAAGATTTTCTATAAGTATCTTTAAGTGAAGCAATTTCTTTCACCAAAAAATCATTATGATTTTTCAATGATTCTAAGTTAGTCTTGTTTTTCTCACAATCAACACAAGAAGCAGAAGGACTAACCTCGTTAATCATGGCCATGCAAGCAAAAGTAGTCGGTTTCTTCTCACATGAATCATCAGAATCAGACTCAGTATCATTGTCAGAAGATAGCTCACTCCCACTTGCATCTTGAAAATTTTCGTTTAACCCGAACATAGCCAGATTAGCTTGATTGTCGTTGTACAGCAATCTTTGTGACCAATCAGTTCCATCCATGTTAGACAGCATAGCTTGTGACCCAGAAGAAGATGGTTTGGTTCCAGAAGACTTAACAGCATCATTTCCAGATTTACCAGACTAATTTCGATCTTGATTTTAGGACCATTATACTCCTTCTTTGGTTTATCACATTCTTTGGCAAAATGTCCAAACTCTTGACAATTATAACACTTAACTTTCAATTTATCAAACCCAAGCTTCTTGTTTAATGATGGAAGATCTTTGTCAGTTCTTTGCATGAATCTTTTCACCTTTCTGACAATCATTGCCATATTCCATTTCTAAATCCATGAGTTCCAAATCATCAGGATCGATTTGGTCATAATCTTCATCAGTTAATTCACTAGTAGCAATTTTACTGCCAACCAGATTTTCATAAGAAGACATGAAAGCACTCAAGAAGGAAAAATTTTGTTCAGCTTCCATCATATTCACAATCGGTGGTGTTGTAAATTGAGGTGCAGCAACTGAAGTTCCAGAATTACCAGAAGATCCAAAACCTTCAGAAGTATAGAAACAAGCATGTGGATCACTGTAGGTTGCTGTGGGATTTTCTTGTGCATTTTGAATGAGAAATGAAATGATTGAAGCAATTGCGAGCTTAAAGGCATGCTACCACCATAAAAAGCTGGATCTTGACTTTCTTTCGAAGTCTTTTGACATCTCAAATCATATTCTCGAGCTTCAACTTTTTGCATAAACTCGGAAGCAGTCAAATCCTCATTCTTGAAATAATTATTCTCTTTCAACACCATTAAAATTGTCGAGTAAGAACTGGGTAAAGCATTCTTGATTGTATCAATCTTATCAGATTCAGATGGTTCAATCTTTAACTTATCCATTTCAGCAATTAATGATTGAAACGAGTAGTCATTTCCTCAATAGTTTCCCCTTTGAGTAGATTAAATTTTCTGAATTGAAACTTTAACATCACCTTTTTACTTTCCTCAGTGTTACCCATACTTCTCATTTTGATGTCTTGAAACAACGAAGCAGTAATCTTGATACTACCCACTTGATGAAATATATTATCTGGTAAAGCCATAGTAAGAGTTGAATGAGCTTTAGTTTCAATCTCTGGCGCCTTTTTCTCCTCTTGCGAATATTGTGAAATAGCTTTAGGGGTAAAGCCAATAGTCTCATCTCCAATCATCGGTATAGTGTAAACCTCATCAAGACAATAAGAATAGTCAGGATGAATAGAACCAAGATGAGCACGAAAACAAGGTTCCCATTTAGCAAAGTCGCTAAATTTCATCAATCGAGGACACTTTGAATGAGATCCAATCTCAGTATCCAATTCTAACATCTATTGCATGAGTGTGTTTTGAGAAGCTAACGCATAAAACCAGCCATCTTGAAAATTAGCAAACTGTGAACAGTAACTAAAACGAACTGTGGACAGTGTTTATAATGAATTAAAATAACGAATCAATTATAACAAATTGATAGTTATCTGAGTAACGAACAAGAAACAGTGTCACATGAATTAGCTTATGACAAATTGGTAATGAATCACCAACGAACTAAGTCAACGAATCAGATGAAGTTGACGAATGAGTTGACGAATCAGTTAACGAATTAGATTAACGAATCTAAATTCAAAGTAATGAATCAGATGAACGAATCTCTGAATCCACTTAACGAATCAAAGTGACAAATTGCCAACGAATCAGGTCAACCTAACGAATCAGATCAACAAATTTCTTATTCAAGGTAACAAATCAAGCTAACGAATTAGCTACAGTTAACTAACGAATCAGTTGGTTATAACGGTTATAACAAACTCTGACAACTATTGCCACGTGGCAAAGGTTTGTTAGATATGAGGTTAATGAATCAGACCACGTCTCTGACAAATTAGATGACACGAATCAGATTTGGTAACGAATTGAGTAACGAACCGGGTAACGAATTAATAATGTTTAACGAACTACTTTAACGAATTAACTGAAGATATAACGAATCTTCAACAACTGATGAAGATCTTCAAATCTTCATCTTAATTTCCAGATTTCTAGAAAAAATGAAGAACACCAAACACTATCTCAAATCTATAATACTAACTCGGTACTACACCAAATCATTCATATAATAGCTCAAATTACTCGGAAACCCATTGCGAAACCAAATTGCAACAAGCCATGTGTTAAATCAATCAATAACCAAACCAATTGTCCAAAAAACCATCCCACGTTTTCGTTCAATTTTCGATCCAATCAAAACCAACACTAATCCAAATCAATATCCAATTCCAATCAACCAAACAATCCGTATACCTAACTAAACACAAATCCACATTAACTCAATCCATATTCAACCAAATCAACACTGATTTTAATTAAATTCAAACCAAATCTTAATAAAACTAATATCATACTTATAAACCCTCAATTAACAAACTAGAATACTAGATCAAGAGCAATCGAACCCCTAAAGCTCTGATACCACTTGAGAGAACATGGATCTAACTCAGATCTATAACGATTTACACTTAGATCTAATATCGTGAGGATCTAGTTCATGATTACTCTTAACTATTAGGTTATATTAGGTGTATATATGTGTATATATTATAGTAATATGTAAGATATATGAAGTTTTGAACGAGAGTACAATTGGACAGCAATTCAATAAGGCTAATTCCAAAACTTAACTTAACTGAGGGTGAACTCTCTATATATAGAATATGGAGTCTAGTTCGTTACACATTCCGTAAAGAACTGGCCTCCCACTTCGTTACATTACAAACCGACTTATAAATATAATGAACTGCCCTCTAATTCATTAAACATCCTTAACAAATTAGGGGAGATAATAACTTAAACATCTAGTTCGTTAAACATCCTTAACGAACTAGATAGATCATAACGAACTAAACAATAATATAAATAACTTTTACATTATAATAATAAAATGATAAGTATAAAGACTCGAGGTGCAAAACCATGCACTAACAATAAGTATAGCTTATTTGAACAAATCTTGAAAATTGGTATAAAAAGATTATTTAGAGTTCAATACTTCAATAGTTTGATGGAGCTCAAATCGTTACCATGGTTTGATGTGTATGACATTTGTACACATTATGACCTACTATGCAAAACGAAGAGTGGTCCTATTAAAGATATATGGGAGTTCATGGTGAATGAAGCTAAAAGAGGATTTAAGAAGAGGGTACCTCAGGTTCCTCGAGTTTTCATGTCAAAGTCTAGAAAGATCCTGAAGGAGAGTTGATTCGCACATTGATATATTCTCGACCAGATTCTCTACGTGTTATACCTTTATACTCGATGGAACAGGATTTTCATCCTTACTTCCTTAATTGGTCGTACTTGTCATTAACTACTGAAGATAGTATTTATATGGATCTTCGAGATAAGAAATATGATGTGATACGGGTTTATAATCCAATGTGGTTGGTGAAATGCTCATAGAAATACATTAAATTATTACATTCAAGCAGGATACAGTGTTCGGACGACAAAGTTAAAATTCAAGAAAATCAGTTCCAGGATACGGTGTTCGGACGACTCGCAAGAATATACATTCTGGACGTGCTTGGGAAACAGATTGGCGAGAGGTAAGTGGGGAACAAGATCGTATTGAGGCGGAGTTTGAGGCAGAACGTCAGGAGAGAATTACTCAGGTTTCAGGGAATCGTTTTCAATATATGCCAAGCCAAGTACCTCGTTCAATTTCACAACTAAAATCAACGAAGCCTTCGTTTGAAGAGGCAAGGAAAGCATATCGCAAGAAGCATTTTGGCATTGATTATAGACACAAGTACCTAGAACAATCCAAGGGGGAGTTTATTAGTGCAAAATGTCTAATGCTAGGTCTTGTAGGGTTAAACGAGCTAAAAATGTTAGATTTGTTATGTTAAGGGCGTATAAGTCAAGCTTACCAGCGTATAAGACTTATACGGTGTATAAGTCTTATACGTTGTAAGACTTATACGGTCCATAGGAATTCATGTATAAATATGCTTGATATTCTAATATTTTGTATTCTTTTGGTGAAAAACTTATCAATTGTACTCTGACATTGTTATATGAAAATAGTGATAATTACATGGAGTTGACATGTGTTTGATGCCTTTACTATTATGTTTCCGCCTTAAAGCTTAGTAGAGTAACACAACGAATTCGGTCCGTATCGTATTGCACCTCCACGTATACGATGAAACCTTATGATCCGGAAACCGGTCTTTTAGATGTCATTTTTGAAATGTTCGAAGGAAATGTTGAGCTGAAAGATATCAAGAAAGACAAATTGAAGCAACAACTTGATAGGTTCAAGTTCAAGGAAGGAGATAGGTTGAAATATGTTTTGCAAAGGTTTGTTGCTATTATCAATGAAATCAGAACCACTAACCTTGAAATAACAGATTTTGACCTAAACAAGAAGTTGTTATCATCTTTGTCTAGAGAGTGGTACACTGTAAGCAAGTTCATCAAGGAAAAGGAAAATTTCCCGACCTTCAAGCTAAATGATGTTATTTGCTTTTTACAAGCTGTTGGCATGAAATGATAGAGAATCACATGATAATGGAAGATAAACCAAGCTTCCAAGTTGTGAATGCTCTAATTGCACTAATGGGGAATCTGTCAACAAAGAACCATCAGCAAGTCCATATAATTGAAGAACCAAATGAGTTTAATGCTGAAAACCCAAGAGTTTTTGTTGTTGGTC
Organism: Bidens hawaiensis; assembly: GCF_021521415.1. NCBI lineage: Eukaryota > Viridiplantae > Streptophyta > Magnoliopsida > Asterales > Asteraceae > Bidens > Bidens hawaiensis. Next base: position 232,313 of record NW_027494191.1, read on the forward strand.
AGTCTAGCAATTAAAGTGGGTGGTCAAGGCTCAATGTGAAATTGATGGATGATGGTGATACATCATCAATGGCAAGTGGACATGCTCCCTATGTTGGAGATATTAATCATGGAAATGATTATCAAGATCTCTTCTTAATGTTCACTGATTCTTACAATGCATTTGTGGCCAAGAATTTAATTCACACAAGTGTGGTGCAAGATGACCTTGAACGAATTGATGATGATGATTTGGAGGATATGGATCTCAAGTGGCAAGCTGCAATGTTAGTTGTGAGAAGTAAAAGGCTATACAACAGAACTGGTATATTTTTGGTTTCTGGTACTAATGACAGAATTGGCTTTGAGAAGTCCCAGGAAATTTGCTATAATTGTCAACTACCAGGTCATTTTGCTAGAGAATGCAATCAGCCAAGACAATTTCAGAACAATAACCAACAAAGAAACCAGTTCTAGTACTAAAATCATAATCAAGGCCAAGAAATACAGTTCAACAACAACAATAACTTTCAACAACAAAATCATCAACAGATAATCCCACAACAACAACCATTTCAAAGAAACCAACAAAACCCTCCACAAGCTCCTACCAATCAAAACTGGAACAATGCCAATCAGGCAAGAAACCATGGAAATGTTGCTTTTGCTTAACCACAGCAAGATGGTGTGTTTGACTGGAGTAACCTTTCTAAAGAAACAGAGAAGGCTAATGTGGAATTCATGGAAAAAAATGGAAATGAAGCTAAATCCTCTTCATCTCAGGTACATTCAAATCCCACAACTTTTGAATTACTTGAGATCAATGATGATTTAAGAAAGGAAGTTGGTAAACTGCAATCTGAATGCTTTAAGAAACAAAGAATAATAAATGTTTATGAGATGAGTGAGTTAACATATAAAAAAAATCAAAAGTTTGGAACAAGACTGTATGGACAATTACAACATTCAGTTAAGATATACCACTGAAATTAAAGGATTAAAGAAAATGTATCTTGATAAGAAGTTGAAGAATACTCAACTTCAAGTTGAGGTTGATTTTCTAAGTAATCTAGTGTCCACTGGTAATATTTGTGGAAAGTTAAAGAAAATCAAGGAGGAGGATAAGTATAAGGGTGTTCCTCCACCATTTAATGACAGTTACACATTAAAGGTGGACAAAGAAAAGAGAAATGCTTATCTTGATCAATTCATAGATGTGTTTGAAGATAAGAAGGATTGCTGAAAACTATAAAATGGTTGAGGTTAATGAAGAATGTGAGTTTCTGATGAAGTTTGTTGAAACAAAAGAAAAACCAGTTGATAAATCTGTTGGAGTACAAGTTTCATTGGAAGATCAAGAAAGTGATTTGTTAAATGAAGATGATTTGAGTGATTCAAGTGATAGATGTTCAAGCTATGGCAGTTTAAAAGATATGAGAAAGAGTAAACAAAGTTCAAAGGACAAGATCCCTTTCCTACCAAAGAGTACTCCAAAGATGAAGAAACACCATGAGCAAATGAGAAAAGAACATCAATCCTTTGATATTTGTGAACCAAATGGTAAAAGAAATGAAATACAAACTGTTAAAAATTCGTCAAAGAAAAACAGTAAAACTTTTACAAGCAAAGTGTCCTCAAAAAGGACAAATGACAAGAACAACAAGAAAAATAAAGAAACCACCAAGAATGATGATCTCTTTCTACCAATCTGTCATGTTTTCTCCAATCAGGAACTGTTTGATGTTGGAGAGGTGGAAATCATGGAAGACTATATCAGAAGATGGTCAAGACCAAGGAATGATATAGATGAAAGTCAAATCAAATTGGAGAAGATAAATTTTGTGAAAAGTACTGTTGAAAGAGAAGATACCAAGATTGAAGAATTCCTACCTTTTTCAATCAACTTTAATGGTCTTATCACTCGCCAGAAGACCATTGGAGTTGATCCCCCAAGACCAAGTGAAAGATAGAAGAGGGGTAACTCAAGTGATCTGTGTAAAGGACAAGTTCGGTGCAAAGTCTTTGATGTTTATGCTCATCAAACTGACTCATGTCAAGGAAGGTTCTCACCAAAACCATTTCATGTCCCTGACCATATAATTTTGGACAGGATTTTGCATTCGACAAGACAAAGTATAATGAATACTTGAGTAAGCATAAGAAAAAAGGATGATGGTCAAGCTGTCATGACTGATGATGCACACATGATCAAGAAAAGAAACAGGCCCCAATGATCAAGAAACCGGTCAAAAATAAATCTTGTATGTCTCAACAATCTGTGAAGTCTGTTAATTTCAACCAGTTGTGAAAGTGAGAGCAAGATCAAGAAGAATTTATTCAATAGAAAGAAATCAAAAGAACTCACTTCTGATGAAAAGTTTCTCATGAAACATGGGTATGAACCATATGGATTTTTGTGGAAACCAAAGTATGAAACTCAAGTGACAATCATGAAAAGTGAATTTGTCATTAAAGAATGCACTATCATAGTTCACTATGTTGGAAAATTGTGTGAATCTGGTTATGAGAATAATGATTCTTGTGAGCTGGTTTATGAAGAACCAGAACCAATTGCAACTGGTGATGATGTTGCTAATAATTTGTAAGTTGAATCAGCTTGTGATTCATCACTTAACTAATACTTATTCTTTTGATTTATGTAGGAACAGTCCACACCAATGAATGATGTATGGTACATGGACAGTGGATGTTCCAGGAAAAAAGATCATTGGTAAACTATGAAGAGAAATTTAAAGGACCAGTTGCCTTTGGTAGTGATGAAAATGGAGGGAAGATTGTGGGTAAAGACATTCTTACCAATGGCAAAGTGTCTTTTGTTAATGTGTTTTATGTGGAAGGATTACAATACAATATTTTGAGCATATCTCAGATGTGTGGTAAGGGTTATAAGGTTGGATTTGATGATTAACACTGTTTCATCCTAAAACCTAAATATGTAATTCCTCCTGATATATCCATGTGAATTATGTCCCTTATCTCTATGATAGAATTATTCCATTATTGCTCACTAATAATAGTAGAATGAATGGTCCAGAGTCAAAAAGGGATTCTGGCCGAACACTATTGGCAATTGGCGCATACAATACGTCCAGTCGCTTCTCGTGGATTTTCATAACCCTGCTGTGCAAAAATGGGATTTTTTTATCACGATTAAAGATTCTAAAAGGAAAAAAAAAGTCATGATGATGGCCCCTAAAAATGGAAATTTGTATGAATTAAGAATGAAAGATGCCATTTCTAGAGGTGGAACATGTTTTGTGTCAAAAGCCACTGAAAGTGAAACAAAATTGTGGCATAGAAAGCTTTGTCATGTGAATTTGAAGAACATGAACAAACTTGTTAAAGGTGAACATGTCATTGGTTTACCCACAAGGGAGTTCAAGATGGATGACAAGTGCATTTCTTATCAAAAGGGAAAGCACCACAAATCATCACACAAAACAAAACTCATAAACTCCATTGAACAAGTACTTGAAATGCTTCATATGGATTTATTTGGTCCTGTGAGTGTTCCAAGCATTGGTAAGAAGAGATACTGTTTGGTGATTATTGATGATTTTTTAAGATATACATGGGTTTATTTTCTGAACTCCAAGGATGAGGTTGCTGAAATGATTAAGGGATGTGTGACAAGAATTGAGAACCAATTAGATGCAAGAGTGAAGGTCATGAGAAGTGAAAATGGAACCGAGTTCAAGAATGGGGTAATGATTGAATTTTGTCTGGCTAAAGGCATTTCACAACAATTCAGTGCCCCTAGAACTCCTGAACAAAATGGAGTTGCAGAAAGAAGAAACAAAACATTAATTGAGGCTTCAAGAACCATGATAGCATATGCTTACTCGCCTATTACTTTTTGGGCAGAAACAATTAAAACTTCTTGTTATGTTCAGAACAAGGTCTTTCTCAACAAAAGTCAAGATAAAACTCCTTATGAGCTTTTGTATAAAAGAAAGCCCTACATCAAGTTCTTCAAGCCCTTTGGTTGCAAGTGTTCTTTGTTGAATACCAAAGATTATCTGAACAAGTTCCAATCAAAATTTTTAGATTGTTTCTTTGTTGGATATTCCACATGACTCAAAAGCTTACAAAGTCTATGTGAAAGATCATCTGAGTGTGATAGAATATTAAGATATTATTTTTAATAAAAATCAATTCAACACTGTTGATGGAGCATCTTGGTTATTTGATCTGGAGAAATTAATCTAATCCTTCAAACTTTACCCTGAGGACTTTGATGATACTTTATATAGAACAAGTGTCCCTAAAGCTACTTCTAAGAAGAATGTTGACTTGGACAGATGTCACACCCGGCCCTGACTCGGCGGAAACAGCCGGGCGCGCGCGAGTGGGGATTGATACTTAAGCACGGGCCATTGCAAACATTCAAAGTAAGATTTTCATTGCGCATAAAATGTTTAATACAAATACATTACATTGTTTAAAAATTACATAAAAACATCCAAGTATAAAACTGTTGAAGATTTCCACGCCATATCCCCTTGCGCGGCGGGAACAACCATGCGCATCGAAGGGATAGAACTAAAATCTTCCAAAAAGCTAGTTTTAGATGTTCAACGTGAGGTGCTCTAAGTGTGACTCCATGCGCTACCTAGTTATTTCCTGAAAGACACGTAAAACATTTGAATCAGTATAAACTGAGTGAGTTCACAAGTTTTAGTAACTTGATAAATCGCATTGCATCATAGTCTTGATAAAAATCATATTGAAACACATTTCTGATTTCATGTCTAAACATATACTTGATAATCCGTATGAAACATAGATCTGACACATATTTCTGATAAAAATCGTTCCGCGGGCTACGCGCGAACATTACGGGGAACCGTGCTCGTCTGTGTAAGTAGCGCTGCCACTACGGGCGAAATAAGTAATACCGTCCCACGGGTTACGCGCGAACGTTTCTGGAAAACGTGCTCGTCCCTGCAAAGTGGCGCTACCACTACGAGCTAAATAATGTAATGTCGTCCCGCGGGTTACGCGTGGACATTTCTGAAAAAAAACCGTGCTCGTCTATGCAAAGAGGCGTTGCCCCTACGAGCTAATCAATAATACCGTCCCGCGGGTTACGCGCGGACGTTGTGCCGGAAAACAAGGCGCTCGTCCATGCAAAGAGGCGCGACCCCTACGAGCGGGCTCAAACCCATAGTACTGCCCCATGACCATACTAGGCACTCGTCCATGCAAAGAGGTGCGACCCCTACGAGTGGGTGGATCAAACCAGCAGTCCCTACCCTTAGAGTTCCAATGGTAAAGTGATCACTTACTCGAATTCTAGCGCACATACATCGAAAACCATAGATAACCGTTCGCATTGCTCATCATGAGACATAATTTAAACACATAATCGTTTGCATAGCTTGTAAGTATACCATGATAAAACATTATTTAAGTACGTGTCCCTGCCCCGAAAACAGTTTAAAAGTAGTGAAAATAGGGGCTGTGAGACTCACCTGTGGTTCTTGTTAAGGGATTAATCGAGATTCGGGTTTTCTTGGTGTTGGCCTCGGAATTGAAGGTCTAGAATACGATTAAATAACAAGAAGTATATATATTAAGATCAAGAAATAGGAGAATATAAGGGTTGGAAAGTAGATCTCAAGGTTATATTCTCGGCTTACCTAGTAACAGGATCGGAAATGAAAATAACGGATGCTTGGGAGATGATTAGTGCAAGTTTGCAGTTCTTAAGAGAGAAGTTTGAAGTGTGCTTTGGGTGATAATTTAGGTTACATATTTATAGGCAAACTCAAGGAAACACAATCCCTTGCTTTAGGGGATCGAAATCTTTTCATATCTAGGTGTAATGATGATAAAGTATGGAAATTATTATTATTTATTTAAAAGTGGAGTAGTGGATAAAAGATTTTGATTTGATTTGGACAGGACGTGCAGGTCTGTGGTTGGTGGGAGTAGGGTGGCTGACAGTTGACTTTTCATGTTACAGTGTGCTTTTTCAGATACTTTTGTCAGTGTACAGTAAAAAGTGGAAAATCTCTGAAACACGCTACTGTTTCCTTTTGGGCGGGAGTAATCTCCTTACATCCGGAGAATAGACTAAGTGTTCTGCGCGTATTACTTTGTGCGCATAGCTTTCTGCGTGAAGGACATTTCTTTGCTGCGGGTAGGTGCGTAACCTTCTCGCAGTCAGGGACATTGAGTTTCATTTGTAGATTCTCCAGGTGGTCTTGGTATTTCAACATAGTGATCAGTTATGTTGAAGTCAATTCCATCTCGGAGCTTCAGACAAACTAGCTCTCAATGTTCCCGCCATGGGGGGAGGTTAGTTCCCTTTCCGCACGCGCATAAACGATTTGGGATGCACCCGCCTTAGCATCATGCGAGACGGTCAACCCATTAGACAACATTAAGTTATAGAAACATAAAACCAATACACTCGCGCATGGCGCATATAACATATGCCCACGCTGGTTCTTATCATGGCGCGCTCGCGCAGGGTGCACATAACAAATACCCGCGCTGATTCTAACATAGCGCGCTCGCGCAGGGCGCACATAACATATACCCGCGCTGATTCTAACATAGCGCGCTCGCGCAGGGCGCACATAACATATACCCGCGCTGATTCTAACATAGCGCGCTCGCGCAGGGCGCACATAACATATACCCGCGCTGATTCTAACATAGCGCGCTCGCGCAGGGCGCACATAACATGCCCGCGCTGACTAACATAGCGCGCTCGCGCAGGGCGCATATAACGTGCCCGCTGTAACACCCCCCGCTGATTCTAACATAGTGCGCTTAATATTTACAATCACCTAATTATTAGGTTGATTACTTAGTTTATAGGGTTGGGAAATTACCGGGCGTCACATTCTCCCCCTGTTAAGAGAATTTCGTCCCGAAATTTAGGAGACGTCGCTGGCAGAAGCCATGTTCTGAAAGAGGTGTGGGTATTTCTGGCGCATTTGATCTTCTCTTTCCCAAGTAAATTCAGGCCCACGCCTTGAGTTCCATTGAACCTTTACTAACTTGATTCGACTTCTGCGCAACTTTTGTTCTTTCCAATCGGTTACGGCTATAGGCTCTTCTACGAAGTGCAGTTGTTTGTCGATGTGAATCTCTTCCAATGGCAAAATCAACGTTTCTTCAGATAAGCACTTTTTGAGGTTGGACACATGGAACGCATCATGAACTCCACTGAGTTCGGCGGGTAAACGGAGTTTATAAGCAACCGGACCGATCCTTTCCAGGATCTCAAATGGTCCAATGTAGCGCGGATTTAACTTTCCTCGCTTGCCGAAACGGGGGACTCCTTTCCATGGAGAGACTTTCAAAAGTACTTTATCCCCTACTTGAAACTCCAATGGTTTCCTTCGCACATCTGCGTAGCTCTTCTGTCTGTCACGCGCTGTCTTAAGGCGATCCCGTATCTGAAAAATCTTGTCTGTTGTTTCTTGGATCAATTCTGGACCAGTCATTTGCTTGTCACCCACTTCAGCCCAGCACAGTGGGGATCTACACTTGCGCCCATACAAAGCTTCAAACGGCGCAGCCTTGAGGCTTGTGTGATAACTGTTGTTGTAAGAAAATTCAACCAATGGGAGATGAGTATCCCAGCTACCTCCGAAATCGATTGCGCACGCGCGTAGCATATCTTCCAATGTCTGGATTGTTCGCTCGCTTTGCCCATCCGTTTGGGGATGATAAGCCGTACTCATGTCCAGACAAGTACCTAAAGCCCCTTGTAACGATCTCCAAAACCTTGAGGTGAACCGACTATCTCTATCAGAAATGATGGACACCGGGACTCCATGTTTTGAAACTACTTCTCGAATATACAATTGGGCTAACTTTTCCATCTTATCGATTTCCTTGATCGGCAGGAAGTGCGCTGACTTAGTTAGCCGATCTATAATAACCCAGATTGTGTCGTAACCCCCAGGTGTCCTTGGCAGTTTGGTGATGAAGTCCATAGAGATTTGTTCCCACTTCCACATGGGAATTTCTGGCTGCTGAAGTAACCCCGACGGTTTCTGGTATTCAGCCTTTACCTTCGAACACGTCAGGCACTTACTGACATACGTCGCGATGGCGCCTTTAAGATTGGGCCACCAATACAGCGCTTTAACATCTTGGTACATCTTGTCTGCGCCAGGATGTACGGAATACCGCGTCTTGTGAGCCTCGTTCAATACTTGTTCACGCAATCCTCCCTTGAGAGGGACCCATATGCGGTTAGCGAAATATAGATTGCCGTTCTCTTTAAGTTCCAAACTCTTAATCATACCCCCAAGGGATTCGTTTTTAGCAAACTCTGGTTTCAAGGCTTCTTGCTGAGCGTCTCGGATGCGGGTAGAGAGATCTGCGCGAATGGTCAACTTTAGAGCCTTGACTCGTAGCGTTTTTATTCGCTCCTTCCTACTTAGCGCGTCTGCTACCACATTCGCCTTTCCAGGGTGATACTTTATTTCACAATCATAATCATTCAACAATTCAACCCATCTTCGTTGCCTCATGTTTAAATCCTTTTGATCAAATATATGTTGAAGGCTCTTGTGATCCGTAAAGATTATACACTTTGTACCATAGAGGTAATGGCGCCAAATCTTTAGCGCGAAGACAACCGCTCCAAGTTCCAGATCATGCGTTGTGTAGTTCTTTTCATTGGTCTTGAGTTGGCGCGAGGCATACGCTATGACTTTGTCTCGCTGCATAAGGACACATCCGAGTCCCTGATGTGAAGCGTCGCAGTAAACGACGATGTCATCCGTCCCCTCGGGCAGAGACAAAATTGGCGCACTACATAACTTTCGTTTCAACAATTGAAATGACGCTTCCTGATTTTCGCCCCAAACAAACTTCTTGTCTTTCTGAGTTAGCGCGGTCAGAGGTAGAGCTATCTTGGAGAAGTTCTCAATGAAGCGTCGATAGTAGCCAGCTAGCCCTAGGAATTGCCTCACCTCAGTTGGGGTTTTTGGCGCTTCCCAGTTTTTGATGGCCTTGACCTTGGAAGGATCAACGTGTATTCCTTTCTCGTTTACAACGTGACCGAGAAAGTGAACTTCTCTAAGCCAAAACTCGCACTTGGAAAACTTCGCATACAACTTTTCTTTCCTCAACAATTCCAAAATCAATCTCAGGTGTTGCTCATGCTCGGCCTTGGTCCGAGAGTAAATCAGAATATCATCTATAAATACAATCACAAACTTGTCCAAATATGGTTTGCACACGCGGTTCATCAGATCCATGAATACAGCCGGCGCATTAGTTAGCCCGAAAGGCATCACTAAGAACTCATAATGGCCGTATCTAGTTCGGAAGGCTGTTTTCGGCACATCTTCCTCATGGACCCTAAGTTGGTGGTATCCTGACCGTAGATCTATCTTCGAATAATAACTGGATCCCTGCAACTGGTCAAATAAGTCGTCAATCCTCGGTAAGGGGTACCGATTCTTGACTGTCAGCTTATTCAGCTCCCTGTAGTCAATACACATTCTGAACGAACCATCCTTCTTCTTAACAAACAGTACTGGAGCTCCCCAAGGTGAAAAGCTTGGGCGTATGAAACCCTTATCCAATAGTTCCTGTAACTGATTGGATAGCTCTTGCATCTCAGATGGAGCTAGTCGATAAGGCGCTCGAGCTACTGGCGCAGTTCCTGGGACTAAATCAATACGAAACTCGACTTGTCGCGGCGGCGGTAATCCGGGCAAATCTTCAGGAAAAACTTCTGGAAATTCGCGTACTACTGGTAAGTCTTCAATTCTTCGCTCATCTCCTTTCTTCTCTACTACATGCGCCAGGAAGGCGTAGCACCCTTTCCTTAGGCACTTGCGCGCCTTTAGGCACGAAATCAGTTTCGTCGCAATTCCCCTTCTTTCCCCTTGAATCACCAAGGTTTCTCCGTTCAGCAGTGGGATCCGAACCTGCTTCTCATGGCAAATAACTTCCGCGTGGTTCTCGACTAACCAATCCATACCTATCACAATGTCAAAACTTCCCAAGTCTATTGGCAACAAGTTAATATTGAACCCGTGACCTCCCATGACTATTACACATTGTTCAGTTCTTTCGTTCGCGCATAACTGCCTACCATTGGCTAGTTCTATAGTATAAGGTGTGTCTAGCCTACTGGTCGCTAAGCCTAGGGAGTCTTTAAACTCAGTGGATATAAAACTTAGGTCAGCGCCAGTATCAAATAAGACAGATGCAAAATGGCCGTTAAGCAAAAACGTACCGGTTACCACATTCGGCTCTTCTTTAGCTTCGCCTGCGCCGATCACAAAAGCTCTCCCGCGAGCTTGGTTTCCCTTTTGCGGGCAATCCCGACTAAAATGCCCCGGCTTCCCGCATGCGTAGCAGTTGTCGCTCGCTCCAGCTTCTCTGATACGGCAATTCATCGCCTTGTGCCCTGGTCTGCCACATTTGGCGCATTCAATTCTTGCGCATTCACCCTCGTGGTGATACTTGCATTTGCTGCACCATGGGCGAGGCCTGCTGTATCCTTTCCTTGATGGTTCCGCGGCTTGGATCGTGTAAGCCCTTGCGCTCTCCTGCTTCTTGAACGGTGGCTGCTTGGAGTCGGACCCTCGGTGGTGAGAGTTCCATTTCCTCTTGGGATCAGAGGTTCGCTGCTCGATTCCGCGCGTAGTCAACATACCCGCACGGACCGTATCCCTTGTAAGGGTGATGGCCCGCGCTACCGCCTCATCAAAGGTTGGAGGCGCTGCGGCGTTGAGCGGAACCCTAACAACAGGAGGTAACCCAAAGATATACCTCTCGATCTTCTTTTCCTCCGTGTTTGCCATGTCTGGCACCAACTGGCAAAGCTCGTTGAACCGGTTGTTGTAGGCGTCGATATCCGTTCCTACCATGGTGTGGTTCCAGAATTCCTGTTGCAGACTCTGAATTTCTGCGCGAGAGCAGAACTTTTTCATCATCATCTCTTTCAGCTCCTCCCAGGTCCTGTGGAGAGCAACTTCTCGCCCCAATGTTTTCGTTTGAAGCTTCCACCAAGACGAAGCTGCCTCTTGGAACATGCAGGTCGCGTAAAGGACCTTCTGGTTCTCACTACATCCGCTAATGGAGAGAACTGTCTCCATCTTGTCAATCCAGTTGTAGAGCCCAATGGCCCCTTCGGTACCCTTGAATGGCCAAGGCTTACAGGCCATAAATGTCTTGTAGGAGCATCCTTTGTCCAAAGCTCCTGATTCGGGTTCTGGGGTCTCGTTCTCCTGACGACCCTGACTAGATTCGGCCTTGCTGGCCTCATGTGTTGCGATCGCTTGCGCGATTATTTCCGCGAGTTCCTCGGGTGTCATGGTAATTCCCTTGGCTCTAGTTGGAGGCATTCTCGCTTTAAAAGAGTGAAAATATATCAACTTAGCGCACGTACTCTGAGCACATAATGTTTTTATCTTTATTTACTAGACACTGTGTGACCCGTGTTCCTAAGTGTGTGTATAGTTTCTTTTGAAAATATTTTCTTTGAAAAATATTTCATGCGATTCCCCCAACGGTTATAGTCTAGGTTAAAACTTCTTTTCCTAGTTCGCTATAACCAGTGCTCTGATACCAATCTGTCACACCCGGCCCTGACTCGGCGGAAACAGCCGGGCGCGTGCGAGTGGGGATTGATACTTAAGCACGGGCCATTGCAAACATTCAAAGTAAGATTTTCATTGCGCATGAAATGTTTAATACAAATACATTACATTGTTTAAAAATTACATAAAAACATCCAAGTATAAAACTGTTGAAGATTTCCACGCCATATCCCCTTGCGCGGCGGGAACAACCATGCGCATCGAAGGGATAGAACTAAAATCTTCCAAAAAGCTAGTTTTAGATGTTCAACGTGAGGTGCTCTAAGTGTGACTCCATGCGCTACCTAGTTATTTCCTGAAAGACACGTAAAACATTTGAATCAGTATAAACTGAGTGAGTTCACAAGTTTTAGTAACTTGATAAATCGCATTGCATCATAGTCTTGATAAAAATCATATTGAAACACATTTCTGATTTCATGTCTAAACATATACTTGATAATCCGTATGAAACATAGATCTGACACATATTTCTGATAAAAATCGTTCCGCGGGCTACGCGCGAACATTACGGGGAACCGTGCTCGTCTGTGTAAGTGGCGCTGCCACTACGGGCGAAATAAGTAATACCGTCCCACGGGTTACGCGCAAACGTTTCTGGAAAACGTGCTCGTCCCTGCAAAGTGGCGCTACCACTACGAGCTAAATAATGTAATGCCGTCCCGCGGGTTACGCGTGGACATTTCTGAAAAAAAACCGTGCTCGTCTATGCAAAGAGGCGTTGCCCCTACGAGCTAATCAATAATACCGTCCCGCGGGTTACGCGCGGACGTTGTGCCGGAAAACAAGGCGCTCGTCCATGCAAAGAGGCGCGACCCCTACGAGCGGGCTCAAACCCATAGTACTGCCCCATGACCATACTAGGCACTCGTCCATGCAAAGAGGTGCGACCCCTACGAGTGGGTGGATCAAACCAGCAGTCCCTACCCTTAGAGTTCCAATGGTAAAGTGATCACTTACTCGAATTCTAGCGCACATACATCGAAAACCATAGATAACCGTTCGCATTGCTCATCATGAGACATATTTAAACACATAATCGTTTGCATAGCTTGTAAGTATACCATGATAAAACATTATTTAAGTACGTGTCCCTCGCCCCGAAAACAGTTTAAAAGTAGTGAAAACAGTGAAAATAGGGGCTGTGAGACTCACCTGTGGTTCTTGTTAAGGGATTAATCGAGATTCGGGTTTTCTTGGTGTTGGCCTCGGAATTGAAGGTCTAGAATACGATTAAATAACAAGAAGTATATATATTAAGATCAAGAAATAGGAGAATATAAGGGTTGGAAAGTAGATCTCAAGGTTATATTCTCGGCTTACCTAGTAACAGGATCGGAAATGAAAACAACGGATGCTTGGGAGATGATTAGTGCAAGTTTGCAGTTCTTAAGAGAGAAGTTTGAAGTGTGCTTTGGGTGATAATTTAGGTTACATATTTATAGGCAAACTCAAGGAAACACAATCCCTTGCTTTAGGGGATCGAAATCTTTTCATATCTAGGTGTAATGATGATAAAGTATGGAAATTATTATTATTTATTTAAAAGTGGAGTAGTGGATAAAAGATTTTGATTTGATTTGGACAGGACGTGCAGGTCTGTGGTTGGTGGGAGTAGGGTGGCTGACAGTTGACTTTTCATGTTACAGTGTGCTTTTTCAGATACTTTTGTCAGTGTACAGTAAAAAGTGGAAAATCTCTGAAACACGCTACTGTTTCCTTTTGGGCGGGAGTAATCTCCTTACATCCGGAGAATAGACTAAGTGTTCTGCGCGTATTACTTTGTGCGCATAGCTTTCTGCGTGAAGGACATTTCTTTGCTGCGGGTAGGTGCGTAACCTTCTCGCAGTCAGGGACATTGAGTTTCATTTGTAGATTCTCCAGGTGGTCTTGGTATTTCAACATAGTGATCAGTTATGTTGAAGTCAATTCCATCTCGGAGCTTCAGACAAACTAGCTCTCAATGTTCCCGCCATGCGGGGAGGTTAGTTCCCTTTCCGCACGCGCATAAACGATTTGGGATGCACCCGCCTTAGCATCATGCGAGACGGTCAACCCATTAGACAACATTAAGTTATAGAAACATAAAACCAATACACTCGCGCATGGCGCATATAACATATGCCCACGCTGGTTCTTATCATGGCGCGCTCGCGCAGGGTGCACATAACAAATACCCGCGCTGATTCTAACATAGCGCGCTCGCGCAGGGCGCACATAACATATACCCGCGCTGATTCTAACATAGCGCGCTCGCGCAGGGCGCACATAACAAATACCCGCGCTGATTCTAACATAGCGCGCTCGCGCAGGGCGCACATAACATATACCCGCGCTGATTCTAACATAGCGCGCTCGCGCAGGGCGCACATAACATGCCCGCGCTGACTAACATAGCGCGCTCGCGCAGGGCGCATATAACGTGCCCGCGCTGATTCTAACATAGTGCGCTTAATATTTACAATCACCTAATTATTAGGTTGATTACTTAGTTTATAGGGTTGGGAAATTACCGGGCGTCACAACAGATTATGGTCCAAGGTTGCTGAAAAGAAAACTGAATTTTCTTTTGATATGAATGCTTCTGATGTTGAATCTGAAGATGAACATAATGACAATCTTGATCATCCACAATATCAAGAAATTCATGTCTTGAATGATGAACAAACAAGTAACCAGCAAGATCAAAACCAAGCTGACAGACAATCAAGTGTTGAAACCATGTTTCAAAACTTGAATATCGGTAATAACATAGCATCAACATCAAACCAGAATGAATATGAAGCTACAATGAACAATGAATCATCAGATTTAATCATTGAAGAGCCTGATCTCAATGATACAAATCTTGATTCAACTTTAACTTCATATCACATCATCCAACTTCCTTTGTTGAAAAATATCATCCTACTGAAAACATAATTGTTGATCTACATGACAGAGTGACTAGAAGTGCATCTGAAACTGCAAACATTTATTTGTATTCCTGAATTTTATCCCAGTTGAACCTAAGAGCATAGTTCAATCTTTGAAAGACAACATTTGGGTAGAAGCAATACAGGAGGAGTTAGCTCAGTTCAGAAATCTGAATGTCTGCTAACTTGTTGATAAGCCAAAAGGAAAGTTTGCAATTGGCACCAAGTGGATTTTCAGGAATAAGAAGGATGAAAGAGGGATTGTAATGAAAAACAAAGCAAGATTAGTTTCTTTAGGATGCCTACAGGAAGAAGGGATTGATTTTGAAGAAGCGTTTGCTCCAGTAGCAAGGCTAGAAACTATCAGAAACTTCTTAGCCTATGTTGCTTCAAAAAATATCATAGTGTTCCAATTAGATGTCAAATCTACTTTCTTGAATGGAAAGATATAAGAGGAGGTGTATGTCACTCAACCTCTAGGTTTTGAAGATTCTGAGTATCCAAATAGACTCTATAAACTGAATAAAGCTTTATATGTTTTGAATCAAGCTCCAAAAGCTTGGTATGATGAGTTGTCAAACCATCTACTTGTGAATGGTTTTTAAAGGGGAGCCATTGATAAGACCCTCTTCTACAAGAAAATAGGAAGAGATTTGCTTCTGGGTCAAGTATATGTTGATGATATCATCTTCAGTTCTACAAATGAACAAATGTGTTTGGAGTTTGAAGAGGTTATGAAGTCTAAGTATTGTATGCGCTCAATGGGAGAGATGAATTTCTTTCTTGGATTGCAAGTTCAACAGACAATGGATGGAATATTCATTTGTCAGTCCAAGTATGTGCAAGACATCTTGAACAAGTTCAAATGCCAAGACATGAAGATTGCTTCTACTCCAATGGACACTCATGAGAAGATGATAGCTGATGAAAAGGGGGAGTCTATTGATGAACATGAATACAAAGCTAAGATTGGATCATTGATGTATCTAACTGCTTCAAGACCAGACATTATTTTGCTGTATGTGTGTGTGCAAGATTCAAATCAAGTCCAAAAGTTTCTCACATGACGGCGGTCAACAGAATCTTTAGATATCTGAAAGGAAAACCTGATTGTCCTGATGAGGATCCTAGATCCTTGAATTTAAAAAGATTCTATGATCAGTCGTTCGAGTAGTGGGGATGAGCGGTCTTCTCTCATCGTCCAACTCGAATTCTTCTACGGGACTTTCTTCTATGGCATAAGTATCTTGAAATAATTCGTAGTCTCTGGAGACGAAGTTGATCACATGAGCATCTGGTGGTGGTGGTGTCGCTTTCTGTGGAAGGTTCTCAGGATCCTGGATCTTGGATTTTTTTCTTCCCAAGAGTTCTTTGAAGTGACCCTTGCTCAGGAGATATCCAATTTCCTTCCTCAAGCCGATGCACTCGTCTGTTGCGTGGCCAAAATCTTCGTGGAATGCGCACCACTTAGACTTGTCCTTGAAGCCGACAACTTTCTCATTCTTTCGGGGCCACCTTGCTTTTTCTCCCAGATCCTTCATGGCACATATCAGGCCATGAGTGTCCACAGAGAAACAATAGTCGGAGATGCAGGGATAGTCTTCATTGTCATCTCCTTCTTCAACTGCCTATACTTTCTGATTGTTGAACCTGGTGTACGGCTTCGAATTGTTGTTCCTGTTCCAGGATCCTTTATTCTTTTCGGGGGTTTCTTGTTTTGTTTATCCCCCAAGAAGATCCTGGATCCTTCTGTCTTCTTCCAATCGGATGTATCTCAATGCCCTGCTTCTGACTTCATCTAATGTCCTGCACGGAGTCATCACTAAATCATTATAAAAGGGGGAGCTCTTCTGAATTCCCATCTTGAATGCTTCAACAGCAGTAGTCATGTCAAGATTTGGAATTTTCCAGAGCTTCCTTACCGAACCTGGTAACGAAGTCCCTAAGGGATTCATCACTAGGTTGGATAACACGATATAAATCACTGGTTAACTTCTCAAATTTCTGACTACAGGAAAATTGATTGTTAAATAAGTTAACCAAGTGAGAGAAAGAAGTAATTGAAAATGGGGGAAGACTTAGCAGCCATTTTAGTGCGGCTCCCGTTAGTGTTGATCCAAAGCCTTTGCATAGGCAGGCTTCTTTGAGTCTCTCCGGAATTGGATTGATCTCCATCCTTTCCCTATATTGTGCCACATGTTTATCAGGATCAGTGGTCCCGTCATAAGTCTTCATATTCGGAGTCTGGAACCGCTTCGGGATTTCAGCATCACAGATAGCTGGAGCAAATCTGGATAATTTGTAGCTTCCCTCAAGTATCTTGGGGATTGGTCGTATGACCCCGGGAACAATGGATATCATATCCTTGAGCTTCTGTAGTTCCTTGTCCATTGCTTGGTTAATACCTGCATCCTGCATGGAACCACGGTTAGCGTCTAAGGATAAAGGATCATACAAATTACCTCTTTGTTGGGCGAAGGTTGGCATCTCAGATGAGTATCTGGGATAAGAAGAGTCTGCAATAGGAGTAGGACCACCCGACGCGATAGTCTGCATGGGAATGAAATCTCCTTCATGGACTTCGGAGGAGCTCAGATGTTGCATTCCTGAGGATCCTTGATTCTGAAAGAAGGATCCTTGAGGTTGGGAATTATAGGACCCTTGAATATATAACCCAGAGGATCCTGGTGGAAAGACGGATGATCCCTGTTGGAATAGCGAGGATCCTTGAGTCTGTTGACCTATGGACCCTTGTTGAAGGATGGGTGATCCTGACTGAAATAGTGAGGATCCTTGAGCTTGTTAACCCATGGATCCCTGTTGAAGGATAGATGATCCTGGATGAAACAGTGAGGATCCTTGAACTTGCTGACCCACGGATCCCTGTTGAAGGATGGATGATCCTGGCTGAAACAGTGAGGATCCTTGAGCCTGCTGACCCATGGACCTCTGTTGAAGGACTGATGATCCTTGTGAAAGCTGAGCCATGGATCCTGGAGAGGTGAAATCCAGCATCCTGGGCATCAGGGGAGTGAGATCCTCTGCTGGCCTCTTAGTCTTCTTGAGATCTTCTATCTCACGAAGGATCCTCTGGTTAGTCTTGTTCTGCTGCTCCATATATGCTTTAACCTGCAAAAACATAAATGAAACATCACTGTTAGTATTAACCACCGGGGCAGCAGCAGCGGTTTTCAAGCTCTGGAAGACTGGTAGTTGCGTCTTGCTTCCAGCAGCAGCAGTTCGTTGTGCTCCCGTGATTGGCGGAGGCATTGGTGGCAAGGTCCTTGATGAGAGAGAAACCGATGATGGCATGGTTGATGATGCAGAGGTTGATTGAGAGGCCATTGATTGTGATATGGGTATGAAAAGATCAAAAATCGATATGAGTAATATGGATTATAGCACCAATTGCCCCACGGTGGGCGCCAAATTTTTTTAGACAAAAATCTACTAAGGATAAAGTATCCAAATCTGTTAAGTGAGGTAAGGTGCTAACTCGGTAACAACTAAGGTATGAATGAAATGTTGTTGAACTCAGTGATGTGATTATGAGGGAAAAAGCCCTTAACCAAGATAGTCTTACTTCGGTCAAAACTTATCAAGGTAATCTTTGATAAAATGACTTCGGTCAAGGATTAATAAGATAATCTTTGGTCAAATCACTTCAGTCAAGGATCAACAATGTAACCTTTGGTCGATGAGTATGTGATTATCGTGGTCTCCGGCACAAAAAACCCTCGGACGGTGAAAACTATCACCATCATTTATATTAGATAAAAAGGGTGTTACAATTGTTGTGGAGTAAATGATCGAGATTACAAAGTAAGCTAGTGAATAGAGAGAATGCTTGTTTCTGCTCTTAGTGTGTGAGATTATACATGTGTTCCCTACTCGATCATATCTCTATTAAATAATATAATATCACTAACAATATCTCCTAACTATCCAGAAGTCTTCCACCAGCCGCTCCACGACCTTTGACCACGTGCCAATAGCCGTCCAGTAGCGACATAAGCGGAAGAACGAGTCTTGTAGCTGTTATTGATATTTAAACATCCATCTTCACATGAGTTCGTCCACTAACAGCCACGTTGAATTAGGATCCCTGATCCATGCTCCAGCTGTAGAGTACTCTGTGAGGATAATTGATGCACGTACGTCTTAAAATTGCCACACATGTCTAACACATCACCATACTAAACGCAATCATTAGTAAACAAGTAATACCGAGAATCGTCAATCCTTTATATCCGGATACATATTTCAATGATAAACTATCCATAAGATAGTCAAGGATAAAGGATACTCAGTATAAAAATCATGGCCTAACACTTATGTATCTTACTAAATGTACAAGACCTGACATTTCTTTTGCAGTTAATTTATTGGGAAGATTAAGTTCATCCCCTACTAAAAGACATCTGAATGGAATTAAACATATTTTCGGTATCTAAAAGGAACTGTTGATTTAGGTTTATTTTATCCTATCGATTCAAAAGAATGGTTAGTTGGTTATGCAGATGCAGGTTATTTATCAGATCCTCATAAGGCAAGATCTCAAACCGGGTACGTGTATAAGAATGGTGGAACTGCAATTTCATGGCGCTCTCAAAAACAAACACTTGTTGCAACATCCTCAAATCATGCTGAAGTCGTTGCACTACATGAAGCCTCTAGAGAGTATGTTTGGTTAAGATATATGACACAGTTCATAGTAACTTCTTATGGACTAGAGAAAAATGGAAGTCCTACTCCAATCTACGAAGACAATGCAGGTTGTGTCTCACAGATGAAAGAAGGGTATATTAAAACTGACCGAACAAAACATATACCTCCAAGATTCTTCTCACACACTCAAGACCTTATTAAAGATAAACAAGTTGAAATAAGATATGTTCAATCTAGCAACAATTCAGCTAATCTCTTCACAAAGGCACTCCCTACAACGATATTCAAGAAACATGCTAATGATATTGGCATGCAACATGTACGGACAATGTAATGCCTACAACTTGAGGGGGGGAGCTATATACTGCACTATTTTTCCCTTAGCTAAAGTTTTTCCTACTGGGTTTATTTAGCAAGGTTTTTAATGAGGTAGTACTTCAAGATTAGAGTCAAGTTTGAAAATGTATCAACCAAGGGGGGAGTGTTGTAAATAATTAAGTCAACCATACAATAAATGGATTGATACATTTTCAAAACTTAGGGTTAATCTTACTTACCTAGTTGTCTCCTAAATAGTTATCTTTGTCTACTAAATAGTATTGTAATTGTAGTATAAATACTACCTCAATGGTAATGAGAAAGATGCACCATCTTGAGTAAACTCAAAAATTTTTACTACTCCTTTATGTAATCATCTCTAAACTTCTTAAAGTATTTCAATAATCTTGTTATAATTATAGTTATATTATAACAATATCTATAATATATATAAACGAAAACATCAAAATCTTACGTGTCGCGATGTGGTCGCTTCCTCTTTTTTTAAATGGAGGTTTCTCATGCATTTGACCCGAATTCACGAGTATGGGTCTTACCAAACCCAGATATTCCTTAAACGGGTTATAACATCTCATTAAATTAAAAAAATAATCTCACCAAATATTTGATAAAAAAAATTCTATAAAGTAGGAATATATTAAAAAATATATATAATTTATTTAAAAAAGATATATACTATTTATAATTAAAAAACCAATTTTATGGTAAAAAAAATAATAAACGGATCTTGGATCTCATCAAACTCATATAACTTTTAAACCGGGTTATAACATCTCATTTATTTGTGAAACAATTTAATATCAAACCATAAGTTAATTATTAACTTTCATACAATAAAAAAAATAAAAAATCAAAAAATAGATAAATATTAAAAAACAAATAATATAAAACAACCCCCATAATACGGGAGGATAAAACTAGTATATATATATATATACTAGTTTGATCCTCCCGTGTTACGGGGGTTTATTTAAAGTTTTATTTTTAGTCGTTTTGCTATTTATGATGATATATTTTAAATTTTTAACGTAGTTTAGTTTTAATTTGATACATATATATATATATATATTAATTTGTTATTATATTTTTTCAAGTTGGGTTATTTTTCAATTAAGATGTGTAGGTTTTTTAGATTTTTAACGAATAAACATAAACGAACACGAGCATGTTGATTTTTTTAAATGAAAAAACATGAACACAAATAGTTGTCTAATGAAAGAGGGGACGTTGATGTAGTTGACGATGGTGGGTAGTATCAAAAGTTAACCGGCGGACAAACCAGCAACGGAGAACATGTAAAGCATATAAAATTAAATTAGGGTATGATGATGAAAGTGTGTATCAATAAATGAGATCTTATAACTCATTTGAGGGCTATTAGGGTTTGGTAAGACCCATAACCCGTAGAAGTTATACTTTGATGATTAAGGGATTATTTCACAAATAAATGAGATGTTATAACCCGTTTAAGGGTTATCTGGGTTTGGTGAAACCCATTATCCGCGAAAATTATTGTTTCATTATGAAATAGTTTCATAATTAAATGAGATGTTATAACTCATTTAAAGACTATTCGGGTTTGGTGAGACCCATACCCGCAAATTCGGGTCAAATGCATGAGAAACCTCCATTTAGAATTCAAACAATCTGGTGGCTCTAGAGAATGGGGGGAACAGCCTGAGAGCGACACCTAGGATTTTTTGGTAGGAAATTATATTGATAGTTAGATATTATAAACGAATAATATAAAACAACCCTGTAATATTAGAAATAAAAACTAGTGTATGTATATTTGTTGAATAAGCAATAAATTTTTACGTATAATTAAAGAGAATATAAATTTTGTGGGTAACGTGGATTCGAAATTGATGGATATTCTTATTAATTTAAAATTTTGCCGGTAAAATCGCACTTATTTCCCCCAATTGCAAGGAAAGGTGCTCTTTTTCTATTCAGCTTCCACTACGTTTTTGACATCTAAAGTCAACGTTACTTTTCATTCATTCAAATATAGACACAAAATATATGCATATATATTATTAAACAAGATTCTGCATATTATTTGTTTCTTGATCTCTGAATTCATTTTAACTTTAAACTCCGTCTTCTCTGCAAGCTAAGCACATGAAGAACACTTATGTAAGTTGCCTTTGTTTCATCTGATATTCAAATAAAAGTTTTGCATCCAATGATCAAAAAATGTTTGCATATTTTTTTCAAATTTGATCATTCTTACCAACATTTCATGTTAATGAAAAATGAAAACAAATATACATGAATGACTGATCGCTTTGTAGGTCAAGTTGCCAAGAAAGAGGCAAAAATCAGTGATTTGCAGCATTCTTTTTGGTGCTATATTAGTTTCATCGGCTTTCTTTATA
The DNA here is from genome assembly GCF_021521415.1 of Bidens hawaiensis. Classification (NCBI taxonomy): domain Eukaryota; kingdom Viridiplantae; phylum Streptophyta; class Magnoliopsida; order Asterales; family Asteraceae; genus Bidens; species Bidens hawaiensis. The sequence continues at coordinate 254,206 of NW_027494191.1, forward strand.
GCAGGCGCGATTGTAGGTGTAAGTCATAAACAGGTACACCCATCGTTGTCTAAACTAGTCGTTTCTGAACATGAGCTCTTGGATTTGAAGTTCGAACCACTTAGCAGCCCTTGATCGCACTTAACACTCATGTTACTCGTTTTGTATTCATTGATTTTATTAGCTCCAACAGTTGCGAGCAATCGTGGTTCAGAAGTTTCCAGAACTACAGCAGACTGAGGCTACACCAACAAACGAATGCCAGGTTCGTTCTGAATAATCTTCAAATTTCTTGATATATATAAAGATGAAAGTTAACCCTTTACAATTGCTTCTTAAAGAATCTATATTTTATTTCCTTGATCTACAAAGATGAAAGTTGATCTCTAAGTTTCTTGATATAAAAGATATCTTTTACAACGGTCGTCAAGAATCAATATATAAGTTTCTTGATTTATGTAGATCAAACTTGAACTTTTGACTATGATTTTCTTAACGAATCTGTCTTTAAGCTTCTTGGTCTACAAAGATCAAAGTTATCATGCAATGTTTATTTCAAGAATTTATATTTAATTTTCTTGATTTATAAAGATTAAAGTTGATCTTTTCACAATGGCTTTCTTAAAGAATCAATGCAGTCTTGATGGAAGTGAAGCTTTACCTAAAGGTATTGTAGTCAAAACATCTGATCTAGAGATGCGGCCATTATGGGGACCACTTAAGAAACGGGTGCGGACCAGGTTCTCTGTTCTTTTAAAACAAAAAAGTCGACTTGGAAGTGTTCATATGTATAACTAATTTTATGTCGTGTATCAGAAGAACCCCAAATCACCAATGAGCTTGTTGGCTATGGCAGTTGGAAAGAAGCAAAAAGCAAATGTGAATGAAATGATTAAGAAGGTAATTCATCAAAGTTTTCTAGTGTAACTTTATACTCCATATAAAAAACAATTTTGTATATTCGTCTTGTATTGTTTCCTACAGTTCCCAGCATTTGTGATCATGCTTTTCCATTATGACGGGATTGTGGATGAATGGAAGGATCTAGAATGGAGTAGTCGCGCCATACATCTTTCGGCTATTAGTCAAACAAAGTGGTAAGTTTCTAGTTTCCTTGTCTTTTTCTCTCTTAGCCACCTCTTTGTTATTGGTAGGGTACTACAACTATTATTAATACTTTATGTTTTCTTGTTGTTCCGATTCTCTTAGCTACACTTTATATAGTTTGTTTTTATCTAATATACTACGCGTCAAAAAAGTAGTCAAGGGTGTAAGTGGGAGAAGCCTCGCTATCTTCTAGATAGAGTAAAGATCTCCCTAGACCTATCATACGAGTGGGTTACTTTTGCTTGTTTGTTATTGATTCTTACTATGGTGTATGGATGGTACAGGTGGTTTGCTAAGAGGTTTTTGCACCCGGATGTTGTCTCAGAGTACGCTTACATCTTTCTTTGGGACGAAGATCTTGGTGTCCAAAATTTTGATGCCGGAAGGTTATTCATCTGTTTAACTTTACGTCTTTTTAGAAAGTCAAAACATCAAAGGAATGTGACTTTTTATGGGTAATATTAATGATGCAGATATGTATCGATAATTAGAAACGAAGGGCTTCATATCTCACAGCCTGCAGTTGACCCTGAGAAATCAGAGGTGCATCATGAAATGACAACACGAGAAAAAGGGTCAACAGTACACAGGTAAACAATTGACCCTCAAAAGGTCAACTAATATGGTTGACCTCAAAAGTCAAAATTTGTCTTATGACTGAAATCTGATGTGACAATATCAGAAGGATCGAAAGAATGAGTCGCTCGAAAAAGAACTGTTACAGGAACAGTACAGATCCTCCATGTACAGGGTAAGACACTAAAACATTCATTCATTAGCATCAAAATGAAGTTCCTTTCTTTTAATATAGTGGAGCAATGTGATGACTTAACTTAGGTGGGTTGAAATGATGGCTCCCGTTTTCTCAAAGGAAGCATGGCGGTGCGTATGGTATATGATTCAGGTAAACCACATCATACAACACAATCACTTTCTTGAAAATATAATTTTTCTCACAAGGGCCATTTGATTTTGATTTGTTACAGAATGACTTGATTCACGCGTGGGGGTTAGACATGCAACTGGGATATTGTGCACAAGGTAATAGAACTCAGTATATCGGGATTGTTGACTCGGAGTATGTTGTTCACTATGGTCTTCCAACACTTGGGGGATCAGAAAACAAGGTCTGTTTGTCTACGGCATATTCTGGACTTATCTGTTGTCATAAATCGACTTTTTTTTAACCATTTTACATAATTTATTTATTTTTAGTGAAAATGACAACAAGTTAAATAGATAAATAAATTCTTAGAATGTTTGATTAAGTAAGATGGTTTAAAAGGTCGATTTTTATAAGGATGGTTGACTCATGCACATGGCTTGATTTTTGAGGCATGAGTATGTAGAAAGGAATGGTGCATATGTGATCATGTGAATTTATTATTTGTTTATGCAGACAAATAGTGAACCATCAAAACAACCTTCACAAGATACAGTCTCATTGGAACCCAGTCACATTGATATAAGAACTGAGGTAGGTTATACAAAAGACATTTATTGGTATACATATTTGACCAGAAAAGCCGAAGGGCATATTTACATTGACAAATTAAATTATAAATCTTGAATCTTATTTGGCAGGTTCGAAAACAGTCATTTAATGAGCTAGAAACATTCAAGAGAAGATGGCGAAAAGCAGTTGAACAAGATAAGTGTTGGGTTGATCCGTACAGCCATCAGTGACACTAACTTATTATCACACAAAATCCCTTTGTTTCCAGGATTTTATAAAGTTACAATAGCCTAACAAGTATGCATCCTTTCAAATTCTTATTTATCTTACAGATAACAATAATTAATCACATGTATACCATACTTTTTTCCATTATTCTCACATGAAAAAAGGTAATTTGGATAAAGAAATGTGATCAAGATATCAAATTCGAACCTTTCGGCTAATGAGTCCAGCAATAATGCTTCCAAGTTCTTCACCCGAGTCCTCCTGTACATGATGCCCTGCCTGCAAACCAAAGTTTGCAACTTAATTATTTGGGTTATATTATTATTTTCAATAGGTCTGATGGTAAATAAACAGAAATATTAGCAAATTATAAACAGTTAAATGACCAGAATGTATTACTTTTACTCCATACAACCAATTAGATTGTTTTATTTAATTTAATAGATTATTAAGTGGGATTATGCCGGTACGTTGTTATTGTTGTTAGTTACAACCAATGATATTGCTTCAGTTGAAAAATTAGATTATAATGATATATTCTTTTAACCATATTTAATTCACAAAATTATTTATGAAAAAATAACCCAATATAATTGCAATTTATACAGCCAATTAAATTACTTTATTTGGAAATTTAGATTATTATTGTAATGATATAATTTTTAACCATATTTAATTCACAAAAATACTTAGGAAAAAATAACCCAACGAAAAATTGACCGTTTTGACCTGCCACCCGACCCAGCCACCAACCCCCCCCCCCAAAAAAAAAACACACACACACACCCACACACTATTCGACATGTTTGATTAGTACCATTGGAAGTTCAACTAGTCGATGTTTCGTAGCGTTGCAAAAATCTTCAACTCCATCGAAATCCAGCCATCGGTCTCTTAGGCCCCAGCAAATTGAAGTTTTGACTTTCCAATCGTCATCCATCAGGATCTTTCTCATTTCTTCAACATATTTCTACACATAATCAATATTCCAAATATATAAAAACATCTTCAAATTTTTGAAGTGATTATCTTTATGTATAGCATCTTAAGTTCCTTTTTCATTGAACGAGAAATTGCATTAAGAGCAAAGCCAGATGAACCCGACGTAAGATATGGTCGCCTATACACCATTGCGTCATCTTCTTTCATTTTGTAGGGCCCACAGCTTGTTAAGGCTTTATCACTCGCCCTTAGAGGATCCTAGTTAACAAAATGTTAAAAAAAATTAAATCATTCATTTAATATTCTAAATGTAATTCTAATAACATGTATTGTATTAGTATGTCATATACCTGTGAGAATATTTCACCCAACAAAAAGTTACTGAATATAGACAACGTTGAAGGCAGGTTCGCATGCTTGGCCGTTAGCTACAGTCATTGAACCAAAATTTTTAATTTAATATCTCGTTTTCCAGATACGTGGGTGTGAAATGACTAAAATACCCTTAGTATTAAAAAAACAAAAAGAGAATTTAGAGAGATTTGGCATTTAATGTTTTGTTTGTTTCCAATATGATTTATATACTAAAAGACAAGAGTAAGGGTATTTTAGTCATTTCAACTTATCTAGAAAATCTAACGGCCGTCCATTCGAAGGACTATCCGTGCTACATCTTAAAGATATTGAGGAGCATGCGTGTAATTTTTCAAACATAAGGGGCAAACTTTCAATATGGACATGCCACATGGGCCACCCGAGTAACTACTCAAAAAACATATTTTACAGTTTAGTAAGAAGTTAAACATATTGTCTGAGCAGTTTTAGCTTTGAAAAATTGGTTAAACAGTATTTACAAAAGGTAAGGGTATGTAGGAACATCAGTCCCTTCAAATTTTAAATTCAGTACAGAATTATTATGTCAATAATCAATGTTAACAAAATTGCTACAGTAGAAATAATGTGCATACCGGAGGATTAAGCAAAATGAGATCATTCAACTTCTCCTGATGTGTGCTTGCATATATAACAACAATGGGTGCAAAATAATCCTGCAAGGTTTAGATATTCATTTTTCAACTTTCAAGATAAATTAATAAGTTAAAGTGGATACAAAAAGTATTTTACCTGAACAACTAGTGAAACCTTATTGACACCAAGTTCATCAATAACAGATTCCAGTGCTGAAACAAATTCTGTGTACCAACAAATACAGCATAAGGCTAAGTGATGTATATTCTGAATTTAAAATGTAAAACAGGAATTAAAATCTGAATTTATTTCTTACCATCTAAGGTGTAATCAAATCCATATTTGGGTTGAGGCTTGTCTGAATATCCAAAACCTGTAAGAAGGAAAAGTCAACCTCGTCAAAGCTACTGGCACGTCATCAAATTGACTGTTGACCACGTCAAAGCTTGAATGAACTACGCAGCTATGCAATAGGCACAAAGCGAACTATTTTTTTCGCCTATTACTAAAAAGCCTGAATGACTTACCTAGCCAATCAAAAGTGATGGCATGATAATCCTTGGATAGTAGTGGAAGTACCTTGCGGTACGAATAAGCCTATAACTCACCAATTAAAGGGAGTTATTATTAGTCCTCTTATCTTATGTTAAAATCTAAAAAATAAGACTCACCTGTGAAGGGAATCCATGAATTAATATAACCGGAGGTTTATCAGCATTGCCACTTTCTACACAAAACCATCTGGTGCAAAATTATATATAGAGAGCATGTTTCAATCGGTACGCCCTGCAAATAGCCCACTTCAATTACTGCATTACAATCACCTAACTCACTCATTTTTTAACCCTCCATCCTATGTAGATTGCAGTATTTGACCAAACTAAGTTAGGCAAAAATGTTGACTTTGACCATCAAGTCGAAGAATTATTATTGCCGTTTTCATTGGATGGGTGAGTAGTTTTAAAGAATAATAATACTTTAAAGAGTACCTGAAAAGATCTGTTGAAGCTTGAGAATTGCCACCCATTGTAAGACCAAATATTGGATCTTTGGCCTTTTCACCAGTGCCATACACAGTATGTGCTTTCATCTAAAGAGTTAAATTGTTAGAAAAAGAAAAATAAAAGTAAAAATATGGTGTGCTGCAATTAGGGACAGCAATTGCTGACACGACCCTGAACCCGACACTAAAAAAGACAGGTTTTGGGTCGGCTAACACTACCCATTTGAAAAACGAGCCGTCGCCTAACACGACCCATTTAAAAAATGGGTGGTTGGGTTGGGGTTGACTCGTATAAAATTGGTTTGAGTGTTTGACCCGTTAACCCTTTTAACTATTTAAAAAGAACTTTTATAATTAGATTTTTATTTAGATTTTTTCCATTTTCCATTTTCCATTTTTCCGAAGACAAGTTTGCAATTCATTTTCAAAATTTTTAATAACTACCAAAAAAAATATTCATATTACTCATTTACTCTACGACTCTAAACTATATAAATTTTGTTTTCAAATTCTTTTTATAGATGGTTTAAACACTTAAACGGGTCAACCCGAATTTATGTGTGTGTGGGTTAGGGACCTAGGGTTGAAATCTTTGACAACATGGGTTGGGTTCTGGATGCACATTTCAACCCGACATTATTGACACCCCTATCTCCAATCATATATGATATTAAATTAGGATTTGAATAAACAGAAACTCACATATTTTCCTTTCTTAAACCATTCATCGGCCGGATTTGGTCCATCCGAATATTTTCCTGCTCAAAACAATGATTGGTAAACCCGAAAACAATCACAAAAATTCATTCATAAAAGATTACACAACAAAAACCTCCACTAAAAGAGAAGCCATCTCCAGCTGAAACAGGAGCATCCAACAAAAAACCCTGATTGAACAGCTTAAAATTTAAACATATATATTGATAACGAAACTAAAATAGAAATTAGAAACGAAACACGCATGCATACATCATCGGCATCATTGTTGATGGATTTGCAGGTGAATGCGATCGATCGGTTTGTTGCCTGTGGAAGAATGCGATTGAGGCGGCGATACGGCGGAGATGCGGTGAGCGGATGGAGGACGGAGAGCATTTTGGGGATGGGATTTGGCGCGAGTGAGTGGAAGGAAGTTCGTTGGCCGTTGTCTTTATTTTTGAATCGTTGAATAGAGAAGTTATGTTTGGTTCTTATTCTTCATTTCATTTAATGTTATTATTATATACAAGATATCATCTTTTTCATATATCTCCAAATGCATGGGTGTTAAGGTTATATATTATATCCAACTAAAAATAGCATAGAGGCCATACGGACACCCTCTAACTAACTCGTATTCATTTGATGTTATACGTCTCTATAGTATGTGATGGTACGTATAGAGATGTACGGCATGTTATTCGCTCGAATATCGTATAACTGATGGATTGATAACGGTTAGAAGAGTAGAAGGTTGTGTATGTTTTATTTGTGACAAGAGGGGTGTTCCTTTAACATGACGCTCGTACATCATGACCTTTTTTTATGTTTCTTGTAGGGAGAAGCTAGTCAAAAATCTTAAGTGTGCATCATTGTGTATAAAGGTTTAGTGTACAACAGTTGAACAAGTTTGATACAAAATTAAATGACGTTTCTAATTATGAATTTGGATAATATAGTAAAGAGTTGATCAAATTTTAAGCAAATGCGTGAGTTATTGCATTTAACCTGGTTTTTGGTTTTAAGAATTATAGAGGTAGGGTGATGAAAAGACCCAAATACCCTTAAGTAATACCCGCGGGTCAACTAAAAGCTCATCACAAGTCACCCGCGGGGCGTACGAATCATCCGCATAATCACCTGAGGAAGAAACACCCTCATGGCACATGCGGAAACATCCTAGCACCCTCAGAAGTCATCCACAAGAAGGAATATCCTTCCGTGTAAATGACCACGATGTAATGCTCCGGGACAGCTGTCAGTAATCAAATACCTTTTAGAAGATTTACCAAGATTCTTTCTTGAGCAATACGTGATCTCTCGACCAATTGACAAAGGACACCTGGCAAGGCCGTTATAACTGTGCACATGGCTAGTGTTGCCTTTCAACCTATATCAGAGGGACGCGTGTCCAGGTGGTTATCACATGCAACGTATAACTGAACCTACCAAATGAAGACACGTGTCCAGGTGGTTACGAGAGCATCTTCTGAAAATGACAGCTGGCCCAATTACCTTCCCACACCCCTCGGCTATAAATACCCTCTCAATCATCATGAGGTATTCATTCACTACCACTATACTCTCTCAATTTTCTTAGTACTTTATCTTCTACAGAACTGTACTTATTCTCACGCCGGAGGGTGGTTACGAGAAGACCCCCCTCTTGTCCTTCCCGTAACGAGCTCACGGTGTCTATTTTGCAGGTTCACGTCACTGGACTTTGGGGAATTGTGTTCATATTGTATTGGCAGTTAAACGTATCCTACCCTGTTGACTCATTGGATCTAAGACCCGTAAAAGGGGAGTAGATCCGTGTTTCTTAATTGGTGCCATCCGTATTTTTTTTTCGTTAGAACAACAATCAGTTTTTGTTTACGATATGAGCCATCTTCCTGAAGGGCCGACGGGGACTCTCAGACAGAATTCACGTGTTACTAATCTAGAAACATGTGAAGGAGCAACATCATTGTTTGCTCGAAATCCGACTCCTGGTGCACAGGATGACGTTGTGACACCTAGAGGTTTTACCTTAGGTGGTTCATCAACTCGAAGACATTTCACCCCACTAGCAGACGTTGCACCGGTGGATACTAGAAATGTCACAGCACCAACTGGTCCTACCCCTAATGATTTAGGGGGAGTTACAGCTCTTAGAGGTTCCAATTTGGGAGATCTTGGGCGAATTATGAGAGATAATCGCCAAACTCATTCAGAGTTAGACCTTGTGGAAGATTCTGGTGATTCTATCCCAGCAAGAGCTCGTTTGACTAGCTCTAGATCTGGAGGACTTCTATCTCCGGATGATTGGCTCTGTGTCTGGCAAGAGAATTTGGCTGCTGAGTACGAACGAAGGGTACGAAACGAGCGTTTCCACGCTCGTACCCTAAGTTATGATGACTCCCCTAGGAGATCTGTTTCTCCTCTGATAAAGGGTAGTCACATTCAGTACAGTCAGCAAAGGGAACAGAATTTGGGCGAAACGCGAAGGTTGCGCCCTCTTCCTCGTATTAATATGTGGGTGCCATCATACGAGGATGAGCCGGACGGTCACGATTCAACATACCGTCCTGAGGGCAGTTATTACAGCGGGGACAGCCGACTCCCGTCATACGGAGGGGTTAGTCATCCGCGACCTCATGTTCGTCATGCGGAGTACTATAGCGACGCTGAACATGATTTTTCCAAACCATACAGTCCAGAATCTTTTGCCGAGAAGTCAAAATTTATTGCAAGTATCGCGACGGCTCCGTTTCCGATGAATGCAAAAATCTCGACATCTGTCGGGACATATAACGGAATGACGGATCCCAGCGATCATTTGTTGAGATTTGTAGCTGTTGGAGGAGTAAGTGGTTGGACTCTTCTGTATTGGTGTCACATGTTTGCATTGACATTTACTGGAGCCGCCCGGTAATGGTTCGAAAAATTGCCCGGCGGACAGATCAAGAGCTGGAATGACTTTGTAGCAAAGTTTTCCCAACACTTTAGTCAACAAAAGAAACACACTTGTGACCCATCCGAAATATTAGATGTAATAAGGCGAAATAATGAATCTATCGAAGATTTCATTACTCGTTTTAACAACGAGAGCCTTAATATCGGAGGGGTTAGTGAAGATATGCTGAGGGGAGCATTCCGCAAGAACGTGAATAGCGACGCCTTGATCCGTACTATAACGGGAAGGGACGAAATGCCCGAGTCTTGGGACGAAATTATGAAGGCAGCTGTCACACCCCAACCTACGGCGGAAATGCCGGGACGCGAACTGATTGTCACAGCTCTCAAGGTTACTATCATGCAATATAAGTTTCAATATCTAATTAATAATTTCAAATAAAACAAATATTCATGTACATCAAATTAATAAATAAACAATTACATTAAACATCCAAAATTAAGTTCTTGTGTCTTTTCTCTAACATGCATCCTAAGTTGCTTCAAACAATTTTGATAATCACGTCACACGATAACCTGCATATGCGTTGAAAATAATATAGTTTGTCAACACAAGGTTGAGTGAGCAACACACCAGTTTAAATGTACATATAGTATATAACAAAAATATGTAGTTGCAACAAGTCATATGAGAATAACAAATTAACCAAATAAGCAAGTATAACTGAGATGTCGAGAAGCACAAAGGCTAACGACTGGCGTATAATCATACTAGACTAAGATTATGTTGGACCTCTCCGAATGCGAAAGCATACAAAGCAAATAAGCACATAAACAAGTAAAGTATAAGTTGTTAACACATAAGACAAAGTTGCAGTTTAAAGTATAAGTATATACTGAGAAATATATTTACGCATATGTCCCCAAAACGTGAGAAAAAGAGTAAAAAGAGGGGAATGTGGTACTCACCTTAGCAATAAGCAAGAGACAAACGAATGTGATAAGAATCGGTAGTAAACAAGAGTTACGCTCTTCGGAAGTTATGACGAGAAAACCTAAGTAACAATAGTTGCGGAAAAAAATAGATTAAATAATGAACTTAAATAAAGAAGGAGATTCGTGAATTTGATAACCGGATATACATTTACGAAACTTAAGTATTAATAAATTTATTATCAAAGTTTTATAATACGATTTAATTATATAAAATACTTAAACAATTATTTGTAAAACTTTAAATAAAAAGATTTATTTTAAATGTTTAAAAATACAAATATGTTTAATGTGTGTATATATAACTAGACTAATAGTAAATAATAATTAATAATTAATAATAATTTTATATAATATTTTTATAAAATATTTATACTATACTTTTAATATGTTACACGACGAGCTTATATTAGAGGTATGCCTTAGATTAAAACTCTTTCGAAATCATAAAACCTTTATCAATTTTTAATAACTAATATATATATATACATATATATATATATATATATATATATATATATATATATATATATATATAAAACCAAAATTGAGAAAATGGACTAGTTTAAGCGTCGGTTTTAATGAAAAAACAAAAACAAATTAATTAAGAGTTTATATATATATTTAAAATGTTAATTGATGTTTAATTATAAAAAATAAAAAAAATGTTTCAAAAATTAAAACACCTTGGCCGGGACTTGAACATGCGCCAGTAGCTGGTTCAACAGAACATAAACGTAGCCAGCAGACCAGCCGCGCTGTTGGGTCAATTTGTTAGGGAAATAATAACAATCACTTAAATACATATACAAAAGAAATCCCAAATTGATAAGAACCCTAATAATTTTAATCGGCCGGAATGCTAATTGATTGGCCGATTAAGCATAGGGATTTTGAAGAGCAGGTCACGATGAATTCAAACATATAAAGAATTACCTTTAACGCTGAAAATACGATGTCCAATTTGATTAACAGCCCGACGGCACTAAGGGAATCAAGAACATGTATCTACTGTTTATGATAATCCAATTAATGATGGGGATAATGTAGGCGACGGGTAGGGGATGCAAATGGATTAATCAATTGCGTATTACATGTTCGATTATATAAGAATCCGATTCTAGGGTTTCGGCTTGGTTAATAAGGAAAATTAGATCAAAATTGATGTTATTAACATGAATAAGGATGTCGGCCAGGCCGAAAATACCATAACCAAGATATTCACGAGATCAAACAACATGTTTAAAGCGAAAATTGTGGTCCAAGCAAATCAATTATGTATTCGGGTCCAAGAAATAGAAATGGATACGGGTTTGGGTTCCTGGATATTCATATAACGAAATGGGTTATACAATATTTGCAGTTTAGTCCTTGTTGTATGAAGTTGGAAACATATAGGGTTAAAATTATTGTTTAAGGTCATTTTTGTATATACTTGAAAGTTATTATTGTTAAATTAAATATATAATAAATAATAGGAATAAAATAATACTAACTCGATGAACGCAACGTTTATTAATTAATTTTTTTTCGAAAATGAAAACGTTTCGGGTCGTTTAGATTTGGAAAACCCGAGTTGTTACAGCAGCTAAGTTATTTGCAATAACTGAAAAAATGTTGGGTTCTAGTAGTCAGAAACAATTACCAAGGGTCGAGTTTCAAACTCCGAGACCGAATAGGCAGGCCAAGAGAACAATTTGGTCAAGATTACAGCCGACTACGGAACAACTAAAGCAATTTGATGCAAGATCTCTAATCGGTAACAAGAACAAGAATAATTTTTCTGTACGGTCCTCCAACAATAGTTGGACTCCGTTGTCAAAAACTCCCTCAGAGATCCTTACTAATGAAAATATGACTTTCCGCAAACAGAGGTTAATTGACAACGTAATAACCAATAATTAAAAACAAATAATACAATTTAACATAAAATTAAACCCAAAAACGATTACATCTACTGATTGTTGTCAAACGCTCATGAAAACAACTGTTAAAACCTCTCTAAAACCTAAAACGATTACATGAATAATAAACAAACACCTGATTTATTAGTAATCTGAGGTTTATCTTGTTTATGCTTTTCGTTCCTTCTTTGAAGCAGATGAGTTAAGGTTCTTTGTTTTATCCATCTTCATTACGATTGAATGTAGTATGCTTCAGTTGCTTCGCCGCTGGAAGTTGATAGTTTTAGTTGATTGAATGAATACGCTTCGTCACCGAGATTAGTTGATTAATAGGTTGATTATTGCGAGTGATTTTAGGGAGAGTAATGGAGACTAATTGACGATATTACCCTTTTTGAAGAAAGAGGCGCGTGTTTTAAAAAAATTGATCAGACGCTTGATTGTATCACGTACTGTTTGTACGATAAGGGATTAATATACGATAACCACTCTCTCTCTCTCTCTCTCTATATATATATATATATGTATATATCAATACTATCTTAAAATGTATATAAGAAGGGCAAATAAGTCATTTCACATAAGAGTTTTACATATTCACAAGCACAATGTACAACTCTATAAGCATAAAATCATATTCAAAATTCAAAACATCTCAATTTCCCTCATTTCAAGGCTAATGTACGAACAAACAAAACCCTAAAATCTTCCGGACGCTACTCTCTTTCATTCTCTACAATCAAACAGTCGGCCTCTCAGTTTGAAAAAAACAGTCGGTCTTTCTCTCTCTGATCAATACCATCAAATAATAGCTGAGTATGTTGGTGGTGTCGGGCTGCGTCACAGCAAGTCGATCTACAAGTCGCCGGAGATTCCAAACCGTTGTCTTCTCTCAATGTCCGGAGGTAATTACTTTTCGCTTTCCCCAAATTATGTGTATTATCTGATGAAATTTGTTTGCAACAAGAAGATGATGGTAGATTGTATGTTGCTACTGGAATATATGGTGCAAGTAGGGCTAAAACAGGCTCCCCAAAGCGTTGTAGAACTATCTTTTCCAACCCGCCTGTAGAAGAAGCCCTAAGGTTAACACTACAAACACACATTATAATTCATGTCACAATGAATTGAATAGTGATTTGGTTAATTTTTTTTTTTTTAATTTGTTATTGTTTCAAAATGTTTGGCAGTATATTTGATGAATTTAAAGACTACGACTTCACTTCCATGTAAGTTTTCAATATGAGTTTACTTATGAAGGTGTCATTTAGGGTTATGTTTTTTCAAACGAGTCCCCAAAATTGTAGCTAAAGCACCAGACATATTCATAAGTCAGTTTCAGTCAAATATTAATATTGTTATTGCATATAAATTTAGACAAACTCATAAATTAGTTTCAGTCAAACATTGATATTGTTATTGCATATAAATTTGAATTTTTTTGTAATGAATATAATATATGGCATAAAGAATGTGATGATGAATGGCCAATCAAGTAAATGACATTTGAAAAACTGTACTCAAGCTTTGGGTTGCTTATTTTCAAACTCTTTTTTATGATTTTTGAATATTTTAGTAATATAAAGTAGAAAAACAATTATATACAAATAATTAAACACTTTTTTATGTGAAACTATTATATTATTTAGCTTATTTTGGTGGTTTATACTCTTACAAAAATCGGATTTGAAAAAGGATATGCAGTTACAATTTATATGCCTGGAGTATTAAATTTGCGATGATTTTAAATTCTGTTCATTGAAAAAGATTAGTATTAAATATGAAACTAAACTGAAACAAAACTAACAACCAAAAAAACCAAACCCACAAAAAACTAAGAAAACTGAAACCAAAAATAAAAAAAAAAAGCAAAACCAAATCAAAACAAAAAACTGAAACTATTGAAATTCAAACTAGGACAAGATCTAAATAAATAGAAACCAAACTGAAATGAAGCTTATGTTGTGATTTATGTTTTGTTTCATTTGCATACATGATGTGATTGAGGTTTCAATTGGAAGGGCAGCCGAGGAGTTTAATGTTGACATTGATTTAGTAGGTCAAAACACACAAGCGTCTTAACTGCAGGTAAAACAGTTGTTGTGCTAAATGGGTCGGGTTCGGGTTACCTTGATGGATTCATAGGTTGGCCCGTTTAAGCTTTAAGTTGGCATGTTTAACCTTTAAGTTGATTGTTTCGTTTATCTTTTAAAATGATTTTTGTGTAAAGAGCTAAACTATAGACAGAAAACACATATATACTTAAAAAGTTTAATTAGACCTAACAAAACTTCCTTGGACTCCCCACCTTTGACAATCTCCATCAAACCCGAACTGTTTGGGACTGTTTTTTGTGTTTGTTTGGGCTGACAATTTTGTTTCAAAAGATTTTGTTGTGTTTTGATGTAGTTTTTAACTCAAGTATGTTGCGTAAAGCGGATCGTTTTTATGTTGAACTTTGTGACCAAACAATGAATTTTGAAATTTTAGTGAAAACGTGACTTAGAAAGGTTAAAGGCTACCACGCGTCTAAAATTAACAAATAACATATTATTTATTTTGTTTGTCAACAAGGCAACAAAAGTGTGTACACTACTGAAGCTCAAATAGTTTTTATAAAAGTGTGTACACTATTGAAGCTCAAGTTGTTTTTATAAAAGTGTGTACACTATTGAAGCTCAGGATGTTCATGTTCGTACATTTAAACGAACATAAATAAACGAACAAAAAGAAACAAAAATATACGAAACTTCATGAACATATATGAACGAACGAAACCTGTGTGCATGTTCGTTCGTTAAATTAAACGAACGCAAATTTTTGTTCATGTTCGTTCGTTTATAAAGTAATCGAGCATAAACGAAATTTTGTCGAATGATTCATGAACAGTTCACCGAATGTTTGGCTGTTTACAAGCCTAATGAATTTGGAGTGACTTTAGTTAGTTGACTGTAGCATTTGATGATTAAATTTTAATTCCCAAATTTATTGCAGATGATGTATGAATAACAAATTCAGAAGGTTACCGAATTTAAATTGCGGATTTGTAGTTCACTTACGCACAAGGGGAAGTTTTAGAGTCTTAAAATAAGGTTATTCCGTAGTTAGAATTGTACAAGGTTATGTTCTATCGTGTTAGAAATTTTAGAGAGGCAATTTGGATATTACAAAACAAAATTAGTTGACTTTTGGTTGAGCATGAATTCATTTGAATGTGTTGGTTACAAAATCAAATTACATATTATCGTGTTTGTTTTCAAGTGTTACGGTTTTATTACTTGGTTCGGAAAAAGTAAGTGCAAATCATAGTTTTCGAAATTGGCAGATAGATAAACAATCTATACTATTAAATAAATAAAGCTTTCCTTATGCCACGTCTCATCCATTTACAACATTTTTACTCTCACATTCCCGCCTCCCACCGCACTCCATTTAGAAACTCGTATCAAATCCTTACCCGACTCGATTTACATCTACTCACCCGTATACAAACCCTAAATCATCCTTACCAAAATCCATTCTCTCTTTCTCTTCTCTTCAATCCTGCAATTCCTATCATAGCTTCATATTATCATCCATGTCTCAACGATCCGGCCAACGTATTCTTCTTATCCGATCACATCTGGCCACCGTATTCTTCTTATTCAATCAGATCCGGCCATAATATTCTTCTTATTCTATCATATCTGGCCACCGGATTCTTATGTTTCGATCAGATCTGGCACCGTATTCTTCAATTCCGATCAGAAAACAGTTTTGTTAAATCTCGCTATGGCGGTTAGGTACACAATTCGTTCTTAATTCCTTCACATTTATTAATTAAAATTTGTTATCTTATATAAGTTTAGCTGATTCTGATTATTGTGCGAAATTATGGTTACAAATATCAATTTTTTTTGTCTACATGCCTATAAATCATTAAGTATTCTACCATCAACCCTTGGTATATCGGTAAAAACATTAACTTTATAGAATTACCTTGGTTTAATAACTTTGATACTGACCTGGAATGCTATCACCATTTTAGATGCATTTGGCCTGAAAAAAGTATAGCAGAGGTAATTAGAAGAATTGATTATACTATTATCTGTCCTTTCTTCCTTTTTATTTTCTTTTTTTAATTTTTGAACTTAACTTATATATAAATAGTTTAAACTAATTTATGGGGACGATATTATTTGCAATATGGGTTTAGCGACTACACTAGCATCACTTGGTGTAGCAGCTTCGTTTGCTGGAAAAACAATGGATAGGTTGTACATGTTTTACCATTGTTGGCTTCTGGTATGGTAGTTATTATGGGATTAAATCTTGAGATAATTACTCATATTATGATTTATGAGTTTAATCTATATTATGCCTTGAACAAGATTGGAAGAATTAATGTTGTAGTTCATTATGAAAAAGTGATATATGTTTATATGTTGCATATGTATGTAAAAAGTAACTGTACATTGTATCATATATTATTTTTTTTTTCTATTTAAAATTAGGACTATTTTTTAAAATGCCATATTATAAAGTTACATGTTTTGGCTAATTTTACAGGTAATAGAGCTACAACTGCCTTCTTTATTTGGCTTATATTTGTGAGATATAATCTGACAACCAAACATACCACTAATTTCTTAGGCATCTAAGCTTATTTGGGCGGTCTTACATTTGCTTTAGATGCATCGCCTTGCAGAGTTGAAGTTCACATGTGTTGGCCACCATACTTGGGTATGTTGTAGCTTCCAAGTTATTATTGTATAATACTTACTGTTAAATATAATGATAAAAATATAAGACTAATGACCCTTTTTATTTGCAACATGTTCCGTTGTTAGGTTGCAACTTATTATTGATTAACATGATTGGCTATGTTGCCTTTTTTTTGAGCTTTGCAGGCATTATCAAAGAAACTTTTAGAGATAAAATATAAACCCAAATCAAGCTACAACTGAATTAGTTAATTTTGCTCCTCAAATACTCATTCACTGCAATATATTTTTTTTCCTGATATAGTTAATCAACCATAACGCACTTGCATATCTATTATGTTTGTTTTTCATAATTATTAAATAAATGTTCTTTTTCATATACATGTATATAACTTATAATTTGTGATTATGTTGATTACCTGAAGGATTTTTGTACAATTATGTGTTCATATGATACCTATTTGATGTTCTTTTTCGTAATTTTAAAGAAAATGTTTTTTTTTACATTTTTTATCATATAAGTTTAGCCATATAGGCACTCACATATACTGCATGTTTAAAGCTTATATATTATTTGTAATATAAGTATATGTTTATGGTTACATGTACAATAAAAGGTTTGATCATCAACTAATTTGAGGATATCGGGTGCCAGATTGTACTTGGAAATTTGAACTTATAGATGAACAAAAGCCCAGGACAGTCACTATCAAAGTTGTTTGTATTTAAAACATCCGGTTTCCAACCATAGACAGTTGTATGTGGCACTATCAAGAGTCAAGAGCAGAGACGAAGCCATATTGTTAATATTGGATACATATGGTAAACTTACAAATTATTAATATTTCAAGATTTGTGATTCATGTGTAACTTGGTCAAATTTGATTGTAACTTAATTTCTTTGTAGTTACTGTAATTTACCACTTTTTGTATTTTTTTTTACTCACTAGATGAATAAATGTATCATCTATGTTGTGTTCGATCATATAATATTTTACATGTTTTATGATTAATGTGTTAGTAATTTTTCTTTTAACTAAAATGTATGTTTCTACTTCTTATATTTAATACCCAAATTTTTTTTATGATATTTTGAATGGTTTTAGACTTATTAATTTAAATTTGTCAAATCCGTGTTGTACACAGGTACCTAACCTAGTTATATGAATAAAGAATTAAAAATGCAAATTTGTATCAGTCAAACAATATGTTATTGGTCAAAATTGATCAAGTTGGTGTTGACAAGGCCATTATATTTGATTGCATAAAACTAACCACATAAATTCTCAGCTAAAATTGTGTGCTATTTACACAAATGTTTTCATAACTGAATCGGACAACTAGACAGGCCACCGATTCGACCGGTTCCTACAACTTTTGCCTAAAAAATTGGGTCTTAAAACTAAAAATGAAAAAATTGAATTTTAAATTTTATTTTCCTAACAAATTGGCTCAACCTGACTAGTTTTCGGTTAGACTGGCGAACAACTTTGAAGCAGACGGTTTTTAAGATGCTAGCCAATTACCTATAACCGGATCGGCCAGGGGATCGAATTCCGATGGAACCGGCCGAATGTCTCATAAACATTTATTTACACAACAAAAACACAGTACAAAGGTACTATGTATAAACACCAACATTAAACTTACAACTATACAATGGTGGCAACACTACTATGAAATAGAAAACTAACAAAAGATTATACAATATATCATGAGACGATTTATAAACCAAAACAAAACGATTACCGCTTTAGAAATTGTCGTCCCCGCCGCATCGTGCGGGTTTCCAACTAGTATATATGTATACACACACACACATATATATATATAGGTGAGTTATAATAAAAAGAAATAGTTTTATAGGAAGAGTAAGAATAAATCTAAGCCTTTGGATCTATGACTTAGTGATTGAGATTTGTAGTTTTTAAAATACCAAATAGTTTCCTATGATATAGGATTTAGGCTAAATAGTTTCCTAACTCTAAATTTTATGTTATTTCTACTTTTCCTACAAAATTATATATATATATATATATATATATATATATATATATATATATATATATATATATATATATATATATATATATATAGGATCAGGATCATGAGAGAACTTTTTTGAAATTGAGAACTATAAGAACCATTTTGGATCACAAAAAAACCCAAAAATAAAAAAACCATAAAATAAAAAAAACACAAAAATCAAAAAAGTAAAAAAACCAAAATTCTTATTTTATCATCCCGGTTTCATAAAAAAAAACAAAAACTCAGTTTAGCTAAATTATACATATATGTATAATGCATACATATATGTACATTTACATGTTTTTTTTGTACATATGTGTATAATTTAAGATAAATGATACTGTACATATGTGTATATTACGTAACTAAAGATTAAATAAAATCATACATATGTGTATAATACGACGTTTTTTTTTAATTTTTTTATTTTTTAAAATTTTTTTATTACTTTTAAAATTATACATATGTGTATAAACTGGAATGAAATATAAGAATTTTGTTTTTTTACTTTTTAAAAATTTTTATTATTTTTTATTTTATGATTTTTTTAAAAGTGTTTTTAGTGGTCCAAAATGATTCTCAAAGTTATCAATTTGCAAAGGGTCCTTTTAGGATCCTTACACTATATATATATATATATATATATCTAACTATCTATATAATTGTCTGCCATAAAATCATATGTTTCGCTGCTCCCCGCCTTTGGATCCTCCTAATCCGGATATCAAATAACCCGTTTTGGTTTTCATTCCAAACCCTAAAATTCACCTCCTGCCTCTCTGAACTTCAACGATGGCATGCCTACCACTTGAATCACCAGTGACCATTAGAATCATCTTCTATCTCCGTCGGCAATCAAGTTAGGGTATCATTCTCTCATCCTCCACCGGAATCCCGATGAAGCACTACTATCATAGTTATTCGAGTCCTCACCGGCTGTCTATTCAACTATTTGACTGCAAAATCGATTAACTGATTAAGGTAATATGTTCTTCTACATGTTAATTCAAAACTAAAGCCATTGAACCGATAATCAAAAATCAAAGACATGTTTGAATTAGGCTATGGGTTGCTACAGAGGTTAAAAATCCTGGTGTTGTTCTGTTGAAAAACCCATAAACGCACGTATCCAATATTACAAAACTGATTTTAATGTTTGATTTGAGAAAATAATCACTTTTCAACAAGTAATCGAAAACTATTTAATTGAACTCTTATATGTATTAAGAATTATTTGAATTGGGTAAACCAGTGTGATTTGGAAATTAGTTACATCGATGTCTTCATATAAAGCTACTTGTAAATAATTTGAATTATGTTTTAGTGGCACCAAAATTCAGCCCGCAAGTTTATGTGAAAAATACTAATATTGATGTTGATGATCCTGATATATGTATAATGGAAGATTTGAGTGTACATGTACCTAGAAAACAGTCTCATGTAGATGGAAAATCACCGAATAGCGCTCCTTTAAGGTCTTCACTTGCTGTTCCTCCGGTTCACACTGTATATAATAATAACGTGAGGGCCAAGGAAAATGATGAACATATGATCTATTGAGCAACATTGTAGGCGAGTCTAATAATTAAGGATCATTAGATGCAGGTTTTTGTTTTTTAAGCATTCTAAATTTGATGAATTTGGATATTGGTCAACTACATGACGTTTCCCAACCAAAGTCGTGGTTCAACTTATAAGGCATCAGGTTTTAAACTGAACACAAAATTTTATAATTTTGAATATAATAGTTTTTTTTCTTTTTGGAATTGGAATTCTAAAATGAAGAAGCTATCTTTTATTATTCAGTGTTTCTGTTAGTAGTTTGCCTCAGTCTGTAGTTGTTCCTTCAGGTTATGGGTTGTTTGCTAATTCTACAGCACCACCTGGAAACTATCAAGTTAATCAACCTCCGGGCCCTGCTGGGTCCAATTTAAGTTACGATGATGATGTGTTGAATGCTCATTATAAAGAGTACAGTCAGTTTCTCTCTCTTCAACGGGTATTAGTTTCTTTTACATTTTGTTTAACACTAATTTATTATGATTTTGGGTTGCAAGTCGCCAAAAAGTATGTGAATAATACTATAAAACATAAATCATTTTGCTATTGCATTAATAGAATTTTTGTAATCGTTTTTTCCCATATCTTTTTGACAAACAAGTAGTTTCTAACATCTCTCCCTGAAGTCACACTGACATTACCCATCATCTGATTTTGTTTACCAATATTAACACAACACTTTTATATATTTTATAAGGCGTGCATGTATATTGAATTCATTGGGTTATTAATTGTCTAATGGTAAACAAATGCTATAAACGCTTGGATTCTGGCTTCCGGGACTCTAAACACATGGCAAACGCATTAGGTTGTTGCTTCGACTTTCTTCCTATGGGTCAAATGAACTGATTTTTAAATTCAAAAAAACTTTGTTTATCTTATATATGATTACAAAAACCTTTAATATTATAATCGTAATCCAACTTCTGTATATAAAGTGATTTGGGAGGATTATACATTTTGATACATTTGGATGACTTTTAATGCGTTTGAATCGTATCCTTTCTGGTGATATCTTTTTGCTTACTGTTTTTGACATGTTAAAGATATTATTTAACCCTATTTAGTTTTATGAAGTGATGTATGGGCAAATATATAGTTTACGTTTTTTCATCTATGTTCAGTTATATTAATTTGTTTGTGGTTCATAAACCACTCTTTTAAACTATTAACGAAAAACGTAACGAACACGTGTAAATTCATTTTTTCAAAACAAACAAACAAGAACTAGAAAATCATGTTCATACAAATGTTCGTGTCCAATCGTTAGTTCATTTAAAATTAAGTGAACGATCACGAACATGCCATGTTCGTGTTCGTTCAGTTCGTGGACAAGCGTACATATTTATTTGGGTTCGTAAGATATTATTACTATTGTATTTATTATTTCAATACATTGAGCTTAATTGTTTTCATGGTTTATGTTTGCAGGTCATTATTAACTTGAAAAAAAAGTAGATGCTTCAAAATCACCGTATGTTTCTCACATGGAGGAGATAGATACGACGGAATAATAAAAAACAATATGCTCATTTTGTTTTTCACATAGACACCATGATCATAATTGAGAAGAATAGTTTTCAGTTTTCGTTTAATTAAAGTGTAAAAAATAGAATTGTTTAGTATGTGAAAGATGTTTACAGTGATTTGTTTCGTAATAGTCGATGTAATGATTTTAGGTGGTAGATGAATGGCAACTTTTTATGCTCATTACGGTTTGTTCTGTTAGTTAACATGATGAAAGAGCATCTGGAAACATTGTTGCAATGCGGATGGAAACAGAAACTAAAAGAACTGGTTCTCTTATGTTAGAAAGAAATAACAATGGAATGATGGAAATTGATATCAACAGATTGAGTCATGTGTTTGCGTCCATTATTAAAGAAATAACGTATAAGGAAATTGATGGTATAGCTAATTTGTCAACGAGTTTAGGGGATGAAACAGACGAGTGGCTGGACCTCATGTTGAATATAAGCAACAATAATTAAATGATGTCCTAACATTCTGGTTTACTATATTTTGTTATTTTTACAATTGTGCATCATGGATGGACAATTAAATATTTTATTTATATACCCTAGGTGATTAATAAGACCATGAATTTGGATGCGACAGATTCATTTAACAGACCTCTCGATCCCATGGCACTTGAAATACCTGTAATGTTATTGCCTTGCTTTAGTGGGTGTTTGGGAGTGCTTTTCTTTTTTGCTTTTTGCTTTTTGGAGGAGTAAAATGTCCAAAATGTCCCTCCAAAAGCAACTAAAAGCATCAAATTAAAGCTTTTAGGTGCTTTTGGAGGGGCATTTTGGACATTTTGCCCCTCCAAAAAGAAAAAAATAAAAGCACTCCCAAACATGCCCTTAGTATCATACTTTGAGTTGAAATAAATTGCTTCATGTTTTGTCTTTGATTTCGATTCCATAATTAAATCTACAATCAAACCCATGAAAAGGTTTCTAGTTTGAAGGTTGGCTTTCAGTAACCATTAGATCTAGGTAAGTGTAAGTGTCACTACATCTCTTTCCTTTTACATCACTTAATGTTTTTCAATGAGGCTATTAAGATAATTGCATGATCTAAATTTTAAAAGAAAAAGACGGATATGGTATTAGGTGATAGTGTGATACCCTGACTCGATTACCCGAAATTAGGGGTGTAAACGAGCCAAGACGTTTTAACTTACAAGAGCCCGATTTATTGGTCTCTCTCCATTGTATTCAAGATAAAATCCTACTTAATGCCCATGGATTTTCAATAGTTAAGTTTGCAAATATAGTCAAGCGTGTTTAACTAAGTAGTTTTTTTTTCAGCCGAAATGGATACTGATCCGAACCGCACTTAGTTGGTTCAAAATCAAAACGAAAACTAAATGTCAATTTGTTTAGGTTTTCGATTTCGGCCAAATAAACTTTTTACTCTATTTATTTTGGTTTATTTCGTATTTGATTGGGCTGAGCTAAATAAGATTGGCTTAAAATTGTAACTTCATTGAAGCATCTATGGACGCAATTGTGGAAGCATTGCCATAAGCGATTATGGTGCTGTTTGTTTTTGCAGACATAAACTGTCTGCAAGCTGATTTCATCTGTTTTCATGTCTGCAACTGAAGATGTGGTCTGAAGATCTGCAAGCTGAAAATATAAGACTGTTTGTTTTTATAAGCTGATACTGTCTGCATAACTGTCAAACTTATCTCACAAGATAGAAGTCATTTATTCAAGTTACATCTAGTTTTTAGTCTTTGCTTGCCATGCCGATTTGGTTTTGGTGGGTGGTGGAAGGTGGTGGTGGTGGATGGTGGTAGTGGCGGCGGACGGTGGGTAGTGGCGGTGGATGGTGGTGGTGGACAATGGGTGGTGGTGATGGATGGTTTTGGTTGGTGGTGGACGGTGGTGGTGATGGATGGTGGTGGTGGTGGGTGATGGATGGTGGTGGTGGCGGTGATGGATGGTGGTGGTGGTGATGGATGGTGGTGGTGATGGATGGTGGGTGGTGGACGGTGGTGGTGATGGATGGTGGTGGTGGTGGCGGACGGTGGTGGTGATGGATGGTGGGTGGTGGACGGTGGTGGTGATGGATGGTGGGTGGTGGACGGTGGTGGTGGCGGTGATGGATGGTGGTGGTGGTGGCGGTGATGGATGGTGGTGGTGGTGGGTGATGGATGGTGGTGGTGGCGGTGATGGATGGTGGTGGTGGTGGCGGACGGTGGTGGTGATGGATGGTGGGTGGTGGACGGTGGTGGTGATGGATGGTGGGTGGTGGACGGTGGTGGTGGCGGTGGATGGTGGTGGACGGTGGCGGCGGGGTACGGGGGTGGTGGTGGCGGCGTACGGTGGGTGGTGGTGTTGGCGGACGGTGGTAGGAGCAGTGGATGAGAGGGTGGCTGCAAAGGGAGAAGAGTAGGGTTTTTTTGTGAAGATGTTTTAAGCAAGATTTCCTTGCTTTTCTTTTAAGATGAAAGAAGATAACTTCAGATCTGTTTTAAGAAAAAAAACAAACAGTCTTCAAGGGTAATGTCTGCGCGCCTGCAGACATTAGCTCCCTTGAAGATGTTTGAAGAAAAAACAAACACCCCCTATATGATTGATTGTTCACCGTGATTACATAGGTATGTTATGATAGTAAATGCTTTCATCATGTGCTTTAGTACATAATGAATGAATATGATGATAGATATATGAATAACTTCTAGAAGCTATGTGATTTACTAGAGGAAAGAAACAATACTCTACCAACACTACAAGCAACACAAGAGCAAAAAGTAAAACAGTTGCAAGAGGAATTTGATAAAGAAGAACAGAAGTTGAATAGATCTTTCTACGAGCAACATGATTCCTTAAAAGAAAGAAAATATATAAGTTTTATATATGATTTTAAAGATCTTAAAAGTCAACACACATTTCATTTTAAAGAAATTGTAACTTTTTCATTGTTTTTCTGCAGATGTTAGCATCTATACATACTATTAAAGTAAGGAGTAATTTCCACATATCACCATTCTAGGGTGTTCACATAGGATGCCACCTCATTGCCATGTCACCCATTTCCTTTCTTAAGCATGCCAACTCATCAACTAACCTATATTTAAATCATAACATTTCTTAATTATTTACCCTAATCAACTTTTTCTCTATTTTTATAGTTTAGCCGGATCTCCTTTCTCCTATTCATATATTCCGACGAATATGGATGTAGATTTGTATTAATTTTCCGGTAAGTATATATTTTATAATAAACTTCCGATCTTGATCTATCTATTTCCAGCAACATTAAATTTTTTTCCGGTTATTGTTTCCTTTAACCTTTTTATCTTTATTCTCATTGTTAACTGATTTTATTAAAATCAGTTTAGGTTGTAAATCATAAACGGCGATGAAGGTTATATGTGGACGTATTAATTTTTTCCGGTAAGATTTTCCGTTGAGTTTTTCCGGCTATGGTTTATACCTTTAACAATGGTTGCTTTTAATTATTTCAGGTTATCTACCCGATTTATTTGCCCAAATTTTCTTTCTAGTTTGTTAATCAAAACCTTATATTCCATTTTTCGTTTTTCCGGTTAGGTTTTCCGGATATTTGTTTTACCTATAAAAATGGTTGCATAATATCAACATTAATATTCTACTTTATAATTTCAGGTGAATATCACGGCTTATACAATCTATTTTCCGGTGACACCTTTAATTTTCCTGTTTCCCGGTAACATCTTTTATTTTTTCCGGTTATTAGTTATAATTAAAATAATCCATAATATCAGTAGTAATATTCGTTTTTATTATTTCAGGTAATTGTTCGACTCATATAATCTAATTTCACGGGTTGATCATGAGTTTATAATATATATAGATTTTAGTTTTAATATTGTTGTAATTTCATTTTTGAATATTCATGTATATTCATTTTAAATTTTGTTACATAAAAGAAAATATTATTGTATATTGTAGATCCGAGATTAGTTGATATGTATTTTTTTTCGGCGTGTGTTAATCTATTGTCCCAAAATTTATTATTAGTTTGATTTTCCTTATTTTTTTAAAATAACGTAATTAACATGAATATTGTAATTTATATACTTTAATTATCCCATTAACACATTTTATATACTTTGACTTTCCTTAATTTATAAACAAACAGATTTTTAATTTAATTTGAATTATTTCTAAATAATTACTTGATAGTAAAAGTGAATAAGTTTATTTGGTATTCAAAAATATTCAAGTTTATTATTAAACTCATAAAAGAAAATATTATTGTATATTGTAGATCCGAGATTAGTTGATATGTATTTTTTTTTCGGCGTGTGTTAATCTATTGTCCCAAAATTTATTATTAGTTTGATTTTCCTTATTTTTTTAAAATAACGTAATTAACATGAATATTGTAATTTATATACTTTAATTATCCCATTAACACATTTTATATACTTTGACTTTCCTTAATTTATAAACAAACAGATTTTTAATTTAATTTGAATTATTTCTAAATAATTACTTGATAGTAAAAGTGAATAAGTTTATTTGGTATTCAAAAATATTCAAGTTATTATTAAACTTATTTTTAATGTTTTTTGACCATCAAGTAAATAAGTTAATTTGTTATATTTTTGGTACAAGTTAATTAAAAATAATTATCCATATTTTACATAATAATAAGTTTACTAAAATCGATAAAAAAAATTATTTCCGTGTTTTGACAAATTTAAAATATGATTTCTATTTACAGTATAATATATTATAATTACAGAATTATTTATCATTATTAATTTATACTACATAATCTATAAATAAGTAAATAAGTAATAAGGAAATAAATAAATAAATAAATAAATACACGATTTAAACTAAGTTATAACACATTTGAATTATTTGAAAAGTAAATAATGAAATAAGTAAATAATTAAACGAATAAGTCGTTTGAATATTAAAGTATCCATATATTTTGGTTATATGTTGACTAAATTGATTTTCAAAACTATTGAAGTTAATATTAAAGTAAATAAGTTAATTCTTTTTATATTTACAATAAATTAATTATCAAAGTTTAAAGTTGTATATTGTTAGTTCAAATATTAAAGCTAATATTATAGCTATTAAATTAAATAAGTAAATAAGGAAATAAGTAAATAATTAAACGAATTAAGGTAAGTCGTTTGAATATTAAAGTATCCATATATTTTTGGTATATGTTGACTAAATTGATTTTCGAAACTATTGAAGTTAATATTAAAGTAAATAAGGTAATTGTTTTTATATTAACAATAAATTAATTGTCAAAGTTTAAAATGGAATATTGTTACTTCAAAGATATTTACAATATTAAAGTAAATATTAATTGATTTTTTTATTTTGACTAAATTGAATTTTTACCTTTGAAGTTAATATTAAAGTAAATAAATTAATTCTTTTTATATTAACAATAAATTAATTGTCAAAGTTTAAAATTGTATATTGTTAGTTCAAATATTAAAGCTATTAAAGTAAATAAGTAAATAAGGAAATAAGTAAATAATTAAATGAATTAAGGTAAGTCGTTTGAATATCAAAGTATCCATATATTTTTGGTATATGTTGACTAAATTGATTTTCGAAACTATTGAAGTTAATGTTAAAGTAAATAAGGTAATTGTTTTTATTTTAACAATAAATTAATTGTCAAAGTTTAAAATGGAATATTGTTACTTCAAAAATTAAAGTTAATAAGTTAATGTTAAGTAAATAAGTAAATAAGGAAATAAGTAAATATTCAAACGAAGTAAAGACAAATAATTTGATGTTTTATTGATGTTGTTATTTATTGATGTTGTTATGTAAAACCAAAATTTTACATAATACGGAGTAAAAAACGACATGATTTCTCAGTAATATTATAGTATGTTTTAATTTACAAAATTTTGTCTCATTTTGATTTATATTATATTTTACAAATTCATGTACATCTTATTTCTACACTTTCATATTTTACAAAAAATAGATAATCGTTATAGACAACCATAAAATTTTATAAATAACTAATATATACCAAACACACCTTCAACCATTTTCAAGATTATAATTTACAATTATTACATAATTGATAAATATTATATTTTACATAATCGATAAATAAGTAAATAACGAAATAATGATAATTAATCTTCCATAATAATGATTTGACTAATATTAACATGGAATATATATTTATATATTATATTATAAAAGAAATGCACCATTTATGTTTATATGAAAGTCAAATTTGTACATCTTATTTCTACACTTTCATAATTTACAATTATTATAACTAACCATTTTCGAGATTATATTTTACAATTATTCCAAATCATTTTTTTTAAACTGAATGAACAACCCTTTTTTTATGTTTTTAATTCTTTCCATTTTAATAAACTCATTCCTTAATATGGTTTGACCGAAATAATAACCTAATTATCCCATTATTACAATTTATATGGTTTAACTTTCCTTATTTGTTAAAAAACGCATAAAGAAGTTATAAATTAAATAAATTTCCGACCGATTTAAGTATTTGACCATTCACATTAAATCGTTTTTTACCATTCATATTAAATAGTTTTAAATTTTAAATAACATTTACATAGTCAATATAACTTTCTTGAAATATACCAGCATGATTTAAGTACTTTTAAATTTAAGATTTGCACTCACAAATTATGTTCATATAAAAATTAACATACATTTGTCTTGACTATTGTAACGTTTTTAATGAAATATTCTTATACAATTCATTATTATGTTATTTAAAATTACTAATAATGTTGAAAATAGTAACCGTAGTCTTTAAGTGAAGCATTTTATGCATGTTTATACATATAATTGTGTCTTTATCATAATAAATTGGAATTGAATTATGTTTTGACCGAAATCCAATAATTAATTTGTATTAATTGTATTAACTTTGCTTCAAGCAAAATAAAAGACAATGGACACATTTTGGATTTTAAAAAAATGAATATATATTATGTTGACATTTTGAAGTCAAAATATGCCATTTTAAAATTAGACCTTTTAATTCATACATGGTTTGTTAATTTTTTTCTCAAGATGGTAGGTTACTAACTATAAATTTTTCACGATGGTAATATTTAATTCAAACATGGTTTGTAATAAATGTTTTAAATTGATGTGCAAATAAACACGGGCACTATCTTAGAGTAATAAATATTACAGTTATTGATGTGTAATAAATGTCTTAGATAGTCTTTGTTAGTCTTTGTACGTTTTTGTAATTAATTTAAATAAGTTATAATGTCTTATAATTCATGTAAAAGTATCTTTTATTTATAAGTACAACGTTTGCATTTCATATAATTTATATTATGTTACATATATATTATGTTTTTAAATATGTTCTATCGTGTGTAACACGGGTACTATCCTAAATCAATATTGAAATCTAATGATCTGTTTCTTTTAAAATTAGATCACTTGAAGCTTGCTAATGTTATAAAAGAAATGACACATTTGGATTTGGAAAATGAAGTTAGTAAGAAGGTAAAATGGTTGTTAGAGTGTGAGAATTATGAGTCAAATTTTGATGATCTTCCAAACTATTTGGAATCTGAAGATAAAATTTAAGGTAACACCAATAACTTAGTTATGTAGTTGATTACTCTAAATTTTTAACTTTCATTGTTTACTTTGTGTTTTCTATTTAAGTTATTAGTTTAGTTCATAACTATAAACTTCAAAAAACATACAATAAACTTCTGTAATCGTTTATTTTGTTTGTCAAGTTGTGAAGGTAATTTGTTTTTTTTGGTGAAATTTTGAAGAAGTTGATGGTTGGTAAATTTGTCTATATTGATTTTGTTATTTATCTATTTTCAATAATATGATAGTTTGAATATTCTTTGATTTTATAACCGGTTTTATGCATTTTTTTTTAATTTCTGGCTATAAAGTTGTGTTACATTTTCACATTTTGTGTTTAGTGCAACAAAATTATTTACATATTTATGTTCACGTAAAGTGTTTATGAAATACGTTAACATTTTTGTTTAATACTTAATTGAGTTCCATGGTTTGTTTGTTTTTTTCAGGCTTTAAGGCGGGATGATTTTGTTGGAGGACGGGAATTATGAAGATCATGTTGGTATAAGACTGTTAATATCTAATATTTTCATGACTTTTGTTATAAACTTAAGTTTGTTTAATTTGTAACTTTATATGTAGACAATGTTATTTTCTAGATCTCCAGTATAGAGATATATGATATCTTTTTGTTTGTAAATTTTATGATATCTTATGGTTGTTTATATACACTTTGTTACATATCAAATTTCAACCCGTGTGTAACACGGGTTATATCCTAGTAGATGAATAAATTTAGAGACGAGTTGAACCGAAAATATCCGAAATAAGACATTTGCAGCATGAGTTAAATAAAAAGGAAAATACAGATGCAAATGATGCTACAGTGAGTCTTAAAAGAGTAGTGTCGTCATTGAAAAAAGTAGACAATGATCATGTGGTTATTATCAACCAAGATTAAATTTGCTTCTTTGCTATAGAGAGTTGGATGTTATGCATTATCAAAGGAAAAAATGCGAGGAAGAAAAAACCCACATGCATGTCGCACATAAGAACTAACGCGAAATTATATTTTAGTTAGATACCCGTTTAATTTAATAGCTTTTTGTAACCAAGATCCTGAATTATATAATAAATTTATAAAAAAATTATATATTCATAATAATAACAACAAATGTTAAAAAACCCGCGTAATACGCGGACTAAAAACTAGTATATATATATATAATTCCTTTATTATGATGTGATTTATAGCAATTATCATTAGTTGATATATATAGTGTATTCTGTTTGTTTCATATTCATCACTTCTTTGTGTTATACTTGAATATAATCATGTGATCGTTTGAGAATATTTAATTTTTTAATAGAAGCTCTCATCTTAAAAAAATCTAAGCAGAACAAAGAGTGCAGCATAAACTGATAAAAGACAAAAGAGAATATAATATTTCTTAATGAAACAGGATTCACCCCTTTTGAAACTTGAATGGCTTTGGATATCGACGTCGGCCTCCTCCCCCCTCATCGTTCTACCCCAACGACCTGATCCGATCCACACTGGTTCATCAACAAATCCTCTTAGCCTTTTCCTGGAAACTTCAAGTAGTTGGGGCTGGGGCGGTGGGGGAGAGCGGAGGGGCTCGCCTGCTAGTGGGAAGATGCCATTGAAGCCAATAACTTTGATTTTTAGCTCCTTGGTATCCATTTGTAATAAATGACATAATTAGATTAACAATAATGTTTTAAGTAACATAATCAAACAAATAACAATTGATCTAGGACTAGTAAGAGTGCCCGCGCGTTGCGGCGGGAACACATTTGTGATTCAGTTAGTAGCGGCTCCTTGTGTTGCTGACATCTTCGTTAGTAAAATTACACCAATATCAATTTCGCGGCGGGTACGCATTCTTTAAACTAATTTACTAATAATAAACTGATGTACCAATTCACTCATAAATTGCAATGAAAGTTTTTTTTTTCTTTTTTTTTTTTTGTAATCAATTTGTAAAAAAAAAGGACATAAAATTTAAACAAAATCAGTCTGCAGACGTAATTAAGAAAATACATTGCTAAACGTAATTAACCAAATTTAAAATCCGAGCTATTTAGAATAAATAACACTCCATGTTTTGTACCAAGACTGTACGTTGCTACATCTACTGTTTTGTTTATTAAACCCATTCTCTGGAATATGCTTGACACACTCATTATTAACACATAAAAAAAATTAACTGTATTGGCTCAATTCAACTAACACGACCCGTACAAAATAATCATTTTGACCCATGACCGACCTAGCAAATTTTGCCATTGGGGCTGCAAATAACAATACGAGTATTTTGGATGTAACAAGTTCTTAAGAAAAGTTGCAATTAAAAAAAAAAAAACTGTTCCTTTGACCGGTGAGTCAAACGAGGGGAATAAATTTCTTGGACCATTCCACAGGCTTCCCATCATTTTTGGTCGGCTGAGGAATTCAGCTCGTCCAGGCTTTGGTATTCTTTGTCCACTAAACTGCCACATGTTTGGCTTCTTAGAATATGAGTGCATCCCTAAATGAAATCACAACATAGGGAATGGAAAGGCTTCAGCTGGCTATTTTATAGGTAATGGAAAGGCTTCACCCTTGTACCCACCATAGGCACCAACCAGCTGGGGTAGACCCATATATGGTGCACCTCCAGGTGGGCCCATAAGAGAACCACCGGATGGGTGAACATTAAGTGTTGAAGAAGAAAGCAAGTGCTGCGAGCGTGACAGGTTATCATGAAGACGAGCTGATAATTGGAAAAGTGCTTTCCTCACATTCGATGATTCCCCAGATATCTGTATCAAGACAGCAAATTTGAGAATTGGGAAAAGAAGGCAATACATTGGTGTTGACTGAGTTAGTTGCAGTTGACTTGAGTTAGTTAGATTTTTAAGTAACACAATGGTTTTAGTAATCCTTATGTATAACTCTTTATACAGATGCTTAGTGATCCATTTTTAAAGTATCAAAGCACACAATTACTACAATAACTTACAGAATATAAAAAAAACACAGTAAATAAAAAGCTTATTGTATTAATATTGTTTTGGATACTCTACATATACTAAGCATCTATATAAAGACTCGCGCATAGGGATAACTAACACAAGTGTGTTAGTTAGAGATCAAACTAACTCAAGTAAACTGGGGTGCAAACGAGCCGAGCTTCTCGCGAGCTACTCAAGCTCGAATCGATAAAAATCTCGAAGCGAGCCGGGCTTTTTCAAGCCCGAGCTATATATAGTTCGTTTAGTTATCGAACACGAGCTCGAGCCTTGTGTATTTATAAGTTTTTCCTCTTTTGGGCATCTATTAATTTTACACTGCACAGCCAACCTAGAGCCGAGCTTTGGCTCGTTTAAGGTACTACACGAGCGCGACCCAATCTTAGGCTCGTGTAAGGTGCTATACGAGCTCGACCCAAGCTTAGGCTCGTATAAAGTTTTTCTCAAAATATATAAAAATAACCGAAAACGTATATAAATTAATTAATATATACTAAGCAAGCCAAGCCTGACCTTTAAAAACCAACTCACGAGCTCGAGCCCTCTTAAGTCAAAACGAGCCTAACTGTTACGCCTAGTCGAGCTCGGACTTGGCTCGTTTAAACCCCTAACTGTAACTAACTCAGTCAACACCAAGGTCTGCAAAATGTGTTATAATTCACCTGCAAAAGTTCATCACTGCTTAATGCACAAGCAGGAAGGTGATTATCCTTCAAAATCCTATTT
Organism: Bidens hawaiensis; assembly: GCF_021521415.1. Taxonomy (NCBI): domain Eukaryota; kingdom Viridiplantae; phylum Streptophyta; class Magnoliopsida; order Asterales; family Asteraceae; genus Bidens; species Bidens hawaiensis. Next base: position 287,487 of record NW_027494191.1, read on the forward strand.
TGAACTATCTGTCCACCTTTCCCAATAACACATCCAATCTGGTCCGATGGCACAAGTAGCTGAACTGTAACTTGTGGTGCTTCCTCATGATCAATTCCCTGATCTTGATTGTCAGCAACAACTCTGCCGTGCACTTTGAAAAGAGCGGACACACACGATCATCATTCATATCAAAGTCATTTGTTTCCTCAGTCGTGCTGTGGATAGTGACCACACGTTCATCACACCCTGAAACCGTCTCACCAATTTTGATTTTAGCCTTGGTTTCAGATCTCATCTGCTTAATAATGTCCCCACCTTTTCCCATTATACTTCCAATCTTTTTACTTGGGCATAAGTAGCGATAAACAGTATCATCTGATCCAATTGAGTTGTACCCTTTGTCATCACTGTTGTTTCTTCTCTTGTTTCTTCCATGATCATTGCAATCTGATTCCGAGTGTGAAAGTTTTCCATGACTATTTCTTTGTCACCCATAAGGTTCCTGTTGAAAATTTGAAAAAAATTGACACATTTATGTGTGTTGATTCTGTTGGAAACTTGAAATTAAAGAAAAGCTATAGCTTAAGCCACAAACTTAGGAAATACAATTGTATAAATCTTTTTTTAGTCACACTAAGAATTAATTAGCATATATCAGTAGTGAATACCATTTAGGGAACATAAATCATTATTCACAAATTATTTGAGGTAGGGGTGTGCAAGAAACAAAAATGACCGATCAGAAACCAAAAAATCGAGGCGAAACAAAAACTTTTATGTGTTCTGTGAAAACTGAAACCAAAAAAACTGAACCAAACAGAAATTCTAAATTTTTATTTTTTATTTTAAGTAATTTATAAAAATTTAATAAATATGTAAGTAAAATATTTTTTGCCAATAAATGACATAATTAGATTAACAATAATGTTTTAAGTAACATAATCAAACAAATAACAATTGATCTAAGATAATTAGACATATATTTCTTTTGTGTTCTCGGAAATGAGAAGAAGGTGAGCATTAATGTGTTGAAAAGAAATGTATAATTTTACGGTTATACCTTAACTGGGTTTTATAATTAATACTTAATAATAGTTTAAGCGAGAGGGTAAATGGTAAGAAAAGTTATTTTCTTTCCTTTCACTTCCTTCCACTTTCTTTCAATTTGAAAGAACAATTTTCCTTCCATTTCTTTCGGTTTCCTTCCATAAAATCAAACTCTAAAACAATAATAGTTTCCACTTTCTTTTCATTTCATTTCCTTTCCCGTCATTCCATTAGTAAACTCGAGAAGAGAAGATTGACAACAATCTTTGTCAAAAATTCAAAGATAATAAAAAATGGACTTAGATCAAAATGTTGACATCAAACATCTTATTTCATGACACACCTCTGAACATGATCCAACAATTTTCAAAACAGAAACATTAGCATTAATTTAGTCACACATCAACGCAAAAGCACGTATGATAATATCAACGAGTATCCTAAAACACACCTCGAAATACAAACGATTAGCATTAAAAATAGTAGCAAAAACACATATAATAATCCTAAAAACATCACATTATAGTTAAACCTTGATCAGCAACAGTAACCAAAACCAAACATCTAATGTTGACTCGTAAAAAGTCAAACTGTACATAGTTAAAAATGAACTGAATTGTGAAAGTTGGTGAATTAAATTCAGTATTATGCCTTCTCAAACTTTAAAAATGACAAATAGTTCTCATTAGCGTTTGCTAGTTAGTATTGTACAGGGACCGAGTTACTAACTTTATGCGTTTTACTCAATAATGTCCATTCAGTAATAAATCGGTATTCCGGAATGTTACCAGTACCAAACGACCAATGCCGGTATCATCGCTACCACAAGGTTAACATAACTCGCACTTCGAGAAGGCACAATACAGAAATTGAAAGCTAACCTAGAAAATGCACCGAAACACAAATGGAATGAAATCGATCTCTTGGCACCAGAAACAACATATGCATATTCCAATCGATCAGGATTAAACAGCAATTGAACTAAACCGTAATCATCGACTCTCTCTCAACTAGGCAGCAATCAATTCAGAGCAATCGGATTCAATAATAATAACCACCACCGATTGAGTAAAAATCAGGCATAATCAATCAAACTAAACAGCAATTGACTCAGTCAGTTACTAAACAGCATTCAATAATCGAGCTAAACAATAACCTATTCTATTCTATTCATAAATAAACAGCAATGATGGAGCAATTACCTGTTTAGTAACGATAGACTTCTGAATAGCAGCAACTGATCACTTCTTTCTCTGAAGAAGTTTGATTAGTGATGTGATTTTCGGTTTGGCGGGAAGAACACGAGTTGGGAGATGTAAATAGAAAATGATTCTGTTATAACAAATTCTTGAGAGGTGGGGCCTATTGGTGAGCATACGCCAATCCAATAACAATTTAAGATATTATTATTTGCTTAAAGCATGCATAGATGTGTGTATGTGCGTGTAGTTGCGGAGCCAGGAACTTTGTTTGGAGCTAAGTTTTATATCATCCGACTCGTATCCTTCTAATGATCAAAAATCCTAAAATATTGGTTTGAAACTCAGAAAAAAACTATAACGTCGTTAAGTCATATTTAACGGGGGACCATCGGGGGCCAACTTTTTTGAATTTGGGACCCCCAGTGGCGATAAAATGAATAGAGATTATTATCGGCCAATATCATTCAATAGGGATTATTAAAATCCAATATTCCTTTCTTAAAAATATTTACAAAAATTTTTCATAATTCATGGGTTCGAACTTTTTTATTTTGTAATCACAGTGGGTTCGCTCGCTGAAAAAGAATGGATTCGCATGTTAATTCGATACTATATGTTATGTATAAAACCGAAAAAGACCGGGTTCGGTCGAACCCAGTGGTCAACATGTGGCTCCGCCACTGTGTGCGTGCGTATATGTGTTGGTCAATAACTTGTTTAACTAAAGTTATTAATATCACGGAGAAACACAAAAACTGTTATATTTTGTTCCATTTCTTTTAAGTAATTAAAAAGATCATATACCATCAACAAAGATATCGATGGAAACATAACACATTTCGGAGCATCATGATAATCTTCTTTTATTTTAATAAATTAAAATAATTAAAGACACATGTCACTTTGTGGTTAATTCTCGTAAAAAATTTTCACTCCAAAACTAAAATATGTCATATTACAATAATTATTCACTTTCCTTACACTTCATTTATAACATGATTAAATTATTCACTTTTCTTTAAACTCTATTTATATTATATATATACACTTTTATAAAAAAAAATATTTACATATTACACCACTATACACTGTTAAAATATATTTCACAATATACTTGAAGAAATCCAAAAATCAACAACAAACCATGTTTGTTAAGTATTGAAAGGAATACAATTTTAAATAATATCATTAACCAACATACTATGTATATTGTTGAAGATTGTAAATAAAAAAACAAAAAAAAAAACTCTAATATGCTTTCATTTTACGAAGAAAAGTTTTTAATCATTAATTTATAAATATATGCTTAAAAGTTGATCAATTTTTTAAAAATAAATCCATTTATCTATTGTTTTTTGTACACTGTCATATAAACTTATAAATTATATATATGATTTACTGCATTAATGTTTTCTATCCATTTATTTTTTCGGTTAATATAGTAAACTATACATATATTTGTTAAATTGTAAGGATAATATATACCAATCACTTTCAAATATAATAGTTTATCATATTTAGTTTCTTGGGTTTTTTTATCAATGATTGTTTTGGGTTTTTTTGTGGAACTTGAATTTGATTGTCACGTGTTAAAGTTGATAAATAGTTCATTTGATACAATCTAACTACATTTGGCTCAAATTTGTTACGAATAAAAAAAGGTAATCTGAATATTTTTAAAATTTTGAGGATGCAAATAGATTTATCGACAAACTTGTTACAGGTTCAAATTTTTTACTTGAAAATGTAAATCAAATGAAAGTTAAAATTTTAAATGTGATCGGTTTCGAATTTATTTTTAAGGACATTTTTGGAAATTGGCAAAAGATTCGGGATTTTGCACAGTAGTTTTCCCATAACTATTAAACTTTAAGAAAAATGAAAAACACTTTTGATATGCCACCCTAGGCATATCGATGCTTCTAACTTTTATCAAATTTGAAATATTTGTGTCAGCATTGACTTTTCCTTTAATTTTGATCAAAATGTTGTATGTGGAGCATGTCATAGAAAGTTATGCTTAAGTGAAGCAAAACATCCACAAAATTGAACGGGTTAACCTGCGATTTTTTGTGTTGTCAATTGGCAAGTCGAGAAGCCACGTCAAACTTATCAAAAAATTTTTCATGGTGTAGCTCAAAACTATTATTATATGAGAAATATTTTCTGAAATTGGTTCATATCCAAATTTCTTTCAGTTATACATATATGATAATGAGAATGAAACTTCCAATAGATAGAGTGTTCTTAGGTATGTTTTTGCACGTGCGTTACTTTTTTTTATTAAGTTCATTTTTTTTTGAAAAAAATCATTTTTTGATATAAATAAAATGAATTTAAGTATAATGATACAAGCACAGATGTAATACATTTCATATACATTATGTATTTCTTTGTTTGTAACTTTATTTTTTAAATCACCCTGTGTACTATATGGGCTTTAAACCTAGTGTATATATATATATATACACACACTTTATACTGAACTATGCTTCTTTTTATTTTTTCCTTTCATGTCACTCTATGAAATTGGTAGAAAATAAATAATTTCAAAGAAACACAATATATATATATATATATATATATATATATATATATATATATATATATATATATATATATATACGGGGTTAATTTCATGTTAGAAATCATATTAGTGTGATAAGTGTGAGAAATAATTTAAACCAAAAATCCAAACCTCACTAAAACAAGTTTTTTTTGTTTGATTCTTGTTCCTAGGGTATTAACGAGTTCAACAGTATAAGATTCATCGATTTTGAACAACATTTGATAGGTCAATTAGAGCATGAACTGACCAGATCTTATTGAAGCCTAATTGATTATATAAACATTAATGTTTAATCATTTTGATGAGTAGGGTTGTTTATCGATAATAATACAATCCTAATGGTATAAGTTTTAGATTAAATCATGATGTATCAAGATTAATTGGATTTCAAATTGCATGCTTGACCTTGAGTGTTCATCTTGATTTTGACATTGACTATTTGGAGTCAGATAGCTGATTTGTCCTTTCACATTCGTTGGATATAACGAATAAGGATCCCGTTCGTAGATACTAATGACGAATGAGATCATTGGTATGCCTTTATGACGAATGAGAACATTCGTGAAGTTACATGATGAATGTACTCATTCGTACATAATATATAACGAATGTGATCATTCGTTAATCATAACCAATGAGATCATTAGTTACTATTCATACAACGAATGGACTCATTCGTTACTTAACATATAACGAATGAATAGAAAATGAGGCTTGAATTTTTATTCATATTGTAATCTTTTCACTAAGCTTGTTGTAATATTGTAATCTTTAATGTATTGTGATTGTTTTCTAATGCTTGGGTTTTCACAGAAATGGCGAATGAACAGCTCGTTGATGCCCCAGCTCAAGAGAATCCAGTAGATCAAGTACAACAGTAACCTCAAGCATAAGATGCACATGCTGAATGTTTTCAGGTTGCTGATTGTCACACCCCGAAAACCTTAATCAAGGCAGCAGAAGACATTAACTAAGTCATTCACTTTAACTAAGTCATTCGGGTCGTGAAAGATACCGATGGCCAATCATAATAAAGCACAATATTTTAACAATAAAAGTTTTAACTTTTATTTAATATAAATATTTATTACATGATTAGAGTTTAACACGTGCCACTGCACGGTTATTAAAATCCCAGTTTCTACATTATTCAAACACACATCCAACGCTCTCTTTTCCTATCCCATCGAAGCCATCACTTATATTTGGGGAAGGATCTAGAGAGAAGGATCTAGAGAGAACTCTATATTTGGGAGAGAACTAAGGAACTCCTAACTAAAGAGTTATAATTGTAAATTTGCATTTCAATAAACCTGGAGACACGCTCTATGTTTTCCCCTGTTCTTGATTGACGAAACCCTAACCATGTGTGATGGTTTCAACAAACAGATCGATTTCTATTGAAGATCGATTCCCTATATGTGCATCGTTACAACTCAATTTCTATTGGAGATTGGTTCAAAAGGATTTCAATCATTTAACAAGGAAATTTAAGGTACTTCAGATTCAATTGTTATCCTAATGATTCATGTTTTTCTTTAATGATTTGAAATTGTTTCATTGTTATATTGATTAGGTGTTGCTTCGTTTGACAGTTTTACAATCAAAATTAGCCCTATAAGTCTTGAATTGGGCGATTTAAGGTTAGACACCATTGTTACTTGATGCAGAAACCTAATTTGTTTGATTGGTGTGCCCAGTCGAGTTCATATGTCGATATTAATTCAGTATATGGCAATTCTAATGGTATTTTAATACAATTTGGTTGTTTTGACAACATGATAACATCTTATTATATGATGCATATATGTTATATAATGTTAAGTATTACATATATGTAATATAATGTATCTGATTAACATATTTTTGCTCACATGTATACTTGCTATCATGTCATGTTACAGTTAACTATTGTGATGTTGCTAAAATTTTTACTATGAAATTGATTTGATATTGGTAATTCTAGGTTAGACTATTAGTCAAGGAAAAAAACTATATTTTGTTTTATCCAAGTCTTTAAATGAGTTCATCTGCTAAATTTGCTTCAAATTATATCAATTCTATAAGTATTACTTGCATATTATTCGTGTTAAGTGGCTATGTAACATTTTATTTATATATTACATATATGTAATATTTGATATAAGACATTGAACATGTTAATTGAAGGTATTTTAATCATTTTACGTTAAACTGATTTAAATATTGGCACTTTTAAGTCATAAACGCCTATTACTCAAGGAAAAATCCATAATTTTGTTTTTATTTGAAGTGCGTAAATGAGTTCATCACCTATTTTGCTTCAAATTCTAGAAATTTTATGTATATATATATATTCCAAGCATTTTGTTGGTGCTGAGCTACGATGTATCATTATGTTTATGCATTACAATTAGAATTTGCCTTTGGACGTGGCTGGCCCGTTTCCCTTTTGCAAATTAGATGGTTCGTATTACAATCTTTTCATAAACATTGAGTTATGGTGACAACTAGATAGCAGAAGACTTGGAGGCTTTCAAAACAACAAGGATACAATTCTTGTAATACAGGTTTGACAGAAGACTTGGAGGTTTACAAAACAACAAGGATACAACTCCTGTAATACAAGTTTGATCAACAAGAAATCTCAATTTCTATGATTGGATTTCAGTTTGTTTGGTTTTGTATATACTTATAGTTTGTGATAAGAAACTGATGCTATTTCCATTATTCAAATTTTATTTTTCTGCTTACTTCACAACTTTATACACGAGACTCGTATAATAGCTGGAAGCAAGTTGAATCAAACCAACAATTGACCACAAAGAAGCCATCTGCCAACATTGGTTCGTTGAATTTTATTTCATCTGTTAAATGAAACGATATTATCGAATTTGGTGACATACACAAGTAAGGGCCATTGGTTTCTTTCATAATCGTTGAGATCGCATACAATTTAATTTGTGAAATAAATTAAAAGTTTTATTTATTTATTTTTGTGTTTGTAGGGATTTGTTGAATCATGTGCGCTTCAAGTCACATAACAATTTTGAATGTAATCAAAGATAGCTCATATACACTTCAACGCAACTTTATATTTTCCATCTCGTGTAACATGTGTGTTTTTTTACTCAAATGAGGATTAGTATTTTTTTCATACTTGTAGTTGGAGCAAAACTCTATTGTCTTTTTTTGTTATTATGTTAATTTAACCAGTGAACATATATTATAATTGTACCGCGTATATGCTTTAAAATAGTGTAATATATATTCAGCACGGTGTATCATATAACAATTAACACAAACACACAAAAGTAATGCAACATTCCTATTCATGTCGTTATAACACATCATATTCTAACAACATCCACATATTCAACATTCGCATCAGATTGAACTAATTGAAACACTAGATGAATGATTTGAAGACGAGCAATGCGAATAGTGATGGTTTAAGGAAGAGAGCGATGATGATAGAACGATTGAGCGGTGTAAGGATTTATGTAATATAATACGTTGTATACCTTAAAAAATGTTGAATTAATATTATCATCAAAATAACTAACACCACCATATAAAAATACCACACGTTTCATAATAACATTTGTATTGTCTTCACATGTTCAATTCCAAATCCTAATCTTTTGATAACATCTCGTCATTTAATCTCGTAGTTTATTTGAACTCGCATTAACGCCTACAAACCTTGGACATGGAGACAAACTTGTTCCCATTTCAAAGCATGTATGTTTTTTATCATGCCTTTGTGTTTAACTCCAAATTTTTTCCCAACATCGTGGTTTTGTTTATTCACACCTTCTATGGTTTATGCGCTTCATAACCTGATTATAAATTAAAAAGAAAACAATTAGCAATACACATATGCAGTATATTAGTACAATACGGTCAACCCAATATTAACCTATGTACCGCGTATGCATGTAATACATAAGAAATGCATACGTGTAATACATATCAGTAATTCATATACATATAACATGCATTTCATATATGTCATAAACCAGAACTGCGAATACGTGTAATACATCAGTATTGCCTATACATGTAATACAGTGCAGTGCATATGTGCAATACACAGATGTATTGCATATATGTAACACACAAGAATGTCGTATACACGTAATATATTAGTAATGCATATATTTAGTTTATTAATAATGCAAGTAATGCATCTATAATACATATATGTAATACACCATAATTGCGGATACATATAATACATCATTAATGCATATACGTAATACATCAGTAATTCATATATGTCATACATCCGTATTTGCATATAAGTAATACTCATGTATTACATGTAAATGTTTTTAGTATGTATTACACTATACGAGGTACAAATGTGTGAAATTAAACGTTACAATCATATAGTTGTTATTTTTGTTCTAATTTATGTTTGATTTTGAAGCAGATTTGGATAAACTAGACGATCAAAACAGAGTTTCTGAAATAAGTAATAGTCATTCCTTGCTCACACATTCTACATACTTTGGCTCGTATTCCTCGACCATAAGCGTCTTATGTTTCACCTTTTGTGGGGTTTTTTTTTTACATTTTCGCGGTCTTTATGTCTATGACATATGTGTAATATAACCGATTCAAATATATGTAATCATAATACTATGTACATGAAATGTATTAGCTTATCCAAACCATGCCATCAACACTCCTATATTCATCATTATTTTGTTAAAACAATAGTAATACATATATGCAATGGTATGCATATATGTAATACAATAGTGTTGAACATATGTTATACAATATTACTGCATTAATGTTTTCTAGCACCACCGTTTTTTACTGAAGGAACGACATATGTATCAGGCATCTAAAATTGACAAAAACAAATAATTAAATTAGAAGAAAACCTGCGGTTTGTGAGGCCTTAGGTGAGCTGAGATTCTACCAATGTGCTACTAGTATCTCCCCTGCCATGTTGCTGCATATTCTCGGAAAATTAGTGATGAATAAGTTGTACAGCGAGTTATGATTCAATTACAAACAACCGAAATGTACAACTATAACCAAACTAATTTTTATTCAAGTTGTTTTACCCTGACGAATAGGTAGCTTGAAGTCTTAAACAAGAATTATGTAAAAAATATTCAATCAAACACGTGATTACCTAAATGTGTTCATTTAGACATTTAATCAAACAATTGGAGGGCATACCAAATGAAACGATAAATTAAGCATATAAAGATTAGATACATACCAAAATTGAACAATAATATATGCAATAAAACATAAACGAGATCATTTACACATATGTATTAAAAACAAACGTATACATTTATACTACATATATGCAATATTCGACTAATAATCAAAATAGATGAACTGATGTCAACATACGCATTGTTCATTACTTTTATACGTATCTATTACATTATATATTCTTCGATTAAAGAAAAAACACAAAAGTAGAGACTATCGGATTGATTTCCATGTGATACACCTAATCGAATAATAGAATGTGTGAAATTAGCTATTACACTCAATTACCTGATGGAGTTCTTTGTATTTGTGCTTGGTTTCGCAATAAATATGCTTGATTGTGCGCCGAGATCGATGATCGATCTGCAACTAAAACCCTAGATTGATAGAAAGATATGAATGACGGGAATGAGAGGCATGAGAATTGAGAGGAAAAAATGGAAAGTTAGACAATTTTACCCTTCTTAATTAAAACCCCCTTTTTTTTCTTTCCACCCTTCCAATTCTTTTTTAATCCTTTGATCTGTTAGAATCAATGGTGTTAAAAGGAGTTCTCTAGTTCTCTCTTTAAGATGAGTTCTCTCAAGATCCCACCCCTATATATATATGTATATATATATCTAACTATCTATATATTTGTTTACCATAAAATACTAGGTGTCGCTCTCAGATTGTTCCCTCCATTCTCTAGAGCCACCAGATTCTTTTATTTCTAAATGGAGGGTTCTCATGCATTTGACCCGAATTCGCGGGTATGGGTCTCACCAAACCCAGATAGTCTTTAAATGGGTTATAACATCTCATTTAATTGTGAAACTCTTTCATAATCAAACAATAATTTTCGCGGGTCATGGGTCTCACCAAACCCATATAACGCTTAAACGGGTTATAACATCTCATTTATTTGTGAAATAACCCCTTAATCATCAAATAATAATTTCCACGGGTTACGGGTCTTACCAAACCCTAATAGCCCTCAAAGGAGTTATAAGATTTATTTAATGATAAACGCTTTCATCATCAAACCCTAATTTAATTTTATATGCTTTACATGTTCTTCGTTGTTGGTCTATCATCTCCATCGCCGGTTAACTTCTGATACTACCCACCATCGTCAACTACATCAACGTCCCCTCTTTCATTAGACAAATATTTGTGTTCATGTTTTAAAAAAAATCAACATGCTCATGTTCGTTTATGTTTGTTTGTTAAAAATCTAAAAAACTACACATCTCAATTGAAAATAACCCAAACGTTAAAAATATAATAACAGATTAATATATATGTATCAAATTAAAACAAAACTACGCTAAAAATAAACATATATCATCATAAAATAACAAAACAATTAAAAACAAAACTTTAAATAAGCCCCCGTAACACGGGAGGATCAAACTAGTATATATAATATATATATATAATATATATATATATATATATATATATAAACGAAACCTCTAAAATTTTACGTGTCACGCTCTGGTCGCTTCCCACCCCTATGGAGCCACCAGATTGTTTGATTTTTAAATGGAGGCTTCTCATGCATTTAAACAAAATTCACGGGTATGGGTTTTACCAAACCCGGATATTCCTTAAACGGGTTATAAAATCTCATCAAGTTTAATTAGTCTCACCAAATATTTAATATGATTAATATGTAATATCTTAAATATATATATATATATATATATATATATATATTATTTATAATTAAAAAACAATTTTATAGTAAAAAAATAAGAGGTCATGGGTATCATTAAACCCAAATAGCTTTTAAATCGGTTTATAATATCTCATTTGTTTGTAAAACCCTTTCAGCATCAAATACTAAGTATATTATAAACTCATGTATAATAAATAAAATTAAAATCCAATATATATATATATAGCAAGGTTATAATAAGAAGTAGTTTTTTCCTAAGAAGTGTAGAAAGTGTGTTTTCACCATTACATCTAATAAAACACACCGTACAATAAACACACCGCAACTAAAATAAAACACACTGCACAATAAACACACTTTCCATATCCACTATTAGATCAACATATCTAACGCATCATATTACTTCTTACACTTCTTAGACACACTCCACTTTTATTTTAACACCACCTTATATAATAATAATAATAATAATAATAATAATAATAATAATAATAATAATAACAATAACCGAATAATATAAAACAACCCCCGCTATACGGGGGATACAAACTAATATATATATATATATTTACATGTATATTATATTGAAAGTAAGGCAATCGAACTTTCAGTTCAAGTCATCATAATAGTCATAATAAACAATATTATATCAACTTATTGAGAAATATAATAAACGAGTACATATAAATTCTCATCAAACAATGGTTCAACGACCATTCTTTTTATCATCTATTACCATAAGCAACGATAGTAAACTTTTCTTACCGTTCTTTTAACATGGTAATTATATCCTTAAAACTCATAATAAAACATAGCATTTTATCTTTTAACAAATTGTACTGTTGTAGACTAGCAAGGAATACAACAAGTGTATGACTATCAAAATTGATAACTCGATACCTACTTTTTACGCGGTTTAATTCGGTTAACAGTTATTTAACCAATTGTTGACTCATCCCACTTTTTACACGGTTTGTAAAATAAAATGCTTTATAAAAATTTAAATAAAAATCAGTAAAAAGAATATGCTTTTCCCTCAAAACACAATAAAAACATTTCGAAAACAAGGGGCCGATAGAGAAACTCACGGTTGAGCTGTTCGTTTAAAAAATTGCGTGTCCTATATTAGTACACGTTTTGTTAATAAAACTTGGTTAGAGTTTTAGTTTGTAAAATGTCTTTTATTTGTTAATCCTAGTCTAATGTCCACACAAGCACATAAGCAAGTAAATTCCTATAAAGTTAACGAGTACGTATAGTTCAGGTTTCGTTAACTATTATCTTAATAACTAAATTAATTAATAAATAAAGTAGATATAAGAATATAACAAAATATTAAAGTTTCAATTGCTGGAAATTTTAAAAAAAATATTAATTTATTATTTTTCATTAATTTTTCCGGTTTTGTCGGTTTCGCGTTTAAAAACGAACCGTTCGACGTTTCGTATAAAATGTAACTTTTAAATCTTGAAAAATACTTGTTGCATATATATTAGTTAAGTTTTAAAAGTTATTTTACAAAAATATGTTATTTTACATTTTTGTTAATATTTTTCTTAAAATAACAACTTTTAACGTTTCGTGTCGGTTTTCGCGACACGAACCGTTTAGGACCAAGTTTTGTTATCTTGTGCTCTTCTCATATATTAAATTATGTTACATATGATTATTTTACAAATTTATGGGATGTTCTATAACAATCCCTAACTGTTGTGTCGGTTTACGTTTAAAAGCCGATTTTTCGACCATTAAATTTACCGACAAGTAAAATTAGCCAAGTCCACACCAATTATCCTATGAACTAAATATACACATTATAACACATACTCCATTCTTATTTCCAGATATGATCACATAGTTTTATATAACACATTTAAATAAATTTTAAGCTTCTAATTCATAACTGAAGTTTATTAATAATATCACTAATCAAGCTTATCATTTCATATATAAACAAACATCATATTAAGACTTAAGAATCCAGATTTCAACCTATTATAATGATTCTCGCAACAAGCCAAATTAATACTTTACAACTATATTCTTTATTCCTATTTGAAAGGTTCTAACATGTGTGTGTAATCATGTAAGTCCTATTTAAGAATCCATTCAACAACTTTGTGATTATTCCTATTATTATCAAATCATCAAGTTATTCCAATTATCAAATAATCAAGTCATTCAAATCATCAAATCATTAGTTAATACATTTCATTATTTTTATGAATTTCCTAAGTGTTTAATAAACAAGTTTCCTATTATAGTAACTTTTAATTTTTGATAATCTTATCTAATTCAATCTCTCTAATAATTATTAAGTGGGAATCTTGTTTATCTCATTCAACTAGATTGACATAATTTCATGCATCCTATTGTTCTATTCAAGTTTTGATATTTCAATATTCAAGTTTTCAATGTTTCTATTTCTTGTAAGTAAGTGACAATTGATCCATATGCTAATCCAATATATACTTTAACAATTCATCCTATCTTAGTTCAAGTATGCAATTCAGTATACATTAATTTTATCCAATGATTCATGTTCATATAATCAATACTATTGATTAATGTTAGCAATTCAATGATTCATGTTCATATAATCAATACTATTGATTAATAACTAACCAAAACTCATCCTAACATCAAACTCAAACATCAATTTTATCCATGATTACACCTAAACTCCAAATATTCAATAATGCTTCGAATCAATCTTAACAATCAAAGTATGAAGTTCAAGATGAATGTAACACTAGAAATTAACTCATAAATAAAACTTACTTGTGTTCTTGAATATTTTAGGATGAAGATGAGAATGTGATGGTTGTGGGTGTGATGATCCTTCCTCCTAATCCTCTTCCTAGTTGCTAATCTCTATTGTTCTTGATCAATCTTGAATGTGAGTGTGTCTTTGTGATTTGAAATTTGAATATGGACGTGTGTGTGCCGTGAGAATATATATATATATATATATATATATATATATATAGAGAGAGAGAGAGTAAGAGAGGGAGTAGCTTGGGTGAGTAAGTAATTAGGGTGCTAAGTGGATAGTTTGATGTGTTTATAACATATTAGCATAGGTAATGATTGGTGATTTGATATGGAGGATGACTATTGGAGGAAAGGAAGGTGGGGGTGGTGAGGTGGCAAGGTGAGCTGGCCCGGGTGGGGGGGGGGGGGGTGGTGGAGGTGAAGGGGTTGGGTTATAATATAAATAGTGTAACACCCCGTAACCGCAGCGGAAACGTAAACGGGATGCAACAGACACGTCTGATATCAACAGCATTGCTTATAAAGAAAACACCACTACATTAATTTACACCATATTACATTGTTCCGAGTTTAGTTACCGTCTAGGCGTTAACACATCAGTTTTACCAACAGTACATTAACATATTTAATACAAAACGATCATTAAGCTTCCACATAAAGCACGCATCGTCAAGCATGTAGCAATTATTCCAGTTT
Source organism: Bidens hawaiensis (assembly GCF_021521415.1). Classification (NCBI taxonomy): domain Eukaryota; kingdom Viridiplantae; phylum Streptophyta; class Magnoliopsida; order Asterales; family Asteraceae; genus Bidens; species Bidens hawaiensis. Next base: position 302,647 of record NW_027494191.1, read on the forward strand.
GTGGGTACCTAGAAAGCATGTAAAGAAAACGGGTCAACTACGAATAGTTGGTGAGTTTCACTAATTTAAATAAATAGTGACAAATCATTATGATGATCATATATTAGCGATGTAATTATGCTGAGCCCACAAGTGAAACCTCTGACTATCCACATACAACCCCGTGGCATACTCCGCCCACGGACCTGCCCCAAACCGTATGCCTAACATTACATAGCAAAAATATATAACAACAAAATAGACATGTGCAACTGGCTGGGAAACATCAGCAAATCCATGCCGGACCAGTTGGGTTTGTCAGACCAATAGTACTATTCACACTCTACCGGCTTTTAGCTAATCACTCGTGTTACGGGGCCTTACAATGTTAGCAACTCAGACAATTACCATCTTAGTACATTTCCGTACGATTCCCGTGCACTAAAATATATATAAATACACGCAAATCCATGCGTTCAGTATGTACTTAAACATTTAAATAGTAACACCCGGGAAAATATTTAAAAACAATTCAGAAAAAGGGGCTCGTGAAACTCACCTTATCGCAAGCAAGCAGGTAACACAGTACATGAGCTACTAGTCCGGATCTGTAATACGATCCCTAAGTTCGTTACTATACAATCACTATTAATATAACTTTAACCGTGTTAACCGGTACATCTGGGGACACTGTTAACCCAGTACTGTAACCGTTCCGGGGGCAATGTTAACCCAGAAACACTTCTCCGGACTCAGATCGTGATATCATTTAGAGTTCAATAGTTAAAATTACTATTAGTTCGTTTTCCCCGTTTTGCGTGCCTAGCACGGTTATCCGTTTTTACGTTTCAAAAATGAGTTTGGTCACACACGACCCAAAAATAGTTGTTGACTGACAATTTAATTAAAGTTGTGAAATTAGAGCTCGGTTTAGACGCCCCGATTGGCAGCGGGACCCGTTTCCGTCTTTAGTGTACCGGAAACTGTTAAATCGGATAAAATTACCCAAATCATCCGAATTATTTCCGGATGATTTATTTTTACTTGTTTAACTCAATTATATGAAAATAGTTCATTTTTAGGGTTTTTATACACCAGTCAGCTCGTTTAGGCGAACTTTACCGGTTTACGCGTTTTAAACTTTAAAGGTTTGATTTTACACAAATAATTATCCGTTTAATCTCGGATCTTGAAATTTTGCACAAATCACTTTTTGACAGTGGGGAATTTTATAAGAATATTTCCAGAATTAATGTTTATATTTAAAATTTATTTATCTATTTTTAAGCACCATTTAAACACTAAATATGTCGTAAATACCAAACGACCTTAGAAAAATCCCAAATTTTTCCTGGATGACCCCTGCCATCCACATAGTCCCCTGTAATTTTTCCAGAACCAAAATCTCTTTTTACATGCCATTTTCACTAAAACCGAGCTAGAAAACCCTAGAACTCGTTTAACCGAAAAGCCTACTTAGACTTCTCCAACGGACCTAAATTTTTGTGTGTGACATTTACATGTTATAAGAAGCTTATCTGGAATTTTCCAGAATTTTTCATGATATTTAACTATTTTTCACCATTTTTAGCCAAAACCGAGCATTAAATTCACCAAATATTCATCCTTTGTCCAAAAATTACCAAAATTTTACAGATCTCATATTTTCATGTGTAGATCGTCTCTGTGAAATTTCGTAGCCTAACTCTAAACGTACCACAATCTGTCCAAAACACTCATAAACGAACATAAACCGAATATACCTTTTGTTTTCCGCCACTACAAGCTACAAACTCGTCTTTCCGCCTTATCTACCACTAAATACAGAACCTACAACCAACATACCACAATACCAAGCAAGTTACACTCACCATCAAGCCTCTTACACTATAGTTTCGGTTATTGTTTCAAAACTAAAGTTTAAACCGTAAAAATTCGTTTTTGGTTCGTTTAACTCCATTCTTGGACCAAGATCCCTTGTATAACCCGTATACATCACTTGATCATGCAAGAATCGGTTTCATCTCGGGTTTTCACCCCTTTTCACTTGAAACCTCATTTTCTTGCAAATAAACTCAAGAAAAGAAGATGAACACGTAAATAACTCGATTTTTACCTCGGTTTTCTTGCTAAAATTCTGGATTTTTAAGTGGAAATGTGGAGAGAAAGAAGGATGATGCAAATGGTTGATGTAAAAAAAATGAGAGGCAAGGGGTTATACCCCCTTGTCCGATCGGAATAGATAGGGGAGGTGGGGTGGGGCCCACCTTTCCATTCTTAGCCACTCATTCGGATTTTGGGAATCCGGATAATGTTTTGGATAATCTGGTTCAGTTTGTTTTTCGGTTAAATATTTAATTCAGCTTAAACGAGGCTAAAACGGTCGTTTTCGGCTTAAAAAAATGAAATTTATATAAAACCGATTTAAAAACTTTAAAAACTTAAACCATGACATTTATTAACTTAAAACATCATATTATAAATAATTGCGCATCTTTTTCGGCTTGATCGATTGTCTCTTGCTCGGTTTGGTATTAAAGGTTTCGTTTAACGTACCGACGTACCATTAAATCGAAAATTCTTTTTCTGTGCCTTAATTCACTTTTCCCGAAGCTTTAATACTTCGTAAACATCACTAAATACCATATATCTCGTCTAAAATGTAATCCTCGATTCATTCGGGCTTCAATAACCGTTAATCGGTTAATCGTATTTCCAATACGATTAACTGTATAATCAAGTATAATCCGTACTGTGAATCATACATACACGTATAAACGCATTATAATTCACATATTCATTATTAAATAACACATAAATAGTATATACCGGCTAGGGTATACCTGATTTTGCCGGAATCGTTACAAATAGTTTGGTTAATCGGTTTAACGTATTGCAAGTTTTTGATAATCAATCGGATCCCTTTTTTAATAATTTTTGTCAGAATTTAAATGAAATCAAAATCCTGACAATATAGACTATAAAAACTATTTATCTGAAAATAATTTGGGTCGGGTACTTTCTGGGTCCTGTATGATTATACATTATCTCTAATGTTTTAATATATATTTTAAATTTTTGAGGCAATTTAATCATTATCATTAATGATTTATTTATTTTCTGACCCGCTGCCCGAGGTTATTTCGTGCTATGCTCGTTACGTGTCAAAACTTGAACTTGTTGACTTTGCAAGATTTTGAATCTTAATAAAGGAAGATTTTATTCATGATTTTGAATCTTAATAAAGGAAGATTTTATTCATAAAATGATATTATATTACTAATCACGATTACATTTATGATAAATTTTGCCAAGTGTTACGCTGAATTTCCGTACGATAAGAAGCACAACATTTGTGTGTTCTTGCTCGAAGACTTTGTTGGATGAGATTTATTCGGTGATATGACTGCTTTTCTCCGTCGCTCAAGGATTCACTATGCCATATCTGCTGACGATCCTGTTCATTTTAGCATTATTCGCCCATTTTGGGATAATGCTAAATATATTGATGCCGAGAAGCATATATAAGTTGAGATTCAGAACAAGAGGATAGTAATTGATGTGGATGTGATACGAAAGGTACTATGGTTTCCTGATACCGTAGATGACCGTTGCGAGTTCAACAAGGATTTGATTAGAGGTTTATTACAAAGGTTGAACTACAAAAGCGGGTTGGACAAATCACAATCTAACAAGGCATACCCCTGTGAACAATATAATTACTTGCTACACGTACTTATTCACTGACTTGAGGGAAGAAAGGGTGGATACGACGAATGAAGAATCATGTTGCAATATGCTTTTGTGGCTCTCGTTATCAGCAAGCCATTCGACCTTTTGGATTTGATATTATATAATTTAAAAAAGAACTGCACCACATGCTATCGAAAGAACAAGTTCCTTATGTATCCAAGGTTCTTGCAATTAATTATCGATTATTTGGAGTCTGATCTGGTACGTGACCCAGAGCTATTTGATGATGTAATGGTTTTAGAGCATATGTTTGAAGAAACGATGAAATGGTTGAAGACATATCGTAACCAAACACCAGAGAATAGGCCACGGTGTAAGAGATTAATAGGTCACTTGGCGAGACCTGATTATGAATGTCCACTTAATGATCGTTGGATTCACAACGATTCAGATTCGGAACGTGAAGGTGGACCAGGTGGGAAAAATGATGGTGGAGATGGTGTGATGGAGGTCATGGTGGTGATAGTGGTGAAGTAGCTCGCGCTGATGCTGCTTTATGCAAGCGAAATGGGAAAGCAAAGATGTCTGACAAGCCTAAGAAGATGAGAACGCGTAGGGGTGATGGGGTGGAGATTGGACCTTTTGAACCCATGGCGACTGCACCACCACAAACACTGGTGGCTACTACTACCGTTAGTACCCCGATTGTTACATTGATGAAAACGGTGTCATCGGATCCGAGGTTTGCATCTATTCCTCAAACGATGCTATCTTCGATGCCGACACCTTCGATTACGACTGTTGCTACAAGTCCTTCGCCAACACCTATGACTATGCAACCAACGGACTTCTCGTATATGTTATTTAAGTGTCCTCAAGTTCCAGTGAAGATGGATCCTACGTCATTCTAGACTCTGACTGTTCCTCAACAAATGAACATGTTGTTGAGCTTGATACAACTTCTAGTGAAGTCAGATGGCCGCTGACTGTCAATTTCAAGATTAAATCCAGATAGATCAACGGAAAATGGTTTGCCACATCTCATACTGTCGAAGTGAGAATCGTGAGCTACGGGCTATTGTTACTGCTCAAGAGGAGAAGTTGAAAGAACAAGAAGACATCATCCTTCAGTTTACTTTCAAAGACGATACGTTGAAAAAGCTGAAAGGTAAGAATAATGGCAAAGATCTAGATGCAGGAACTAGTGGTGGTGAGCAGCAACAAAAGACCGGTGCGTCTGGTAGTTTTGCTGGAGTACCATGACTGCAACCTATTGAGTCTGTAAAGGCCAATACGAATTTATTTATGGATAACGAGAATGGTATCATTACGAGTATGGTAAACGCTGAACTAGAGTTAGACAGGTTGGAGAACGAGGAGGATGTTGAGGTGATTGATGAAGATGAAGTCAAGTTTGATACGAGTATCCATCTCGGGATACACCATTTAATAATGACGAGGTAGAGGTGGAAGATGTGACAACTAAGGAGTATCCTGATCTGTACACGCGTACAAATACATATCAAGGTATTCAATTCTTTACTATTTAACATGTGCAATCAGTCGAAGAACATTTGGAAAGGAAAAAGAAAAAAGATAAAGTAAGTGAAGCTGTTGGGTTCGAACGATCCAAGTTTTGAAGGGATGTTTGGACATAATAAGGTTCGATTCTCGAACCTTATTGACGTGTTAAGGTATGCGGAGAAAGAGGATGATAGACATAGGTGATATCGTCTCGTGCAACTGCTCACCAAATTACTACATTTAAAGCTTCAAAGGATGGCAAAGGTGATATCGTCTCTTAGCTCTATGACTATGAGCATAAAGTATGCATCATCAAGTGGGAACACGACATACAATATTATTAACATATTGCCGATGTTCTTAGTTTGCCGAGGTTGGACGTACGCACTTTGGCAAATATGACGTTCATCAATCGTGGTAAAAGCGAGTTGGCTGATTGGTACTATTAACACTTGCTGTATGAGGTACGTCATACTTTCAAATTCTTTAAATCTCAGGTCCCGACGCGTAAATATATTGATGAGATAGATCCAAGAAACGGTTGGAGGAAACTCGTGTTAAGGGTAAAGTCGCCGCGGACGTTGAAGCGAGTGCCTATAAAGACGTTTCCCCAAAGTCTTTACTAGACTCCAAATTAGTGGTACTACGACAACCGCACCGGTGAAGCCGTCATCATACTTTTTACAGGTTTGAAGACAAAGTTCATTCGTGTAATCGACCCGATGTGGTTGGTTAATTTTTCAAATTCGGATAAGGATGTTTTATTTAACAAGGAGATTCGATGGGCTGGCATGAAGGATTACGATCTCACTATGCAATTTCAGTGCGTGGTGCGTGTTTTCCATGCGTTTGAGATTCATAGTTGCGCTTATTGGAAGACAAAGAGATTCAAGTAATCGAAGAAAAAGGGCACGAGACGAGGGAAAGTTTGTAGTGCATGGTTTTGTCATCTCGGTCTTTGTTTATCTATTGTAATGATTTATTATTAATGTTAAGGGTATTTTGGTAAATGTGTATGCCATTATGGATTAAGACCATTCGTTATGTTATGTATAACGAATGTGTCCATCCGTTAATGTAAGGGTCATTCGTTATGGACTGGATAACGAATGAACCCATTCGCTAAGGTATTAGTCCAAGGATACTTCGCGAATGAGGCACAACGAGTGAGTCGTTCATTGTTGCTTAAAATATTGATTGGGAATGAAGACGGATGGCCCCCATTCGTTATGTAATATATAAATAATGGGGTCGTCTTCTATATATAGGATGTACCGTGTTCATTATTTAACAAGTTTGTTTATTATTATTCAGAGGTCTCGTTACTCTACCCGATTGTTCACTCACACACACTTCCATTAACATAATTCCTAATAGTATAATCACCTATTTATATCTAGAAATAGATCGTAAAGAAGGAATTGAAATCAATCGTTTATGCAGTGGTTTCTCAAGTGGTGTCAGAGCCATTGTTTGATTATTCAGGTGATAATGAGCATAATTGACATCAATTGATGTTGATTTATGTGTTAATTGTATGTTTTTGAAATCTGAAACTGTACGGCTTGATTTTGAATCAATTACTTGGTGTTTACTGTTAATTGATGTCAATTTGAAGTATAATTAGTTCGTAATCAGATTCATAATCTTCGTTTGTGTTTAATTGGATTATTGTTTATCAGTTCAATGGAATTGATGTGGTAATTGAATTTGGTGGGAACGAAGGTTTTTAGACTGTTTTTGAGTGATTTTGGACTGGTTTGAGTTGGGATTGGTAGTCTGGATTGGTTAGCATATGTTTGGACTGTTGTGACGAGTAAATTGACAGGTTTATTGTTTAATTTGATGTTGATTTGGACGAGTAATCCAAGTTTGAATATAGCTTGAACTGGTGTTTGGATCTAGAAATCTGTTGAAGGTTTAAAGACCCATTCATTATGTTGAATGCTCATTTGTTACGTTGTAGTTGCCCATTCAAATGTAACAGTTTATGCAACGTGTCAGTTTGTTATAACTGATCATTCGCTACTGTTACTCATTTGTCATACAAACCTCATTCGTGATAACATCATTCGTACACCTATTCGTCATGCCATTCGTCATACCATTCGTTTGTTGATTCGTTGATCAGTTGTGACTGTCGTTTGGTACATCATTTGTTACGTGGTTATTTGTTTCAACAGTAATCTATTCGTGATACTTATTGAACCGTTCGTTACCAAAGCCACACTCATTCTCTATAACCATTAATAGGGAATGAAGACATATAGTCCCCATTCGTTATGTAATGTATAACAATTGGTACATCCCAATAGGATGTACCCTGTTCATTATTTAACAAGTATTTATTTTTTTTTATTATTATTATTATTATTATTGTTAATATTATTATTATTATTATTATTATAATTATTATTATTCAAATATCTCGTTACTCTGCCCGATTTTTCACTCACACACACTTCCATTAATGTAATTACTAATAGTATAATCACTTGTTTATATCAAGAACCAGATCTTAAAGTATGAATTAAAATCAACCGGTTACGTAGTGGTTTCTCAATGAGACATTATGATAACCCCACTGGTGACCGCAATACTATCAGTTAGGGAAAAAGAGCTAACCTACGGCAAAATAAAAAAATAGGGAAATGCAAGAAATGTTCGAGTAGACTTGGTAGAACATCTATGGAACAATTGCAAAATTGTCGACAACGATTACAATAGCAACGAAGAGGAAAGCGATGATTATTATGATTGTACTTTTAAGTTGTTTTTTAGTTAAAAATTGTTCTATTTTATTTTATGTCATGTCATGTGTCGTAAATTTATATATATAAAAATGTTTAATTTGAGATTTTGTTATTGTCGGTCCCGAATAATCACTCAATACTCAATAACAATGTCATAACCCACACATATTGTGTCGACAAGAAGGTTAATGACAGATTGCTAAATAAGGAAAGATTCTTGTTTGTTAACGGCGGAATCAGAAACAAGCAAGTTTTGTTGCTAATAGGTTAATAATGGTAACAGACACGAACAATAACTCAAAAGATTTCCATTTATATAAAGAGATTCATACAAATGATAATCAATTAGGGTTTCTTGTCGGAATGTATATTCAATGATAACCTAGGACAACCGTCACACTCAATCAGGAATATTCGATCTTATCTTAAAAGTGTAAAGGAAAATCCATAGGAGGCGTGCGCTAAAATATTCTATTTATAGGCCTGTCACCTTCTGACGACTGTCATTCCTTCTAGAAACCCTAATGATTGATACATATTTAAAACTATACTAAGTGTAAAACAAGTCTTTCGAGTAGGCCTTGTAGCAGTAATCTTCTCCGAGTAGACTTTATACTCTGCCTTTACTAATAGACTTGGTAACCTTGAAGCGTGCTCGGATACAGTTCTCCAGGTAGACTTTACCTAAAGTATTTCACCAATGAACTACTCACCGGGTAGACTTCAATCTTCTTGACCTTATCATACTTCGCCCGAAAAGATCCTACTACCATAATGTTCTTCAAGAATCCCTTCAACTCATTTGTTTGATAACTTATTAAGAAACCATAGTGTGCTTGGTACACTGTAGTTAGATCTGAGTTGAACCTTGCCCGAGAAAGTAAGTACTTGATAACTTTCAACAAGCTTGCCCAGATTCCACTTTATTAAGCAAACCTTGCTCGACTAGAAGAACAACTTTACTAGATGTAGTGAACCTTACTCAGATTATCACTAAAGAAGACTTCAAGAAGGTAACCCTGCCCGATAGGCAAAATATCATGCCCGGCTAAGTAAAACCCTGCTCGGATGTCTTAGGTGTGCCCGGTTCCATACTTAGCGATTTATGAGGAGGTTGAGATGATTCCAATCTCTCTTATGATCATTTTTTAGGTCAAATCTTGACTCAACAATCTCCCCTAGATTGGAACACCTCAGCTGTCCCAAAACATCTCTAAGGTTACATACACTTAGTTAAAATACATATTCAAATATAAATAAAACTTTTACATATCAAAAGTTAAAATATTACATATTCAAAAATTTGTCCATAGACATTACAAAACAAAGCCTATTCTAAAGATCTTTATCTTCTTCTTGCATTGTAGGCGGCTTGTCTTCGATTCACAATCACAGTTCCTGCCGTTTGCCTAAAGATAGAAAGGATTTGGTAATGAGTGTGACTTTCAGGAATGTCCAAATTCCTTATATCTCTTAGATCTTCATTGTGCAAGTAGGTCAGGTCTTAATCTCTTCTAATTATGCCCAAGATAATTCCATCTGAACTTCGAAGAATATAATGGCCTGTAGCTTCCTTGTACTCAATTTCAGCAATAATGCCATTCTTTTGAACAGTGTAGTTTGGGCGTGTCATTCTTCTTTCCAGTCTTAAGCACATGTTCATGTTTGACAATGGATTTTTATCTTTGACCTTCAACTGGTAATTCAATTCAGCACTGGCTATCTTTTTCAACTTGGTAGCCCTTCTTGTTCTATCCTGCTTTTTCAGCTTCCAGCTTTTCTTCTCTTTTAAGAATCAAAATCCCTTGTCAGCTTCATCTTTCAGGTACTTGGAGAGTTCATTCTACTGTCTTTTGGCCAACTTTCTTGTGTCATGATAGTCATATAGATCAAGTGTGGCCATTTTCTCCAATTGTTCTTGAGTATACTCAGCAAAATCATCTCTCATAATTATGTCTCTCAATTGTTTGCTTTCCATTATCACCTTCAAAGACTGAGAAACTAAATCAAAGTAGAGAGTTCTTGGAAGATCCACAAGTGATTGTGGTCTTGTTGTTCTTTGTGATCCAACTCCACTTGATTCACCTCTGTGTGTTGTTGGTTGTTGCCTTGATGCAGAGGGCCTGGTTGGTATAGATTTCATCGGTTTGCTGGGCCTTGTAATAGCAAAAGCTTTCATATACATTGATTCAATCAGCTCACCAGAATAATAGATTAGATCAGCAAAGTTTTCACCTGCATCTCTAGCAAGTCTTGTGATCATCTCAGCCATCCTTGGATCTTTTAATAAACCCGCAGGCACAAACCTTCCCCCAATGAAACTTCTGGGATTTTCTCCCTCCAACAACACTTTTTCCCACTCAGCCTTTTGCATATAAAAAAGTTCTTTCAATTTATGTTTATCCAATGCATTGAAGGCATTCACATCCATTCCTTTTTGATTCACCATGACACCCCTCAAAATATTGATCATTTCTTCATTTTCCCATGGAACTATTGGTTCATCAATTGGTTCAGGTTTCACTTCCACTGGGATGGGTGTCTCATCATCTTTTTCTTGAAATTGTTCTTTCATCTTCTTTCTCAGAGTCCTGATTCTTCTTTTCTTTGTTGGAGGTTCATCTTCATCTCTCCTGGACTGCACAGTTGAGGGCTCAGGTTGTACCCTCTTTGATTTTTCCTTTCTTTTCATGTTATTATAAATTGATTCAACTGTAGCCTTGTCCAAACATTCAACCAAGTCAGGTTTCATTCCCTTTTCCAACAAGTATCAACACATTCCTCCAAACTTTTCTTTTAAAGCCTCAAGCTTTTCAGCCGCCTCATTATCTTTCACAAATGTTTCTTTTATTTCTTCTCTGGTGTTGTTATAGGCTTCTCTCAGCTTCTCAAACTTGACTTAGATCTTTTTCAGAATACCCATGTTTCCTCAAATATGCTCTGTATTTCTGGGCATCTTTGTTCTTTTGTTCCATTTTCTTCTTAATAACATCTCTTTCTTTGTCCAACCTTTTCTGCAATTCATCATCATTCAGAGAAGAAGATAAGGTCTCAAAACTTATTCCAAAACTTCTCAATTTCATAACCAAAGGATTTTTTCTTTTAGCATCCAACAGACTTTGCTCAATGTTTGCCCTTTGTTCTTCAGTCATTGTAACTTGTGGAGACAAAAAATTAGCACTTTCAACACCTTTTCCCTGATCATTTTTATCATCATTATCAGTTTCATCCTCCTCCTCTGTAGTTTCATCTGCAGTATCAATTTTTGGTTCATCAGGAGTTGGATTCTCAGGGATTGGGACATTAGGCACCCCTTGAATATATTCTTATGGTCTTAATGTCTGCAAAGGGGTTGGCCTTAGTGGACTTTCTTCATCATCAGGGGTTTCTACAAAATATTTGTTCTTCTCATCCCATTTCCCCTTTTTAGCTGATTCAGCTCTTCCAGCCGGTTCTTGTTCTTCAGATCTATCCCTCTTTCTTGAGTATTTCTTCCCATATTTTGGATCATCCACACACTCCCATTCACTTGGGTTCTGTCTAATGTCATCTTTGATATGTTCAGCCCATTTCTTAGCAAAAATTGAAGCTATGGATTCTCCAATTTCTTCTTCCACATTTAATTCCATATTCACCTTGGTTGGCTCAGCTATTTCAGTTGTTTCATTTTGTGACTGATTTTGAGTTTGAAACAAGCTTACCACCATAGCAAAAGAGTTGTCCACTTACTCAACTCTTTTCAAATTTATCAAAGCCTCAATAACCACTTGATCATCAGCCTCTTCTTCATTAATCACTTTAGCAACATTGGCTTAATCAATCAATGCTTCCTGCTCTGCCAGCTCTTCAGGAGACAAGATCTGGGCAATTATCTCCCTTTCTCTTGTTTCTCTTACCACATTTTCAAATTCCCTTCTTGCAGCAGTATAAGCTTCTTCCTCTTCATCAATCAATCTTTCATTCACAAGATTTGTCTTAACAGGCTCTTCTTCATAAACCTTTGATTTTCCCTTTTCCATTTTTCTTTTCAAATCTTCTTCATTTTCAGACTGCTGATAATCATCAATTTCCTTCTCTAGTGCCTCTAATTCTGCATCATAATCTACCCTCTTGGAGCTTTCAGTTTGTTCAATTTCTGGTTCAGTAAGTGTAAGCTCCTCAGTAGCAACATTATCATCAATAATCACATCAGTTTGAGCTTCAGTTAGAATGTCAGTCAAAACATCAGTGGCCACATCAGTGGTAGCCACATTTTCTTCAACATTTGTCAATACATCTTGAACCTCTGTCTCCTTTTCAACTCTTCCATCTTCCTCATCTCTATTTATCACATTAAAAATTTCATGTTCAGCATCATAATTTTGCTCATCACCTTCTGATTCATCAGCCTCATACTCATCGTCATCAATATCCCTTTCTTAACTATCTTCCTCATCATCATATGCATTTAATAAACAAGTCAAACCATCAACATCAGTTGCTTTTACTCCTGCATCCACCATTTCCAGATCTCTAGTACCAGTACCATCAGTTGGCTCATTTATATTCTCCCCCTGTTTTGGGGCAGCTGAGGTCTACTCAACCTCCTGCTCCAGGGTTCGAATACGATCATTAGCAGCCGCCCATTGAGCCTTTAGTTCATCATTTTCTTTTCTTAACTCAGAATTCTCCCCCTTCAGATCAATGTTCTGGCAAATAAGGTCAAAGTTTCTTTGAAGTAGGAAGGAATTTGAGGGAGAGGTGTTGGATGGTGAAGTTTGGAAAGGTTCAGGTTCAGATTCAGGTTGGGATGGTTGGATGGGTTGTGTGTTGATTGGGTTGGCATCTTCAAAAATATTTTCACTTGTGGAGGGTAATGGGTTGATGTTTGGGATTAGGAGTGTTCTAGTGTGGGTGATGGTGAATGTTGGTGGTGTAGTTGTATCAGGTGGGGTTTGTAGTAAAGGTTCAGTATGGGTTAGGGCTAGAATGGGTGTTTGAGTAGTTGAGGTTTGGGAATTTGAGGTGGTGATTGTGGTGGAGTTTGATAGGTTTGGTCAATGGGTGAAGGTTGGTGTGGTGGTGTTTGTGGTGGAGTGTTAAATAGTGTTGAAGGTTGATCTGGTATAATTTGATGCTCCCCCCCGAGGTTGTACAATGACCTCAAAGTTTGCATCTCCTCTTTCCATATTTCCTCCTCCTCATCATCATCATCATCATCATCATCATCATCATCATTTCCATCACCATCAGAACTGTCATCATCTCCATCACCCTCATCATTACCTTCAGCAACATCCTCAGCTTCAGATAATAGCACATGCAATTGAGGTATCTGTATATCATCAAACATTAACCAGGGAAAATCTTCATACACCTCCTCTGGATCAAATCTACTTGTGCTAGCCAGATTCTCTATTCGTTTAAATGTATCAGGATTTTGCAGGAGATGTGTGATTCCTGTAGTTGGTAAGTTCTCCAACTCTTGATTGAAAATGATTTGCAGGAATCTCGGATAAGCCAAGAACTTCTGCTTGGTTGGTTTATTCAAATTTTGAACTAATCCTCAAATATCATTCTTGAAAAGTTGAATGGATAGTCAAAGAGTACTGCAATAGTGGCGTTTGCCAAATCCCTGCTCATGAGGGTCCAAGACCCTTTCCTCGGTGAAAAACCCTGTATAATGTGGTGGATCAAAAATCTGTAAATGGTAGGGAACATGCCCTTTTGGAATTGCCCATCATGTGTATCCCCTTGATAACCCATACACTTGACAAAAAATTTGTATAGTTGAGCTGTTGTAAGATGGATTGGGTTAGGGTTATCATCATATAACTGTAGACACCTCCGAATCACAGCCTCATCCACAAGTATTTCATGATTAGAAAAAGTGGCTTCTATTCGTTGGCCATTCACATCGTCAATCAACGTTGCTGAATTCCAAAAATCCATCGAATGGTTCCGGTAAATTACAGGATTTGCTGTCAGTGCAAATTGGATGTTTAATCTTTGCAACCATCGTACAATTGTGACAACTTCTTCATTATCTGGCGTGACTTGTAAAAGAGCGCACATGTTGTGTTTCTGCTCAAAGAAGCATCTAGGAACATTTTGGTCCGCCATATCTGAAAAACACAATCAAACATATTCAAAGTGAAATTAGCCCAAAAGTTCATTACTTTAAGCAATTTCAAGTTATAAAATTGAAGAAAAAAGAGAGAAATATCATTAAGAACCTGTACTTCGACAAGTTTATAACCTACACAGAAAACAGAGCGTTAGCAAAAATACATAATCAAAGCCCATTATCATCTAATCGTGGTCGGAAAACATATTATTATTGCTTACCGAGTCGAAATTAGAGGGCTGGTAAAGTTAGGGTTTGGATTAAAGTGAATGCAGTAAGTCGGTTAGGTTTTCTTAGAGCAATCAGTGGAAGGAGAGAGAGAGAGAGGGAAAATAATGGTGAAAAAAATCTCTCACTCCCTCTTATATACCCTTTGAAAGTGGGTTTTAAATGCTTTTTGTTGTTTAGTGAGTTATTAGCTGTCAAACAGTAACCTTATCCATTTAATTTTTTTTAAACATTGGAAAACATCCAACTCCATGTATAAAATTTTAGCAAACCTTTCTCGGAAATTGTCAAGGTAAGTTTTTCAAAGTATGCTCGGTATATTCCACTTGCTCAAAGCTTACTCGGTTATAGGTTGGTACAAATTAGAGGTCAAAGTGAAGAAAGCTTACTCGAAATACAAGATTGCTTGAGAACTAAATCACAAGATAAAATAATCAAGTATTAAATATCAAGTAGACAACCTTGCTAGGAATCAATTAAGATACCCAAGTAACATACATCTAATTTATTTACATTGCTCGAATACTTTTTCTTATTACTAACCTTACCCAAAAAAGTTCAGCACAATAGTCAAGTATACTTTGATGCAAAGTATGCCTGAAAAACTTTCAAGAATACAAAGTGTGTTAGTAGTCTCATAACACAAAGTGTACTCGGAAAGTTAGTTTGAAATTACCCAAGTATATTAGGGGAACATTTGAAATTTCAAAGTGTGCCCGAAATATAAAGTGTGCTCGGAAAACAAGGTTTGCCCGAAAACACTTGTAATTTCAAAGAAACATATTCACACAAATCATTAAGTGTACTAGAATGTGAAGATTTTTAGCACACTTAAAAATCACAAAGCTTGCTCGTTAGACTAAGATGATAAACTATAGTCACAAATCTTGCTAGTGAACAACATTAAATAGCATGCTAGTAAAAAGTTTGTACAGTCAAACAAAGCATCAAGCATGTTCAAAAATCTTAACTACATAAAAGCTTGCTAGAATTATCACATACAGCATATAAGATGCATAGCTTGCTCGAAAAATTTATACTTTGTCAAAAGCTTGCTTGTCTAAATATTCATGTTTAGATTTCAAGCATGCTCGGGAAGTGACAATTTGAAGTATACTCTACCCGAAAAGTGTAAACACTTCAAAGCATGCCCGAAAATCATAAACTTAGTCCATAGTGACTAAGCTTGCTCGGAAAGGTTATAAAACATTAAACCTTGTCCGAAAATACATATTCAACTGTTTTGTGCTCGGGAAGGTTAGAAAACATCAAACCTTGCCTGTAAATACATATTCAACTGTTTTGTGCTCGGGAAGTTTAGAAAACATCAAACCTTGCCCGAAAATACATATTCAACTCTTTTGTGCTCGGTAAGGTTAGAAAACATCAAACCTTGCCCGAAAATACATATTCAACCTTTTTGAGGCAAAATGCAACTCTTTTTCACTTAAACCAATTATCAACTATATTTTTCATTAAAGTTCATTGTTTAAAAGCAAATGGTGCATTTAGAGATCAAATTTCAGTTATGTTTCTCTTCAAAACAATTTCTTTCATTTACTGAAAAGATCTCAAGTATGGGATCATATTGACTAAGTAGCTTTTTCAATACTTCATTCTCAGCATTATTATTACAACATAGATAGGTTAACAGCAGGTCTAGACTTAGCATGAATTTCATTTCCTTTGTGATATGATTAATGTTCAATTAAGATGTTTAAGATTTAATGGATAACACATATTATTTTCTGATGCTCCATATCTATTCTCAAGGCTTATTTGGCTTTCTCCAGACCACCCCAATTTGACTTTGACCCCTTGGATTTGGTTTAAAAACTTTTTAATGACAGAACTTATTTATTTGATCTTTCTTTTCAAATTGCAAACATATGTGAGGTTGAACATTGGACTTACAATTTAAATAACAGGCCTTTCATTCAGGATGTTAAAGGACTTATATTTTTGCCTCCACCCCTGTAGTTCTGTTATTAACCCTCATGTTTGTGTTTTTCTCAAAAGCTTGTGAACATTTATCAACTTTTGGTTGATTAAAAATTTAAAATAACTTGTTCACTTTTGTTCTTTGTCATTCTTAATAAGATATTTCATTTTGGGGACCAAATACCAACAGGCTCGTGTATGACTGGATAATCACTTTTCTGCCTATCATTTGGAAAGATCTATCTTGGAACATGCACAGACAACAATGTAACTCCACATAAATCTTAGCAGTTTCTTTATGGATATATCACCTTAGATTTTACACATCATGGGAAAGCAACCATACATGTTAATGACTATACTAAGTGTCCTTTCAGCCTATTAAATTCATATGATTAGCCAAGTAGTCAATATACTATCATTTCCCATATTAACAGGCTCAATCACCCCAATTACTCTTAGCTTCCAGGTTAATGGCTATCCTAGCAGTCTAGAAGTAGTTTGCAGGACCAAACACACAAAAGTATATTTCCCTTAGGCTTAGAGTCAATGACATAGTTTTAAGTGAAAGAACAAATTAAAATTGCCCCAAATTCTTATAGTCTTTGGATTAATGGCTATCCTTTCAAATCTACAAGTAGATGATGGGACCAGACATATACAAAGTATATGCTCCTAAAACTTGGGCAAATGACATAATTTTCAGCAAAAGTAATTCTTTTGAGACTTTTCATTTAAAAACCTCCTTTTAAGCTTCTTTAAAGCTTGAACTAAATAGTCTTATCATATCTTAGAATCATAAACAACTTGCTCATATTTTGACCAAAATAGTGTGATTATGCAAAATTCATTTTATCATTTAATTTTGACATAAAAACTCTTTTTGACACAAACAGTTGTAACATATTCAAATATTAATCAAACAAAACATCATTTAGACAAGCAGACAGTACTAACATTCAAAGTCTAGCCTATCCTAATAATATCATATGATCAGATAACACACATATTCATGCAACTAACCAAGAATGTCAGATAAGCATACACAATCAAGTAATTCAGATCAAGAGCACTCAACTTGACATCACACACATACATCAACTGATAAGCATTCATAAGTAACAATGATACCAAACTTTGCACACATAGTCAACTAAAGCACATATCAGTTAACATGAAAGTATCATATTCAATCATATGCACTCAAACAACATTCAATCAAAACTTTGAAAAGATAATCAGTTTGCACAGTCAAGCACACATCATAATCAGACTTCATTAGAGTTGATCATTCCCAGGGCTTTCAGAAGAAAGTTGAACCTGGATCTATCAAGTGGTTTTGTGAATATGTCTGCCAAATTCTCACGTGTATCAACTCTAGTTACTTCAATTAATTCTTTTTCACTACAATCTCTTATGAAGTGATGTCTGATTTCAATGTGCTTGGTTTTGGAATGTTGCACAGGATTCTTAACAATGAAATATGCAGCAGTGTTATCAATGTAAATAGGGTTGTTTAGAAAATTCAAACCATAGTCCAGCATCTGATTTTGGATCCAGAGGACTTGTGCACAGCAGGCAGATGCAACAATATATTTGGCTTCTGCAGTTGAGATTGAGACAGTTGTCTGCTTCTTGCATTGCCATGAC
The DNA here is from genome assembly GCF_021521415.1 of Bidens hawaiensis. Taxonomy (NCBI): domain Eukaryota; kingdom Viridiplantae; phylum Streptophyta; class Magnoliopsida; order Asterales; family Asteraceae; genus Bidens; species Bidens hawaiensis. The sequence goes on from NW_027494191.1 coordinate 320,521, forward strand.
ACCAATCTGTCACCCAAAAATTGATGTCCCCCTGAAGTTGACTTCCTGCTTATGTTGCAGCCATTATAGTCACTATGTGTGTAGGCTGTCAGATTAAAAGACTGGTTCTTTGGATACCAAATTCCCATGTCCGGTCTTCCCTTCAAATATTTAAAGATCCTCTTCACAACATTCATGTGGGAGACCTTGGGGCTTGACTGAAATCTGGCACAAACACAAACTGCAAACATGATATCAGGCCTTTTAGCAGTTAGATACATCAGTGATCCAATTCTTGCTCTGTATTCATGCTCATCCACTGGCTCCCCCTTTTCATCAGCTACCATCTTTTCTTTTGAATCCATTGGAGTTGAAGCTGTATTCAAATCATTGCACTTGAATTTGTCAACTATGTCTTGTACATACTTAGACTGGTAGATGAAAATCCCACCAGCCTTCTGCTAAACTTGTAAGCCAAGGAAGAAGTTCATTTCTCCCATTGAACTCATGCTATACTTGGATTTCATCACTTCTTCAAACTCCAAACACATCTTTTCATTGGTTGACCCAAATATAATGTCATTCACATAGACTAATAACAAGAGCAAATCTCTTCCTTTCTTCTTGTAAAAGAGGGTCTTGTCAATAGCTCCCCTTTGGAAACCATTTTCAAGTAGGTGAACAGACAGTTCATCATACCATGCTCTAGGAGCCTAATGCAGTCCATACAAGGCTTTATTCAATTTATACACCCTGTTAGGATAGATAGGATCCTTAAAACCTGGTGGTTGAGAAACATAAACATCCTCTTCTATCTTTCCATTTAGGAAAGTAGATTTGTCATCAAGCTTGAATACCCTGGTATTCTTAGAGGCAGCATAAGCCAAGAAGATTCTTATAGCCTCTAATTTTGCAACTGGTGCAAAGACCTCCTCAAAGTCAATTCCTTCTTCGTGAAGGCATCCCAATGCTACAAGTCTAGCCTTGATTTTGATCACAATACCCCTTTCATCCCTTTTGTTTCTGAACACCCATTTTGTGCCAATTGCATGTCTATTTCTTGGCCTGTCTACAAGTTCCCAAACCTGTAGATCTCTAAATTGAGGCAACTCTTTCTGCATTGCTTGTACCCAACTGTTGTCCCTAAGAGCTTGAGAAATATTCTTTGGTTCTATTTGGGATATAAAGCTTGAGTATAAGCAAATGTTTGTAGTTTCAGAGTGACTTCTTGTGACCCTTTCATGTATATTGCCAATGATGTGTTCAGCTGGATGATTCTTTTCAACATAGGGGATTTGAATAATCACATCAGTAGACACAGTTGTGTTAAGATTTGATTTATTGAAATCTGGATCTTCAATTCTCAAATCAGGTGAAGAATCATCAACTGCTGGTGTCTCCTCATTGATCTGTCCTGAGGTGGATGCACCATTGTTTCCTAATCTCAGTTCCTCAAACAAGTCTTGAAACCTTGAACTTGTAGCAGCTGCTTCTTCATTTTGATTGCTTGAATCCTCCTCATTTTGTACTTGATCATTTTGCATTTCTTGATTGTCTTGAACATCATTTGCTTGATCCTGTACTGACTTTCATTGTTCACTTGATTGTCATCTTGAGCTTGATCAACATCTGTCCCTGAGGAGTCCTTTATGAATGTATATTCCTTTTCTTTTCTTGCAATCTTTTTCCATAGTTTTTCCAAATCCACTTCCTTTTGTTTTGACTCTTCAAGCACATTGGTTTTCAGAAAGGTTTCATCATAGTCTTCAGGCTAGATCTTGAAAGACTTTATCAATTTCTCTAAATCAAATAACCATGATGCACCATCAACTGTGTTGAATTGGTTTTCATTGAAAACTACATCTGAGGATTCAGTTACTACCAAATGATCTTTCACATACACTCTGTAGGACTTTGAGTGTGTAGAATAGCCCATAAAGAAACAGTCCAAGGATTTAGCTTGAAACTTGTTCAAGTAATCCTTTGTCTTCAACAGAGAACATTTGCATCCAAATTCTTTGAAAAACTTGTTATAGGGTTTTCTGTTATAGAAAATTTCATATGGAGTCTTGTTGTGACTTTTGTTTATCAGTTCTTGTTCTGAACATAGCATGCTGTGTTAATTGCTTCTGCCCAAAATGTGACAGGTAGATTAGCATCAGCAAGCATGGTTCTTGCTGCTTCAATAAGTGTTTATTTCTTCTCTCAGCAACACCAGTATCTTTTCTTCCCAATGCTTGGTACACTCACAGTACCAAAGAGATCCATGTGAAGCATTTCAAGCACTTGATCAATTGAGTTGATGAGTTTAGTCTTGTGAGAAGACTTGTGCTGCTTTCTTTTCTGACATGAGACACAGTTGTCATCCAATTTAAACTCTCTTGTGGGTAAGCCAATGACATGATATCCCTTGACCAACTTGTTCATGTTCTTCAGATTGACATGACAGAGTTTCCTATGCCACAACTTTGACTCATTTTCAGTGGATTTAGAAACAAAGCAAGTACCACCCCTAGAAACAGCATCCTTCATGTTTAGTTCATACAAATTTCCATTTCTTGGGGCCATCATCATGATCATGTCAGGTGGAATAACATACTCATGCGTTAAGATGAAACAGTGAGAATCATCAAAGCCAACCTTGTAACCTTTATCACACATCTGAGATATGCTTAAAAGATTGTATTGAAGTCCTTCAACATAGAAAACATTGTCAAAAGTAACTTTGCCATTTGTCAAAATTCCTTTTCCAATAATTTTTCCTCCATTCTCATCACTTTCAAATGCCACTGGTCCCTCAAACTTCTCTTCATAGTTGACCGTGACCTTTTGTCACAAGTCATGTGCCTAGAATATCCACTGTCCAAATACCATACTTCATTAAGTGTAGTGGACTGTTCCTGCACAATACAAAGAAAGTGATTAGTTAGGTGATGAAGTGCAAGCTACTTCAACTTGCAAATCATCAGATTCATTTTCAATAGCAGCACTAGGAGTGAGTGATATGGGTTCAGGGTCTTCATGGGTAATTTCAATGTGGTCTGAATCATCAGTTTCATATCCACACTCTCTTGGAGTTTTCACAAATGAAGTTGTGCTCTCACTCTCAGAACCTTCATTGTTACATTCTTGAACAACATAATCCTTTTTGCTTGAAAAATCTCTCACATCCAAACTTATCTCCTCTTTGTTATCAAATTTAGGTTTCCATAGAAAACCTTGAGGTTCATAACCATGTTTCAACAAGAAGTTCTCATCTCCAGTCAATTCAGTAGGTTTCTTTCTAGGAAGAACACTTCTGTTTCTTTTCTTTTCATTGTTTGAAGTTCCTTGAGAATCATCAGACTTAACTGATTTTGTGTCATTTTTGGGAATGATTCTCAATGGTTGGAAATTCTTCTTCTTTACATACTCAGTCTTCTTAGAAGATTGACTTCTTCTACTTTGCTTAACAATTGGTTTCCCAAATCTCACCTCATCTTTCTTTTCTTTGCTAGTCTTCTTTAAAGATTGCTGTTCAGTTTCATTATTCTTCTCATTTTCACTCACTTTCCCTTTTCCCAAGTATTCTTCATACTTCAGTTTATAGAGAACAAAGTTTTGTCCAAACTTTGTCTCATTTGGAAGATGGAAAGGTTTGAAGTTGAGTCTATCATTACACGTGTCAGTTTGATGACCATACTCATCACATCTCTTGCACCACACATATCCTTTGAATTTTTCATGATCAGTTCCTTTCTTAAACCTTTCACTTGGTCTTGGAGGATCAACTCCAATTGTCTTTTGGGTCTTCAGACCATCAAAGTCAATTGAAAAAGGAACAAATTCATCAATCTTGATATCATTTCTTTCAACCTTTCCCTTGACAAATACAATTTTCTTCATATTCATGGGCTCTTCATCTAGGCTTCCTTTGTGCCTTGATTGTCTCTTTTTATATTCTTCCATGGTTTCCACTTCCCCAATGTCAAATACTTCATGACTTGAAAATATTGGGTAAACTGGAATGAAGTTGTCACATACAACTGTTTCAATCACTTGCTTCTTGTTGTTTTCTTTAATTCTTTGCAGCATAGCCTTGCTTGGAGGTTTTACTGCATTATAGCTAACCTTAGACCTTTCACATATATCAAAAGACACATGTTCTTTTCTAAGTCTTTCATTCATTTTCTTCATCTTTGGTGTAACTGGTGGCAGTTGTGGCAGCTTTTCAATTGAATCTGGTTTCTCATACCTTCTACATCTTTCAGCAGCCTTAATTTCTTTATCAGTGATTTGATCACTCAAATAACTTAAATCAACAACATTTAGATCTTCAGAGTCAAAGTCATCATCAGATACTTGAATTCCAATTGACTTGTCTTTTTTCACTTCTTCTTTCACAACATATTCACCCTCTTCATTCACTTCAACCTTCTTATATAGATCAACAAACTCCTCCCTATCTTGAAACACTTCCCTGAATTGTTTGAGATAACCATTACTTTTCTCTTTGTCAACTTTGGGTAAAAAGTTGTTGTTGAATGGAGGTGGAACAGCTTTATACTTGTCTTTCTCACTAATTTGGTTCAGAATCCCACATATGTTTCCTGTGGAGACCAAATTCTTTAAAAATTCATAATCAATCTGCAGCTTTGTGTTCTTCACCTTTTCTTCAATCAACATCTTCTTCAACCCATCTATTTCAGTAATGTACCTCTGTTGAGCTCTATAGCTACTCACACAATCATCTTCTAAACTTCTGATATTCTCTTCACTAACAACATCACTTGCTTCATACCCATTTATGATGCTTTGTTTTCTGAAACACTCACCCTCTATCTTGCCTATTTTCACATTCAAAACAGAAATCGTTTCATTTAAATCAGTGATAGGTGAGTGTACCTGAGAAGATGATGTTCCAGCCTCATTCTCAATCTTTGCCATGAATGCAACATTAGCAGCTTTGATGTCATCTTCATGATTACTCCAGTCAAAATCACCATTTTGTTGTGCAGCAACAGCTACATTCCCTTGATTTATTTGACGAGTTTGATTGGGTTTGTTGAGGTTGTTTTAAGCAGCTTGAGGGAATTGGTTTCTTTGGTAGTTTTGATTTTGAGGAGCAACTTGTTGGTTATACATTTAGGGTTGTTGAAAGTTGTTGAAGTTGGGATTGTTGTTGTTGTTGTTGTTGTTGAAGTTGTTGTTTCTGTTCTGATTCTGCTGATAATTCTGTTGATATTGTATTTGATTTTTTATTATTGATTTTGAAACTGATTAGCTTGAAAGTTTCTGGTCTGGTTACACTCCCTAGCAAAATGTCCAGGCTGTTGGCAGTTGTAACAAATAGCCTTTGACTTGTCAAATCCAATCCTTTCATTTGGCCCATAGACCAATGATCTACCAGTCCTATTGAATAGCCTCTTGCTTCTCAGTGCTAGCATTGCAGCTTGCCACTTCAAATCCATATCCTCAAGGTCATCAGCATCTATTTGCTCCAAGTCATCTTGGATGACACTTGTATGGATTAAGTTCTTAGCCACAAATACATTATATGAATCAGTGAACATTGAGAAGAGTGCTTGAGTGTCATTTGCTTGACCAATGTTTCCACTAAGGTATGGCACATGTCCACCTGCCATTGAGGCAGTGTCATTTTTTTCAATAAGTTGGACATTGAACCTTGTCTGATTTCCATGACTTGAGCAACCTCCAACAAATGATCTAGGTGTATCACCACCATGTTCTGTTGGTTCCTTAATGATGGGAATTTGCTATTGGTTCTTGGTAGACAAGTTTCCCATGGGTGCAATCAATGCATTAGAAACATTGAAACATGGCTTTTCTTCTTTGATCATCTCATTTTTGATCATTTCAATTTCGCCAGCCTGAAGGAAGCACACTACATCATCCACTTTCAAATAATTGAAATTGGGCTTTTGGAGGATGAATTTGCAGGCAGTGTACCATTCCTTAGGCATTGAGTTGAGCAGCTTGGTATTTAGATCGAAATCAGTTATGACACAGTCAGTTGTTCGAAGGTCATTCACAATTGCCAAGAATCTCTCAAGGATGGACTTCAACCTCTCTCCATCTTTGTATTTAAATCTCTCAAGATGTTGCTTGAGCCTTTGCTTCTTTATGTTCTTGAGCTCAGTGTTTCCCTCAAACATTTCAAGAATTGCATCATACATTTCCTTTGTGGTAGGATAATGTGCAACCTTGGTAAGTTTTTCCCAAGACAGTCCTAGCTTTTATCATTGCTAAGGCCCTGTCATCCACTTTCTTCAACCTATCTCTTACAGCACCTGTAGTAGCACTATCAGTGGCTCATGGCCCATTTTTGATCGAAGCCCACATGTCTACATCATTGTCTACGAATTAGAGGGTGATTCGTTAAGTTTATTTTATTTAATGTATGTAACGAAATGAGTGGCTAGTTTATTACAGAATGTGTAACGAACTAGACTCATGTTCTATATATAGTGGGTTCGGCCACTGTTTAATAAAAGTTTTGAGTTAACATTAACGAACCTCTGTCCAAATATCCTCGCAAGCTTCCTTAAAGTAATATTATACATACACCTATATACAATTAATAATATACATAACATTAATACGGAATTAAGTTAGAGCATCATGACCTAGATCCGGTTTACTGTTATTAGATCTTAGATCTGTGATATCGTGTTCAAACAAGGGGTATCAGAGCTTTCGGTGTTCGATTGCTCTTGATTTGAGTGTCAATTGGTTAGTATTAGACTATTAATTGTTATTTTGGTTAAGTTTATATACGAGTTACATTTGGATCGAATTCAAGGTAATTTTGGATTGGAAATGGATTGAGTGGATTGGATTTGAGATTGGTAAGATATTGGTAAGGTTTGGTTATAAGGAATTGGAATTTGGACTGGTTTGGTTTGAATTGGTTTGGTTTTGGATTTGGCCGAAAACAGGGGATAAGTTTTGGTCAAATTGGTTGTGAGTTAAAGTAATTTGATGTACGAGATGGTGCGAATTGGATTCGAGTTATGTTTATGAGTTATTTGGTAGTTTGATTGAGCGATTTGGTTGTATATCGAGTGAGTATTACAGTTTTAGTGTTTGTTTGAATGTTCATGTGTTTTCCAGAAATCTAGAAAATATGCGTTTGAAGATTTGAAGATTCAGTTTATTCATTAACACTTCTGGTTAATTCATTAAGTCTTTAGCTAATTGGATATGGTTATTAGCTGATTCGTGAACTAATTCGTTACGTATTCTGATTTGTGTCATCTAATTCATGTGACACGTGTCTCACCTCGATAACTTTTATTATAACAACTTTTTTCCACGTGACATTTGTTGTCAGAGGTTTGTTACAACCGTTGTAACAACCTGATTCACTATCAGTTGATTCGTTATCAACTGTAGCTAATTCGCTACTTAAGTCACTAAGATTACACTTTGTGATTCGTTAAAGGATACCATCTATTTCGTGGACCAATTTGTTATAATCTATTTCAGATTCGTTAAAGTTACTGTTTCAGATTCGTTAAAATCATTCCTGATTCGTTACCTGAACAATCTTAACTTCGTTAAGTTGTGATTCGTTAATCACTGTTTACAGTTCGTTACTCTTACTATACACAATTCGTTATTATAATTTTCAACTTTAACCCTTGTAAATTGAGAAAATTGTCATTTAGCAAACATGGCTGGTATGTATGCATTAGCTTCCCAAAATATGTTAATGCAACAAATGTTGCAACTAGATACCGAGAACGGTGCACATTCAAAGTGTCCACGTTTAATGAAATTTAGCGATTTTGTTAAATGGGAACCTTGTTTCCGTGCTCATCTAGGGTCAGTTCACCCTGATTGTTCTTATTGTTTAGATGAGGTTTACACAGTTCCAATGATTGGAGATGAAACCGTTGGTTTTAAACCTAAAGCTATCTCGTAATATTCGGTTGAAGCGAAGAAAGCTTTAGAAATTGAGACGAAAGTTTATTCTACTCTCACTATGGCTTTACCTGAAAACATCTTTCACCAAGTTGGAAGCATAAAGATTTGTGCCTCATTATTTCAACATATTCGCATGAGAAGTATGGGTAACACTGCTGAAAGCAAAAAGGTTATGCTCAAGTTTCAATTTAGAAACTTTAACCTACTTAAGGGTGAGACTGTTGAAGAGATGACAACAAGATTTAATCATCTGATAGGTGAGATGGAGAAGATGAGATTGGAAACTTCTGAGCTTGATAAGATTGACACCATTAAAAGTGCATTACCGAGTTCTTACTCGACTTTCTTGATGGTTCTGAAAGAGAATAATAATTTCAACAATGAAGATTTGACAGCATCGGAATTTATGCAAAAGATCGAAGCACGAGAATACGATCTTAAATGTCAAAAATCATTAAAAGATAGTCAAGATCCTGCATTGTATGGTGGAAGTATGCCATTAAGTTCAACCATTTCTCCTATCACTGCATTTCTAACACAAAATGCAAGCGATAATGCAACAACTATCTATAGTGATCCACGTGCTTGCTTCTTCACAAATGGAAATACTGGATCATCTGGTGTTCCTAGTTCATCTGGAGGATCTGGTAATTCATCGCCTTCAAATCAATTCTCATCACAACCAAATGTAAACATAAGGGAGGCCGAACAAAATTTTGCTTTCTTATCTGCCTTCATGACTTCATATGAGAATCTGGTTAGTAGTAAAATTGCAACGAGCGATTTGACTGATGAAGACTATGACCAAATTGATCCTGATGATTTGGAACTGATGGACTTGAAGTAGAATATAGCTATGATAGTCAGAAAAGTGAAAACGTTTATGCAGAGAACGGGTAAAGATCTTACATCTTTGAATAAGAAATTGGGTTTTGATAAATAAAAGGTCAAGTGCTACAACTGTCAAGAGTTTGAGCATTTTGCGAAAGAATGTGATAAGCCAAAGAAAGAGTACAGTGGTCCCAGAAATCAAGATCAGAACTCATATGGTAAAAGTGGAAGTGATGTGGGAAAATCTTCTGGAATGGAACCATCATCTTCTGGATCTCAAGCAATGTTGTCTAATTTAGATGGCGATGACTGGTCACAACGATTGTTGTGCAATAACAATCAAGCAAATCTGGCGATGTTTGGATTTACTAAGAATTTTCAAGATGCAAGTGGAAGCGAACTATCTTCTGATGCTGATACTGAGTCTGATTCAGATGATTCAAGTGAAAAGCTTCCAACCACTTTCGTGTGTATGGCTAAAATCAGTGATTCAACCACGTCTGCTTACATGGCTAAGCAAAATGAGGTTAGTATTTCAACTTCTAAATTTTCTGCTAATGTTTCATGTCCGACTGCGAAATCAACAAGCCTAAGATAGATTCCTTAAAACTTCAAAATGATAATTTGCTAAAAGAGGTTGTTTCATTAAAGGACACTTAAAGGCAATCCTTAACCTCTCAAATGAATTCAAGAGAGAAAATTGAGGCTTTAACTATAAGTAATCATGATCTTAAGGCTGAGTTATCGGTTAAAATGACTATTATTGATCAAAAGTTTCAAGAAATTTTGAAACATAGATAAAAGATAACCGAGCTTGAAAATGAGGTTCTTGAGTTAAAGAACAAATTGGGCAAATTCAGAAACTCTTCCATTTTGCTAAATGAAATAATTGAAGTATCTGGTAAGCAAAAAGATTCAAAGAAAGGAATAGGTTTTGTTGAAATTCCACCACCTTTTCAAAATGATTACAAACCAAATCCTTTTGCTAGAAAAGAAAAGGATGTGATTGTTAAAGAACCTGTGATTTCTGAAAAAGCAAAACCAGTTAAACCTGAAACTGTTAAAGTCCAAACTACAACTCAGAAACCTCATGTTCAAAGCAACAAAGTCTTTGTTGAAAATGTTGACAAAGTCATCATTGAGGATGTGTTCGAACCTGAAATCATACACAAGAACAAGAACATTCCAAGTTCAAATCACATACTTTGTAAACCTCATGAATTTGAGGAGGCTGTGCATGGTTCGCACACAACTCAGGTGAAACAAGATAATCATGTTAAGATCAAACCAGTGAGAGCAAAGAAACCAGAAAAACCCAAAATTTTTTATGTGGTTTTGTTGTGTTTCATAAATCCAAACGTTTCCAAGCCATCTACTCATCGTGTGTTTAAACTAAAGGGGATAGACACGATGTTCATTGAGAAATACATTCCAATAAGTATCATTAAACCGGAACTGATTGAGAGTGTTTTTCACAATGAAACCTCCAAGATTCAAGATCTTGAATGTGTGTATGCTCAAGCTAAAACATCAGTTTCATCTGATCCTTTGACTAAAGCTAAGCAAGTTTTAAAACATGCAAAGAAAGTTCAATTTGTAAAGTCAACTGGAACAGATACCTTGAAAAGTTTCTCAAATTGTTCTAACTTAGATTTTTATTTGAAAAAGAAATCTGAGTTATCTGATGAGTTAGCTAAGAGTTTTACCAAAAATGTGAGTCATCATCAACCTTCTGTGTCATATGTTACTGCTAAATCTCAACACAATCATGTGGACATGCGAAGCTGTTTCCTTTGCGGTCAACAAGATCATGTGGTGAGAAACTGTGGTCAGAAGAGTTCTCAGAATCTCCACCCGTTTGTCAAATATCAATCAAAACTAGTGCCTTTGATAACAGAGATTCTGAAACGACCTATGTCGCATGATGATGATACTAACATCATGTTCTCAAACGTGAATCCTCGAAAGGTTGTTCATGTGAATGAAACCCATGGTCATGTTAAACCAAAGTTTGTTCCAACTGAACCGTTATGTAACAATGTGAACTAAAATGTAGTTCAAGCTGCTTATCTAAGACGAAAGTCTAATGAAGCCTGTAACTTATTCTCAAGTTGCTGAACAACAGTTGAATTCGACTAAGTTTAATGTTTCTCAAGAAGGCCTGGGCTGCCTTTTTGAACTGATCATTTTCTTTTGTGTGTAGGGTACATCCAAGACCATTTCCGGTGAAACCTGGATTATGGATAGCAGATGTTCTCATCATATTACTGGAAATCTCGACCTCTTAACAAATGTGAGATATATTCAAGGGGGTTATGTGGCATTTGCTGGGAATTCTGGGGGTATGATCACACAAGAAGGTGATGTTTCGAATGGGCATATTACTTTTGAAAAAGTCAATTACTGTGACAAAGTAGACCATAATTTATTAAGTGTCGCAAATCTGTGACAAGCAATATACTACAATATTTATAGATAAAGAGTGTCTGATTTTGAAACTGCGGTATGTGATTCCTGAGGACATGGTTATCATGCGATCACCTTGATCAAATGATATTTATGTCTTAAATATGAGCTCTAAAGTATCAACATCTATCGAAACATGGTTTATCTCGAAAGCAACCGAGAAAGACTCTATTCTATGGCATCGTAGAATGGGTCACATTCATGTTCGTAAGATGAACTATCTAATGGCAAATGACCTAGTTGAAGGTGTGTCTCTGAAGAACTTTAAGTTATCCGATCACGGTATTTCTTGCAAAAAGGGCAAACAGAAGAAAAAGTTGAATCCTTCTAAGGTATTAAATTCCATTGATACTCCCCTTGAGCGACTTCATATGGATCTTTTTGGTCCAGTGAATCGTGAGAGTATTTCTGGAGATTGGTATTGCCTGGTGGTTACTAATGATATTCAAGATACTCATGGGTCTTATTTATGAGTTCGAAAGATCAAACACCGGTTCTTGTTCAAAATTTAATCACTAAGATCGAATCTCTATAAAAACAGAAAGTGAGGAGAATTCGAAGTGACAATGGTACTGAATTTAAAAATACTGTATTGGATTTCTTTTGTTTACAAAAGGGAATTCATCAAAATACAGTGCCCTTTACGTACCACAACAAAACGGTGTTGCTGAACGAAAGAACAGAATGTTGATTGAAGCTGCTAGAACTATGCTTGCTGATTCAAAGCTTCCTGTCCAATTTTGAATGAGGTGGTGAATACTTCTTGTTATACACTCAATCGAGTTCTAACTGTTAAGAGACTCAAGAAGACAAGTTATGAGCTGTTGAATAATCGAAAACCTAATTTAAAGTTCTTGGAACCGTTTGGGTGTCCTTGCACGATGTTGAAAAAGGATGTGAGAAAGTTTGATGAAAAAGCCATTGAAGGGTATTTCTTGGGGTATGTTTCTCCTAAGAAACGAGTATTTAACTTCACGTCTGGTTGTGTTGAGGAATGGTATCATGTGGACTGTCAAAAGTACACTACTCCTTCTCAAGGGAAAGGTCCCAACTGGATGTTTGATTATGATGGCTTATTTAATTCATTTACTCCAACAACTGATCAACCAGATGAAGATTTAGTCCATGCTTACTTTGAAGAACAACTGGTAATTCCAAGATTTTCAAGTTCTAATGATGTTGAAGTTCCAACCGATGCTCCACCTGAAGATCCTGATAATGATTCTCCAGTTCTCTTTGATAATGCATCTACTTCGTCTGATGACACTCCTGTTGTTGATCAAGTTATTGAACTTGATAGTGATGCTTCATCTCACGAGCTGGGTGAACATTACACTAATTTATTTGAAAATGTTGATGTTCCTGAGAATCCCACTCTTAGGATTCATAATTATCATCCGAAAGAAAACATTATTGGAGAACTTGATGTGGGAGCTTAAACACGTCATCAAGTTGCTTCATCAAATGAAAATAATGTATTGTGTGCTTATGCAGATTTACATTCGCCTGGAATTGTAAATTTTGCTAAATTCACTTGCTTTCTATCCCAAGTTGAGCCAACGACTCCTCGTATGGCACTTCAAAGATCCTTCTTGGGTAGAAGCCATGTAAGAAGAATTAAAGCAATTTGCACGTTTGGGTGTTTGGGATCTTATCGACAAACCTGCTATAGTCAAGAAGCAATTCCGACTAAGTGGGTATATAAGTGTAAGAAAGACGATCGTGGAGTGATCGTGAGAAACAAAGCACAGTTAGTGGTGCAAGGTTTTCATCAGCAAGAGGGTATTGATTATACTGAAGTATATGCTCCGATTGCAAGATTGGAGTCCATACGAATCTTTCTGGCTTATGCAGCTTATAAGAACATAAAAGTCTATCAAATGGACGTCAAAAGTGCTTTTCTCAATGGTGAACTTCATGAGGAAGTGTTTGTTTTACAGCCTCCGGGTTTTGAAGACCCGATTATCCTGACCTAGTTTATCGCTTAAACAAGGCATTATATGGTCTCCATCAAGCCCCGAGAACTTGGTATGGCACGCTCGCCGAGCATCTGACGGATAATGGTTTCAAACGTGGGGCTGTTGACTGCACTATTTTTTACAAAAACATTGGTGATGATCTTCTCCTTGTTCAAATTTATGTAGATGACATAATCTTTGGGTCAACAAACGACCCGTTGTGTAAGGAGTTTGAGAAATCAATGTAAACCAAGTTCGAGATGAGTTCGATGGGATATATGAACTTCTTTTTAGGTTTGCAGGTTCATCAGTCTGCGAAAGGAATCTTCATTCACCAGACTAAGTATGTGAATGACGTCTTGAGCTGATTCAAGATTACTGCCGGAAAAACCCCTTCTACTCCTCTTCCCATGGTTCACAATTTATCACCGGATGAATTGGAAGATTCTGTCGATCCTACCCTATATCGAGCTATGATTGGTTCTTTGATGTATTTTACTGCTTCTCGACCCGACATAATGTTTGTTGTTTGTTTATGTGCTAGGTACCAAGCTAGTCCCCGAGTGACTCACCTGGTAGCGGTCAAGCGTATTCTTCAATATTTGAGGGGCAATCCTGACACCGGGTTATGGTACCCCAAGGATGATACTTTTGATCTTACCGCTTATTCTGACTCAGACTATGGAGAATGCAAGATTAATATCAAGTCTACCACAGCAGGATGTCAATTCTTAGGAAACCGGCTTGTTTCCTGGCAGTGTAAGAAGAAGACAACGGTCTCCGCTTCAACCGCCGAAGCTGAGTATGTTACAGCCTCGAGTTGCTGTTCCCAGGTTTTGTGAATATAACAACATCTTCGCGACTACAGTTTGAAGTTTCTTACTACTCCCATTTTAATTGATAATTCTGCTGCCATTAGCATTACCAAAAATCCCGTTCAACACTCTAAAACGAAACATATCAAAATTTGATATCATTTCATACGGGATTGCTTAGAAAAGAAATTAATCGACCTTGAGAAAGTACATACCAATTTTCATAAAGCTGATTTATTTACCAAGGCATTTGATAAAACGCGTTTTCAATTTTTGCTTGGTTTAAATGGCTTAAAGACTCCTCCTAATATCCTAAAATTAGGATAACTAACTTTATTTTTAGTTTGTTTTTTATCTTAAATTTTATTTTGGTTTTGGCTTTTAGGGGGTGAAATAGAAAATACAAAAAGATTGTGCTTTTCGTTTGTATAGATAAAATCCAAAAACGTTGGAAAATTTAAAACTTCAAAAATAGTGTATTTTTCTTTATGTTTTTATGTTTCAAAATTTGAAAAATCCAAAAACATATTAATATTTTGAAAAGAAAAAAAGATTGTAAATTTTTAGTTTTATTTTTAAGAAAATTTTGAAAATTCAAAAAGATTGTGAAGTTCTCGTATGTATAGAAAAATCCGAAAAAGACAAAAAGATTGTGTTTTAAGTATGTAAAGAGAAAAACCAAAAAGATTTTTGCTTATGTTCGCTGAAAAATATGTCAATTACTTATATTTGAAGGACATATATACTTGTATATGTTTGGTCCTGATAATTTCTTGTAAATATTCGGGATAGCCATTTACCTGACAATGGAAAGTATTTGGGGCGTTCGTTATGCTGTTTATTTTATTTTCTCGCTGAAAACTATGTCGGTTATTTAAGTTTGTGGAGCATGCCTGCATGTTTTGGTCCTTTTATCTACTTGTAGATTGATAGGATTGCCATTAATCTATAAACTAAAAGTAACCGGGGCAATTAAATTCATTTTGTTTTATGCTCCTCAAAATTTTGAGTTTTTGAAGCAAAAAGAGAAAATGATAGTACATTGATTGTTTGATCCCAAATCCAGCTAGAAATAAGCTTAAAAGACGGAGTACTTAATAATTGGTGCATTGATAGGTCTTAAACAAGTTGTTAGAGTAAAGAAAGTGATATAAACATAAAGAAAAGCCAAATTGAAAGAGTTGTTAGTCTATAGCAAAAATCTCGGTGAGGATGGCAGAAATGTAATAACCGGTCATACTCAAGCCTTATAGTTGTTGATCACCCAAAAATATAATAAAGAAAATAACAAGCGTTAGGATTCTTGACACTGTGAGTCTTTATGCGGCTTAATCATATGGGTATTCATAAGCATGAATATTTCACTCGCTTTTAGAGCAAACCCAAAGTCATTAAACTTGATCATTGTTGTACTTCGTACATTCTAAATTACTGACTTGATCAAAATCCGCTGTTAGTCATACATCTGTTCCTCCCTTGCACGCGTCTCATTACCAATAAGAAACGGACCCCAGGGGATACAATGAATGTAAGCCTACAGATGGACTCGTGCATACTCACTCACAGTAAAGGAAACTTGATGCATTACTCAAAGTTCTAAAATCTTCAAAAAATTTGATTAACATTATAATGGTTTAAGTTAAGTTGGGGTGATTTGGCAAAAATTAAATTAAGCTTGAACCGGGATTAGAGGCTGATAGTTTTTGATATTCTGTGCGCTAATTGAACCATTAATAAATCACAAAAATGCTTGAAGACTTGTTATAAGATTTAAGTGGACAACAATATCAATGACCGACTTAATGCCTGTCATAATATCGCTGAAATATAAACTGAGATGAAAGGGCAATTCAGTCAATATGATTATCTGCTCAAACTCAACAAAAATCCAAAAATATGTACTGTTTTAAAAAAAAACCCATACAAAAACGCAAAAATATTTTCTATTCTATGCTTTTCATTTTCGGATATTTCTTTTGTAAATAGTTTACTTTTTCATAAACAAAGTATCTTTAACTTATTCGATTGCTACGGAAAACAAAACCATACACTAACATTTATTATTATTTTAAATTATCTATTTTAAGTTATTATTTTCAAAACGTGAAACGATTTAAGATATTCGATTATCGAGATAAAGGTCCTCGGTAATTCATTTAATGTTAAAATGCATTATTTAATTATTTAATTTATGTATATAATTAATTCATTTATTAATTTATTTATTCATTTAAAATTAAATAAAAGGTAATTCGTTAATTATGAATAAGGAATTAGGTCATTCAAACGAATTACATCCTAATTCGTTATCCTAATTCGCTTCCGCACTCTGTAACAAATGACTTTAATTCGTTATGCATAAGTTAACGAATTAGACAAGAATAAAACCTATTTCGTTATGACACGTGTTAAATTAACCTAACGAATCACCTGATTCGTTAGTTTAAATTTCAAACGAATCGGCTGATTCGTTACATTGCGAAGTGTGCCGTGTCAGTAATATATAGGGGTTCGTGAAATGATTCGTTTCACACTATTCATCTTTTTCCCATAACACACTGTTACTCTGGTAAAATTTTCCAGAAATTTCGACCACCATTAAACCTTTTTTTGATCATATATTCGTGATCCTAAGGTATTGAGGATCAAACCGTAATACATTTCGTCAAGTTTGATACTTGTTTGATGGGTTAATTATGTGATTTAGTAACCGGGTTTTAGAGGTTTTTATAAACCTCAATTTGTGTGATCTATACTATGTTAAGTACCATCATTTTGATGCCATTATAATTGGAATGGGTTTCCGAGATCCATAGTGGTCTTTGATCTTGCTTCATGATGATGATTGTGGGCATACCAGATTTCTGATTGTGGGTTTGAATTTTTGAGAGTTCTTGGTTAACTTTGACTTTGACTATTTTGAGTCAAAGATTAAGCCTTTTTTGGGCATTCGTTATGCTTAGCGAATTGGAACTAATTCGTGTCCAATTCGTTAAGCAATTCAAACGAATTAGAATAAGCGAATCAATTTTTCTAACGAATCAGATTGGTATTTGGTAATTATAAAGAACTAGAGGGTTAGTTTGTTACCTCTTCATAGTAATTCGCTAATTCTTAATTTGTCATTTATTTACTTGATAGAGAAACAGGTGATTCGTTATAATAATGTAACGAATCAGTATGTTGTTAACGAATGACATGTTCAATTAATTTCTTTATTATTTTTAATTGATAACTTTCAAAATTTTACAAATTTATATTTATATAATTTTTGAATATTACTAATTCTCTATGTTATTTTTTAGTATTATGGCTGATAACATGGACCAAGATCCACCGGTTGCTGATCAACAATAACAACAACAACAACAGCAACAAAAGCAAAATCTGCCTTTGCTTCCTTATGATAAGAAACATAATATTTGTGCCTTTGTTGGTACAAATTTTGCTGATGAGAACATATTTGGAGGGTTATTGGAGTTCCTACGACGCTCACGTATTCACTATGCAATCACAGCAAATCCGGACGTTCGTTTCAGTATAGTTCGTCAATTTTGGAATACGGCGAGACACATTGAAGTGGAGAATCATATTGAAGCCACAATCAACCAAACTCCGATCACAGTTGATATTGATGTTATCTGACGTGTGCTTCGTTTTGGAGATACCATTGATCATCCATGTGTGTTTGATAAAAAGGTGATCAAGGGTCTATTTCGTCGGGTATTCTATGGTGGAAACATTGAAGACTCTATGTAACGCCCTGAAATTCGATTGGTAAACTAGGATCGTGAAATCATCGGAAACTATAGACTTTGGGATTCTGGACGATAAGTTCGGAACCCATATCATTGGAAAAATCTGCTTTTATCATTTAAAATGTTTATTTTATAAAACGACATTTACGCCTGAAAAATATTAATTTTTATGCTTTCGAAAAATTTAAATATTCTTATTTAAAAAGATTTCAAATAATTATTCGGAAAATGGTTTTATAAAAGTTTTGCTGAAAAAGTTTTAGTTTGTTTAAAAACTTATGAACTCGACTAGTCTTGACCCGTCGGTAGCCTAAACCCGAACCCGAGTCACCCGAGTATTTAAGCGGAAAATCAAGTATTCTTACACCATCTCTTTCATTTCCACCAACACTTCCCACCCAAACACTCTCATTCTAGAGAGAGAAACTAGAGAGAGAAAGTCTTCAAACTTCAAATCCGAGTCCACAAATCTGTTTGTTGTTGTTCTTGGTAAGATCTTCTTGAAAATCATCCATTTTCATAACCATTTCCGGCCTCAAATCGAGCAAAAACACCCATTTTCGTTTCTTGAGTTTTCGGGTCAAAAACCGTCTTGTTTTGGTGTCAAAATGCAGGCTTTTGTGTTTAAAATCACTGGGAATCGATAGTCCCTTCAATCCCGAGCATTTCCATGTCAAAAACTTCGATTTTGGGTCAAAAATCTGGAAAAATCTGAAAAACCCGTAGGTTTCTCCGTCGCCCAGCTTGAAGGAGTCGAATCAGACTCATTCGATCGAATCAGTCGATCGAATCAGCCCATTCGATCGAACCAGTCGATCGAACCAGTCCGGTCGACCGAATAGGAAAGCAACCGAATGGTCTCCAACTCATTCGACCGAATGAGTTTCGTATTCGATCGAACGAGTGTCTATTCGATCGAACAAGTTCCATGTTCGACCGAACGAGTTTTCCCAACTGGTTCGACCAAATGTGTTTCTAGTTCGATCGAGTGTGCCTCAGATTCGATCGAATGTGTGTCTATTCGATCGAATGTGTGTCTATTCGATCGAACAAGTTCCTATTCGATCGAACGTGTTCCTATTCGATCGAATCAAGCCAGAACCAAGCTGTTTTCGTCTTTAAAACCCAGTTTTTGCTCGAGGTCACGTAAGCTCGTTTTCTTAGACTTATAGCACGTTGTTAACCTTATATATATGTCCAACTCTAGGCTAAGGAGATCTATTGTAGCACCATCCTAACCCAAGATCAAGGTGAGTTCATAGCCCCTATTTAAGCTTTTCAAAACTATGGGGTGGAAACATGGTAACTTTACACGTTTGGATAAAATCATTTATGCAAACATTCTTTAAACTATAAACATTTGGATTAAACATGGTAACTTTACACGTTTGGATAAAATCATTTATGCAAACATTCTTTAAACTATAAACATTTGGATTAAACATGGTAACTTTACACGTTTGGATAAAATCATTTATGCAAACATTCTTTAAACTATAAACATTTGGATTTCTACACACGTGCGGAAATCCACGAGCTTCTTGGTAATCTATAAACTTTGGAAATCTATGAACATGGGGAAAACCCATTAACTCATGGAGATCTAAGAACATTGGAAATCAATGAGTATGGGAAATTCTGTGAACATTGACATCATGGGAACGGGAATCAAATTCATATCATCATAGTCATTGTGTCAGCATGGAAATCTAGAGATCAAAACATCATGAGTTGAATTGGACGCGAGAGTCTATTCTACTCTCGGTAGAACTCACGACCATGAGTGGCATTCTATTCTCGGTGGCACTCGTAACTCATGGGATTTCATACTAGTCTCGGTGAAATCCATAACTCTTGAGGACCTATACTATTCTCGGTAGGGACCAAGGGAACCCAGGATTCTTTGGGGTGTCTATCCTACTCTCGGTAGAACCTAGCTGAGTCCTGGATGGCAAGAACGAGGTAGACTTGGTTTAAGTCTTGCGTGAGTTCAATCAAGTCTTGTGTGATCATTGGGTTTCATCATCATTCATCATCATCATTTGTTCACCATCATCTTGGACACGAGTAAACAATGGGATTTTGGTGTTGGTTTATCTAGTAAACTTAGCATGCTCAAATCTATATGTCCTTGTTTATGCTTAACTGTTATGTGCTACATGTACCGTTGGGAGACCGCAAATCTTTGAGTAATCTTATCACATACGACTCTAATGGGAGATTGATAAGCCCGTTGAGAGCCCAGGAGAACATTTCATGTTTGACTTACTACAAAAACCTCTGTGGGAAAACCAAGAGATCTTTTCTTACAAACCATTTTAAAAACTGGGAATTATACCCAAACATAGTAGTATAAGTTGTAGGAGTGGTGGGTTAGCCGCAGGTACACCCTATATATAAACCCCTACAACCTATACTAGTATGTTTGTGTATAAAACTCTTTTCTTTAAACCTATGAATTCACTCATCTACTTTATGTAGTTGACAGTTTGTTACATGTTTTCAGGAAATAATGCAGCAAGAAATCCCTAGCAAGTTTAGAGGCCTTAGAAAGATGAAGGCTAGACTAGGAGTTGTTGGAAACTTGATATTTTGTATTAAAACAATTTGTTTCATGTTACCTGGTTGATGTAATATTTGACATTTTGGTTATGCTTATGCATTTAGACTTTTATACTATTGTGCTCAACAATCACGACTTAGTCGCCGCACCTCGATTTTTCCGCCATCACGATCGGGGTGTGACAGATTGGTATCAGAGCCAATGGTTATAGGGAATTAGGAAACCGACCTAGACTATAACCTAGGATCCTTGACTCTAGATAGCTCATGCATCACAATCACATGTCTACACTTATATACGTGCTACGTGCTTATGTGTTGCATATTAACTGTTAATCTCTTGAGTCATGTCATTATGTGTTCTTGGTATAATCTATGTCCTCTATTCATAATCTTTGGCGTGTCATTGATTCTATTTAACGCTCGTTTTTTTCGTTTTGCGAAGAATGCCTCCCAGACGTGCACCCGCTTCCATGGACTCCGCTGAATTAGCCAACCTTATAGCCCAGCAGATCGCGGCTGTGTTACCAGGCATGGTAACAACCATCAGCCAAGGGCTGAGGCAAGAAGGAACCTCTGGGGCCAACCAAATTCCAGCTCAGAACGCAAATGAACCAGCTAATAAGCCATACAAGGATTTCATGGTTACCAAACCCACCAGCTTCAGCGGCACAGAAGGCGCCGTTGGTCTCCTCCAGTGGATCGAAAAGATGGAGGCAGCCTTTGTTATTAGCTCGTGCCCTGAGACACTGAAAGTCACGCACGCGGCAAGCATGTTGTCTAAACGCGCGCTGACCTGGTGGAACAACGAGATAAGAACCCGTGGGCGTGAGGCTGCCTTGGCCATGACCTGGTCGGAATTTGTAGCATTGGCTACCCGCGAGTTCGTACCTCGCAGTGAGGTGCAGAAACTTGAAGCTGAGTTTTGGGTACACAAAATGAAGGGCGCCGATCACCAAGGGTACACGGAGCGTTTTCACGAGCTCTCCCTTCTCGTACCACACTTGGTCACCCCTCCCTCCCGGGCTATTGAGCTTTACATCAATGGCCTACCTGACACTGTCCGTGGAATCGTCATCGGGGCTGACCCATCAACCCTACAAGCGGCCATTGAACTAGCTGCCCGACTGACCCAGGACCAGGTTAAGACTGGGGTCCTAGCCAAAGGTACGGGCAAGGCCGCTGAAGGCTCATCCAAAAAGATCAACCGCATCAAAAAGCGTAAGGCTAGCAGTTACGCGATGGTTACTCCCGCAACCCCAATCAGCTCTGTCGCTCCTGCTCCCACCCCTTCAGGAAGGCCAAAGAGGGAGTACACTGGGGTTCACCCCAAGTGCGGCACTTGCCAATTTCATCATCCTGCCGGAACCCCGTGCTGGAAATGCACGAACTGTGGACGTTTGGGGCACCTAGCGGAACGCTGCAGATTTCAAGGTAATCAACTGGCGATACAGAGCAGCAGTTCCCAACCCAGCAACTCTCGAAGCTGTTTCGAGTGTGGAGCCATGGACCATTTCAGGAGCAGGTGTCCTCGTCTTGCAAATCTTCCTCCGGCCCGAGGCCGAGCCTTTACTATTGGCGCTGCTGAAGCTCGCCAAAATCCTGACGTCATTACTGGTACGTTCATCCTTAACAATCTCTGGGTTTCTATTCTATTTGACACGGGTGCAGATAGGAGTTTTATTTCTAGCGAGTTGGTCCCATTGCTTAATCTAGGAACCTCTGTCTTAGACCCCGCTTTCTCTGTCGAAATGGCAAACGGAGAGTCTACCCAAGTGAACAAAATCGTTCGCAATTGCACGCTTACGTTTGATCGGACGTCTCTTAACATTGACCTCATCCCTATGCATTTAGGAAGTTTCGATGTAATTGTTGGGATGGATTGGTTGTCCATCAACCACGCGGAAGTGGTGTGTGCTGAGAAGCTCATTCGCGTTCCTTGTTCCTCTGGCGAGTCCATAATTATTCAAGGAGAAAGATCAGGCAGATGTCTGAAATTAATCTCCTGCTTTAAAGCTCGGCGATGCCTTCGAAAGAAGTGTCTCGCCTTCCTAGCTCATGTCTCCATCAAGAAATCTTTGGGGAAGAAGCTCTCTGATGTCCCCGTCGTGCGTGAATTTCCAGACGTTTTTCCTAAAGACTTACCCGGACTTCCTCCTAGCCGGCAAGTCAAATTCCACATCGAGTTGGTTCCCGGTGCAACCCCCGTGGCAAAATCTCCGTATCGTTTGGCTCCGTCTGAAATGCAGGAATTATCGAGCCAGCTGCAGGAACTACTGGACAAGGGTTTTATTCGCCCTAGTTCGTCTCCATGGGGAGCTCCAGTCCTCTTCGTCAAGAAGAAGGACGGATCTTTCCGGATGTGCATAGACTATCGTGAGCTTAACAAACTCACAGTCAAGAATCGGTATCCATTACCGAGGATTGACGATCTTTTCGACCAGCTGCAAGGAGCCACCTACTTTTCCAAGATCGACCTACGCTCAGGTTATCACCAAGTGCGTGTCATGGAGGACGACATCGCGAAAACCGCTTTCAGAACTCGATATGGACACTACGAGTTCCTAGTCATGCCTTTTGGTTTGACGAATGCCCCTGCAGTGTTCATGGATCTCATGAATCGCATTTGTCGTCCATACCTGGACCAGTTTGTTATCGTCTTCATTGACGATATTCTCGTTTATTCCCGCTCTAAAGCCGACCATGAGCTTCATCTCAGGCTTACCTTGGATCTGCTGAGGAAAGAGCAACTCTACGCCAAATTCTCCAAATGCGAATTCTGGCTAAGGGAAGTTCAATTCTTAGGTCACATCATTAACAAGGAAGGCATTCATGTCGACCCTGCCAAGATTGAAGCCATAAAAAAATGGGGAGCGCCTACAACGCCAACCGAAATTCGTTCATTTCTTGGTTTGGCTGGGTACTACCGTCGATTCATCTCGAACTTTTCAAAGATCGCGTTGCCCCTCACAATGTTAACTCAAAAAGGGGAACCATTCATTTGGAACCAAGAGCAAGAAGAGGCTTTCCAAACATTGAAACATAAACTCTGCCATGCACCAATCCTGTCGCTTCCTGAGGGTAACGATGATTTTGTTGTTTATTGCGACGCCTCGAGCCAAGGTCTAGGCTGCGTCTTAATGCAACGCGGTAAGGTCGTCGCTTACGCCTCGCGTCAACTCAAGAGTCATGAGAGGAATTATGTCACTCACGACTTGGAATTGGGTGCTGTGGTCTTTGCCTTAAAAATATGGAGACACTACCTATACGGTACGAAATGTGTCATCTTCACCGACCACAAGAGCCTACAACACATCCTCAACCAAAGGGAGCTAAATATGCGACAACGTCGATGGGTTGAACTCCTAAGTGACTATGACTGCGAAATCCGCTACCACCCTGGAAAGGCTAACGTAGTGGCTGACGCGTTAAGTCGCAAGGAAAGGACCCAGTTGCATGCGATCCGTATTCAGTCCAATCTTCCCTCCTTGGTTCTTGAAGCTCAAAAGCAAGCGATTGCTGGTGGTGATCTCAAAAATATGCTATCTTGCGGTGCCGAACGGAAGTTTGAAACCAAGTCTGATGGTATACTTTACTACTTAAATCGCATGTGGATTCCAAACTCTGAACCACTTCGAGAACTTATCCTGAACGAAGCGCACAAATCCAGATACTCTATTCACCCGGGCAGTGATAAAATGTATCAGAATCTCAAGTCTCATTTCTGGTGGCCGGGTATGAAGAAAGACATAGCTTTATACGTCGGTAAGTGTCTAACATGCTCGCGGATCAAGACTGAACATCAGAGACCATCTGGCCTGTTACAAAAACCGATCATACCGCAGTGGAAGTGGGACGAAGTCGCTATGGACTTCATTACCAAACTCCCGCGGACACCCAGCGGTTATGACACGATTTGGGTTATCGTGGATTACTTGACCAAGTCTGCCCACTTTCTCCCTGTCCGCGAGGACTATACTACGGAGAAGCTGGCGCGGATTTACATTCGTGAGATCGTAACCCGTCACGGTGTGCCTAAGGGCATCACGTCTGACCGTGACCCCTCTTTTGCGTCAAGGTTCTGGAAGTCATTTCAGAAAGCCTTTGGGACAAGTGTGAAACTTAGCTCTGCCTATCATCCTGAAACGGACGGACAGAGCGAAAGGACCATACAAACCCTGGAGGATATGCTCAGAGCCTGTATCCTTGAATTCGGTAGTAGCTGGGAGACTCACCTTCCTCTTGCAGAGTTCTCATACAATAACAGCTATCATGCTACCATCAATTGCGCGCCATTCGAAGCACTCTATGGCAGGAAATGTCGTTCTCCACTGTGTTGGTCCGAGACCGGAGATTCTCAAATCCTCGGCCCGGAACTGATACAGGAAACCACTGACAGTATCGCCATCATTCAGCAAAGACTTAAGGACGCCCGCTGTCGACACAAGTATTACGCTGACAAACGCCGCAAACCTCTGGAGTTCCAAATAGGCGATCACGTAATGCTCAAAGTTTCCCCCTGGAAGGGCATTGTTCGCTTCGGGAAAAAGGGAAAGTTTGCTCCAAGGTACGTAGGACCTTTCAAGATCATCGAAAAGGTCGGACCTGTAGCCTATCGCTTGGAATTGCCTCCAGAACTCAGCCGTGTTCACAACGTTTTTCATGTGTCGCAACTCAAAAAGTGCCTCGTTGACGAGACCGCTCAAATCCCGATCGACACGGTTCACATCGACGACAAACTATACTTTGTTGAGGAACCTGTCGAGATCCTAGATCGAGAAGTCAAAAAGACTAAGCGAAGCCGGATACCTATAGTCAAGGTACGTTGGAACAACCATCGTGGACCCGAGTTCACATGGGAACGAGAGGATAAGATGAAGGAGGAATACCCTCATCTGTTCGCATAGTCATCATCTTTGTAATTCTAGAAATCTTGGAGTCTATGTAATCGTAATCATGTAATCAGGGACCAATATCAATCAATGAAGTATCATGTTGTTCCTATTTGCTTATAAATATTCTCTTATTTGCATAACACCAAGTTTGGCTACCCATGACTCGTGCTGGAAAACACAAGTTGTGCATACTTAATCATGTAAACATTGGGGTAAACTATGTATCATTGAGCCAAAATTTGTCATCATTCTAACATTCATGAAGCATGGTTGTGTGTGTGTGTGTGGTGTCGTGTCGATTTTTCTAGCCGCACACAATGGAGTTTATACATTGATACAAGGTGAACTCGTAATTATAGTCCGGAATATAATAACATCAAGTTCACAGGTGTATACGTGTATAAACAATATGCTATTGTGTAACTATGAGTCGTGAACTCAAGCTTCGTGTAGGGAATTAATCAATGAATGTTGAAGGAGTGGTGGGTTAGCCGCTGGTACACCCTATATATAAACCCCTTCGGCACAAGTTGATTATGTCTGAAGCGGGACTTGGAATTAGGGACTCATAGTTAGCGTGGCAGCTGTGAGGCGTTAAATTCAAGAGTTATTGAGGGAATTATTCATTGGAGATTGAAGGAGTGGTGGGTTAGCCGCTGGTACACCCTATATATAAACCCCTTCAATCCGAAATGAATATGTCTGATGTAAAGCTTGAAGGTGATGCCTTGTAGTGGAAAATAGTGTGTCGTCCTGTGTGTCATTGAACTAATAGGAGTCGAAAGAAACACCCAAGTGGAGTTGAGGGAGTGGTGGGTTAGCCGCTGGTACACCCTATATATAAACCCCTTCAACTTGATTTGGGTGGTATCCAAGACGAATATTAGGGGTAGTGGCGCATAGTGGTCATCATGGGATCATTTAATCTAAAACATCATTGCATCAACTATACTAAATTCTAAATTTCGGGACGAAATTCCTCTAAATTGGGGAGGATGTAACGCCCTGAAATTCGATTGGTAAACTAGGATCGTGAAATCATCGGAAACTATAGACTTTGGGATTCTGGACGATAAGTTCGGAACCCATATCATTGGAAAAATCTGCTTTTATCATTTAAAATGTTTATTTTATAAAACGACATTTACGCCTGAAAAATATTAATTTTTATGCTTTCGAAAAATTTAAATATTCTTATTTAAAAAGATTTCAAATAATTATTCGGAAAATGGTTTTATAAAAGTTTTGCTGAAAAAGTTTTAGTTTGTTTAAAAACTTATGAACTCGACTAGTCTTGACCCGTCGGTAGCCTAAACCCGAACCCGAGTCACCCGAGTATTTAAGCGGAAAATCAAGTATTCTTACACCATCTCTTTCATTTCCACCAACACTTCCCACCCAAACACTCTCATTCTAGAGAGAGAAACTAGAGAGAGAAAGTCTTCAAACTTCAAATCCGAGTCCACAAATCTGTTTGTTGTTGTTCTTGGTAAGATCTTCTTGAAAATCATCCATTTTCATAACCATTTCCGGCCTCAAATCGAGCAAAAACACCCATTTTCGTTTCTTGAGTTTTCGGGTCAAAAACCGTCTTGTTTTGGTGTCAAAATGCAGGCTTTTGTGTTTAAAATCACTGGGAATCGATAGTCCCTTCAATCCCGAGCATTTCCATGTCAAAAACTTCGATTTTGGGTCAAAAATCTGGAAAAATCTGAAAAACCCGTAGGTTTCTCCGTCGCCCAGCTTGAAGGAGTCGAATCAGACTCATTCGATCGAATCAGTCGATCGAATCAGCCCATTCGATCGAACCAGTCGATCGAACCAGTCCGGTCGACCGAATAGGAAAGCAACCGAATGGTCTCCAACTCATTCGACCGAATGAGTTTCGTATTCGATCGAACGAGTGTCTATTCGATCGAACAAGTTCCATGTTCGACCGAACGAGTTTTCCCAACTGGTTCGACCAAATGTGTTTCTAGTTCGATCGAGTGTGCCTCAGATTCGATCGAATGTGTGTCTATTCGATCGAATGTGTGTCTATTCGATCGAACAAGTTCCTATTCGATCGAACGTGTTCCTATTCGATCGAATCAAGCCAGAACCAAGCTGTTTTCGTCTTTAAAACCCAGTTTTTGCTCGAGGTCACGTAAGCTCGTTTTCTTAGACTTATAGCACGTTGTTAACCTTATATATATGTCCAACTCTAGGCTAAGGAGATCTATTGTAGCACCATCCTAACCCAAGATCAAGGTGAGTTCATAGCCCCTATTTAAGCTTTTCAAAACTATGGGGTGGAAACATGGTAACTTTACACGTTTGGATAAAATCATTTATGCAAACATTCTTTAAACTATAAACATTTGGATTAAACATGGTAACTTTACACGTTTGGATAAAATCATTTATGCAAACATTCTTTAAACTATAAACATTTGGATTAAACATGGTAACTTTACACGTTTGGATAAAATCATTTATGCAAACATTCTTTAAACTATAAACATTTGGATTTCTACACACGTGCGGAAATCCACGAGCTTCTTGGTAATCTATAAACTTTGGAAATCTATGAACATGGGGAAAACCCATTAACTCATGGAGATCTAAGAACATTGGAAATCAATGAGTATGGGAAATTCTGTGAACATTGACATCATGGGAACGGGAATCAAATTCATATCATCATAGTCATTGTGTCAGCATGGAAATCTAGAGATCAAAACATCATGAGTTGAATTGGACGCGAGAGTCTATTCTACTCTCGGTAGAACTCACGACCATGAGTGGCATTCTATTCTCGGTGGCACTCGTAACTCATGGGATTTCATACTAGTCTCGGTGAAATCCATAACTCTTGAGGACCTATACTATTCTCGGTAGGGACCAAGGGAACCCAGGATTCTTTGGGGTGTCTATCCTACTCTCGGTAGAACCTAGCTGAGTCCTGGATGGCAAGAACGAGGTAGACTTGGTTTAAGTCTTGCGTGAGTTCAATCAAGTCTTGTGTGATCATTGGGTTTCATCATCATTCATCATCATCATTTGTTCACCATCATCTTGGACACGAGTAAACAATGGGATTTTGGTGTTGGTTTATCTAGTAAACTTAGCATGCTCAAATCTATATGTCCTTGTTTATGCTTAACTGTTATGTGCTACATGTACCGTTGGGAGACCGCAAATCTTTGAGTAATCTTATCACATACGACTCTAATGGGAGATTGATAAGCCCGTTGAGAGCCCAGGAGAACATTTCATGTTTGACTTACTACAAAAACCTCTGTGGGAAAACCAAGAGATCTTTTCTTACAAACCATTTTAAAAACTGGGAATTATACCCAAACATAGTAGTATAAGTTGTAGGAGTGGTGGGTTAGCCGCAGGTACACCCTATATATAAACCCCTACAACCTATACTAGTATGTTTGTGTATAAAACTCTTTTCTTTAAACCTATGAATTCACTCATCTACTTTATGTAGTTGACAGTTTGTTACATGTTTTCAGGAAATAATGCAGCAAGAAATCCCTAGCAAGTTTAGAGGCCTTAGAAAGATGAAGGCTAGACTAGGAGTTGTTGGAAACTTGATATTTTGTATTAAAACAATTTGTTTCATGTTACCTGGTTGATGTAATATTTGACATTTTGGTTATGCTTATGCATTTAGACTTTTATACTATTGTGCTCAACAATCACGACTTAGTCGCCGCACCTCGATTTTTCCGCCATCACGATCGGGGTGTGACACTCTATGCACAACAAGAACGGTTTATGCCCGACCTACAAGTATTTATTACATATATTGATCCATTGCTTGGGAGGTCGTAAAGGTGGTTATGATGAATGTCGAGTCATGTTACAGTCAGCATTTGTTGCATTGACTCTCAACAAATCGTTCAAATTTTCAGAGACGATTTTCTATCATCTTAAAGAACAGTGTCTTCAAACTATTCAAAAGAAGAGGTTTCTAATGTATCCACGTTTCCTCCAATTAATTATTGAAGGCTTAATTCCTAATCTGGCGATTGATCAAGCTATTGTAAACGATTTGATGCTGCTTGAGCATATGATAGCTGATAATGTTTGGCAGATGAAAGTCTACAGGAAGGATCCTCCTTCGATCAAACGTTTGATTGGTCATTTGGTGAATCCTGAGTATGTATGTCCCAACAATGATCGCTGGATCCATGACGATTAGGATTCCGAGCGTGAGGAGGGACCAGGTGGGGATGATGGTGGTAATGATGGTGATGATGGAGTTGATGGTGATGCAGCTATTCTTGAACAACAAGCTGCGGTTGAATCGACTTTAGCTGCTACAATTGCCGCTCAACGAAAGAGAAAGGGTAATAAGTTGGCTACTGAGGGATCAACTAAGCGACGAGTGTCAGCTGGTGCTGGCATTTCGTTTGGAGTTCAACCTCCAAGGTCGTCCCACATCTCAACGCCTGGCGGTGCCGCTTACTACTAGCACTCCGAAGCTTACTTTAACTACCACGCTTACGTCTGATCCTAGGCTTGGTATGATTCCTCAAACCTTTTTATCTCCTATACCAAGGCCGTCAACTGCTACATCAGTGGTATCCCTACACCGACTATGTTGCCTCCACAACCAATGGACTTCTCATTCTTGAGGCTTAACCTACCTCAAGGTCCTGTTCAGCCAATCCCAGCTTCGTTTCTTGCCATGACACATGATCAAATAGATGAATATTGTTCTGAGTCTACTTCATCTATATGAAAATAAAATGTCTGCTGATCGTATGATTCAAGAACGAATGATGGAGAATCAACGAAGGCTGATGGGATATATATCTTTTTGTCAGAAGGAAATTAAGGATCTTCGTGATATTGTTAAGTCTCAGAGGGTGAAGATTCAAGAATAGGAGGATCTCATCTTGCAGTTAACATGCAAGGATGATGCACTTAAAAAGATCAAGAATGATGAAGAAGATCTGGATGAGTCTGGTGTAGGAGGTGAGCCTAAACAATCTCATGGTTCATCCTCAGGTGCAGGTACTAGTACTGGTGATGACTCGGACAAGCAGATTATTGTTTATCGAGACTACACAGATGCCAAGCCCATTGAGATGATCTAGGCTGACACGGTGATCTTTGTTGATGGATCAGGGGTGGTTAGGAGCATCGTGAACAAAGATGAGATTGAGGTGGGTCAGTTTATTGAAAGGTCTCTTACATGAGAGAAGATTTCACTACTTCTTGGTTTGAATGACGATGAGTTGACAGTGTTAGAGACGTAGCTTGATGTAAACTTATGAATGATGAAGAGATCTTAAATGATCCGACTATTGAAATGAATACAGGTTTTATTTATGAAGATGAGGAGATTGAGGTTGAAGATGTCACAGCTGAGGAGTATCCTGACCTGTTTCAACACACCAATGTTGATCAGGGTGCTCCAGTGTTTAAAGAGGAAATGTTTTAAGAAACTGAGGATAACTTGGGTAAGTTATCTAAGGGTAAAAGTGTGTTTGATACAAGATTCAATTCGATAGAAAACCCGACCGATGCTGACATTGAAAGGTGGTTTGGGTATCGAAGCAAGAGAACCCATAAGATTATTGAGGCTTATAGGTATGTAGATCAAGAGTAGAAGGATGAAGCAGCTGCTCGTGCCAAAGCCAACCAAGTGACATCATTCAAGAATGTGTCAAAGGTTCAAGGTGATATTATCTCTTTGTTATTTGATTCTGATCTGAAAGTATGCATTGTTAAATGGGAAAAAGGGATTCAATACTATGAGAAGATAATGGATTTTCTCACTCTACCGCGTTGGGATGTTTGAACCCTCGCGTGTCATCCATTTATCTACCGAGGGGGTGACCGAATAGCAGATTGGTTTCATCGACAATTGTTGTTCGAAGTAAACTCTGGTTTCAAGTTCCTAAAGCCTCACGTTCCAACCTGAAAACTTATAGATGAAATTGATCCAAGGACGGGTTGGAGAAAGTTGATCCTTAAAGTAAAGCCGCCAAATACCATGAAGAATGTGCCAGTGAAGACGTTGAATCAACACATGCATCTATTATTCAACCACTGGTATTACGATAACCGAACTGGCGAGGCCGTCATTATTCTGGGCAAAGGTTTGAAGACCGAGCTAATCAAGATCATTGATCCGATGTGGCTTGTTAACTTAACCGAGACCGACAACGACGTCCTACACAAGAATAAGATATTGTTCGAGCGCAATGAAGACTATGATCTGGCTATGCAGTTCCAACGCGTCGTGCGTGTATGTTATGAGAACGGGATTCATAGTTGCAGAGATTGGCAGTCCAAGCGCTTGAAGTAAAGTAAAAGACAAAGAGCTCAAGACGAGGGGGTGTCTGTTAGTACACGGTTTTGCGTCTCGAGTCTTTGTATCTATCGTTAATGTATTTGTCGTTTTATTAATGTAATAAAGTATTAAGTTATTATTGTAATTCGTTAAGATTAGCATCTAGTTCGTTAAGGATGTTTAACGAACTAGACTTAAGTTAAGTTCCCTCCTGATTCGTTAAGGATGTTTAACGAATCAGGGGGTGATTCATAAGTTTATTTTATTTAATGTATGTTACGAAGTGAGTGGCTAGTTCGTTACGGAATGTATAATGAACTACACTCATCTTCTATATATAGTGGGTTCGACCACTGTTTAATAAAAGTTTTGAGTTAACATTAACGAACCTCTGTCAAAATATCCTCTCAAGCTTCCTTAAAGTAATATTATACATACATCTATATACAATTAATAATATAGATAACATTAATATGGAATTAAGTTATAGCATCATGAACTAGATCCGGTTTACTATTATTAGATCTTAGATATGTGATTTCGTGTTCAAACATTTTCAATTGAAAATAATCAGATCTGACTATCAAATCCTCAGATCTGATGAATCTGGTCCGATTGGAACAAGAAATGATAATAAAGATATAAACTTTAACTAGAATAAGGAAAAGAAAACACCGGATTTTTGTAGATCTGGACGGAAAAGAAGAACAGAGCAGCTGACGTCACTCTCCAATGGAACAGTACTTTGCTTACGTCATTGTTCTTCTTCAGATCTTCAATCAACAACAAATCTTCCAAATTAGCAATCAACAAGCTCTGATACCACTTGTCGGTCCCGAATAATCACTCAATACTCAATAACAATGTCATAACCCACACATATTGTGTCGACAAGAAGGTTAATGACGGATTGCTAAATAAGGAAAGATTCTTGTTTGTTAACGGCGGAATCAGAAACAAGCAAGTTTTGTTGCTAATAGGTTAATAATGGTAACAAACACGAACAATAACTCAAAAGATTTCCATTTATATAAAGAGATTCATACAAATGATAATCAATTAGGGTTTCTTGTCGGAATGTATATTCAATGATAACCTAGGACAGCCGTCACACTCATCAGGAATATTCGATCTTATCTGAAAAGTGTAAAGGCAAATCCATAGGAGGCCTGCCCTAAAATATTCTATTTATAGGTCTCCCACCATTTGACAGCTGTCATTCCTTCTAGAAAACTTAATGATTTATAAATATTCAAATTATATATTCATAACTATACTAAGTGTAAAACAAGTCTTCCGAGTAGGCCTTGTAGCAGTAATCTTCTCCAAGTAGACTTTATGCTCTGCCTTTACTAATAGACTTGGTAACCTTGAAGCGTGCTTGGGTACAGTTCTCCGGGTAGACTATACTTAGAGTATTTCACCAATGAACTACTCACCTGGTAGACTTCAATCTTCTTGACCTTATCAGACTTTGCCCGAAAAGATCCTACTACCATAATGTTCTTCAAGAATCCGTCAAACTCATTTGTTTGATAACTTATTAAGCAACTATAGTGTGCTCGGTACACTATAGCTAGCTCTGAGTTGAACCTTGCCCGAGAAAGTAAGTACTTGATAACTTTCAAAAAGCTTGCCCGGATTCCACTTTATTAAGCAAACCTTGCGCGACTAGAAGAACAACTTTGCTAGATGTAGTGAACCCTACTCGAATTATCACTAAAGAAGACTTCAAGAAGGTAACCCTGCCCGATAGGAAAAATATCATGCCCGGCTAAGTAAAATCCAGCTCGGATGTCTTAGGTGTGCCCGGTTCCATACTTAGCGATTTCTGAGGAGGTTGAAAAGATTCCAATCTCTCTTATGATCATTTTTTAGGTCAAATCTTGACTCAACAGTTATAATATATATTAGGGAAAGTGAATACGATGGTGTCAGCCGCCTAAACTTACACGAAAAACACTTCAAAATTACGTAGTTTTGATTAAAAACTTAATTAATTAATATTTGACAATGCCTGATGGTTTTTCCAAACAACCCTATCAATAAACCCTCGTCGTTCCCTAATGCTTTTTCCAATCAACCCTATCAATTCCCTCATCTAACAATGAAGACGAAGATTAACATTGAAGATGAAGATTAGGTTGTTTCCTAATCTACTCTGCAATTTTCGGATCAACCCCTATAGGTAATGTTTTGTGGTTCCGATTGAAATCGATCATTAAGTATGTTTTTTAAAACATCGATTTACATAAATAGGTTTCAGTTTGATTCTAATATTCTAATTGGTCTATAAACCCTAATCCGCTAAATCTTAATTTTTTTCTATTGCCAACAAAAATACGGTTCAATTCTTGTTAAACGAAGGAGTTTTCCAATTCTTGGAGGAAGGTTGCAGCTTCAAAGAGATGTGATTCCGTATTAGTTGTTGTGTATGTTGATATTTTATGGGTATATTTCTATATTTTGAAAAGAATTCAAGCTTTGTTACAATTGATTAATTAGAAAGTGTAAGAAGGCTACATGTGGCCGGGCGTACACGTTTGCTGATTTACTTATAGAAAATCTTGGAGTTGTAATTGAAAAGAAGATGAGATGATTGTGTTGCTGCAGGTGCAAATGTTTTTGCTAAAGGTGAGTCTTTACACATTGTATACATAAACAAATTAATCAAGTTCACACTTTTATTTGTAACTAGGTTTAAATCAATTAACTATTTTATAGGAAATTTATCATGAAGCTTTCACTCAAAGAATGATCTTGAAGCTACAAGGAATAAAGTTGAAGATAAGTTGAAAACAAGTGAAAGATTATGCACGACAAATGAGGAAATGCTTGATTTATAGTTGGATAGATTTTCCAAATTTTGTTGTTACCTTTATGTCCATGCAAATGATTATCATTGTATTTGGAAGAAATGGAAAAATTCATAGTTGTTATGCACTTTGTAACATAAACAAAGATTGCAGAAATGGAAAAACTTTTATGTGTTTCATCTATTTGGAATGTTGTTTAGTTTTAGATTATTAGTGATTTTAGTCAAAGTTTGGACAGTTTGCTTCACACACATTTTGGACAAATATGCGCCGTCATATATGAAGCAATTCAGCTTCCAGCATTTCCACAGTCTGCACACAGCACACTTGGATGTTTCAATTTATATTGCTATATTTTGACTCGGTTTCAAATTATATTGATACGCTTTGACCCGTTTCGTTTTATATTGCTATATTTTGGCCCGTTTCGTTTTATATTACTATATTTTGACTAGGTTCTAAGTGATACGTTTTTGACTCGTTTAAGTTCGTATTGCTATATTTTGGCCCTGTTTCGTTTTATATTGCAATATTTTGGCCCGTTTCGTTTTATATTACTATATTTTGACCCGGTTCTAATTGATACGTTTTTGACTCGTTTAAGTTCGTAGTGCTATATTTTGGCCAGTTGTGTTTATATTACTATATTTTGGCCCGGTTCTAATTGATACGTTTTTGACTCGTTAAGTTCGTATCGCTATATTTTGGCCCGTTTCGGTTTAGTCCATCTACAGCCTCATGTACACGTATATTTATCAAGTTCATTGTTCTTTATATTACTATATGACTGTTATTTTCTTTTGTTCTTCTAACATTAGTTTTTCTTTTGTTTTGCACTTGAAATCAGGTATATACTCGGTTTCTGTGGGCTAAAATGTATTAACATTTCTGATTGGAGTTTTTTTTTCTAACTTATTATTACCGTGTAGCCGGAAGTATAGCATACTGTTATGTTGTAGCAAGCCGACTTTCCCTTCCTATTCCACCTTTAAAAATAAAGAGTGCAGGGGTAACAAGCGCGTTCAACCAAAAGCGGAGCATTTTATTGACGTGTCGGCAATGACGTCTAATATGATTGCTCGGTTAAAAAATGATGATCAGAAAACTATACATTTTCGCTTGTTTATACTACTATATTTTCCCCTTTCTTTTATACATTTTGTTTCTACAAGTGTA
Source organism: Bidens hawaiensis (assembly GCF_021521415.1). Taxonomy (NCBI): domain Eukaryota; kingdom Viridiplantae; phylum Streptophyta; class Magnoliopsida; order Asterales; family Asteraceae; genus Bidens; species Bidens hawaiensis. The sequence goes on from NW_027494191.1 coordinate 356,007, forward strand.
TTTCGACAAAAAAAAAAATAAAAAAAAATACAACATTTTCTCTTTAAAATGGTTTAACCGAAACATACTGCCATTAAATTATTGAAACTACTTAAAATGAAAAGATCTAAAGGTTACATCAACAAGTTTATTTCATAGACTACTCAAAGAAGTGCCAACATAGTAAATCTCCAAAACTATCAGGTCTCCAAGTCGATTCGCATATCATCCTACTCTTTCTACTAACGACTCATCGTCCTGCTAAAAGCTAATGTAAGTACAAAGCTAGCAACCACTATATGTTAATAAATACAGGTTTACCTTCTTTTTTTGGGACACCTGGTGATGTAATGACCCGGTTGCTTGCAATAAGAACAAGTTTTCATTTTCGGTCCTTCCAGGGAAGACTTGATTCTAGTTTCACTTTTGGGACGACCTTTTTTATTTGTTTTAACTTGTGGATCACGAACGGAAATTTGAGGCATCAAGTTTACTTGCGAACTTCCCACATTAGAATTTTGTACAGTACTTACCAACTGTTTGAATTTTTTTGAACATGTTGTTCTTCTAAAAAGTTAACCAAGATGGAATTTAGTTTCTTTCTCACATGGGGATTCTTTTGCATGTTCGATTGCTTTTATAAAGTTTGATTGAACACACCATAAAGTTAACGCATTGACTTCATTTCCACTATGTGTGTCTTCGAGCCAAATCGTGTGATTATCAGACTTATACCTAGCATCAAGTGTCCACCTAGGTAAAATATAATGATCAGGAAGGGTTTCAACATTTCGCTTCTTCAACACGTATACTATATGCTTGCATAACATCCCATCTGTTTCAAACTTTGCACATGAACATGCTACATCTATCTTATCCGAGAGACGAAAGTTTACAGTTCTCCAGTATATTTTATCAATATCGAGTTGTCCAACCTTATATTTGATTTCTTCTAAAGTTTTGCTTAGCGTCTCATGGGTTAAATTACGGGAAGCTTCGTTCCATTCTTTCTTGAATACATCAAAGAGCTTTCTAGTGAAGCGTTGACCTCCTTTTTTCTCTATCATATTTATAGAAGAAAGATTCGGCTTGGAGTCCATGGTCCTGAAATCTTCGTCATCTTCGGAACCCCTTTGACACACAACAACTTTATCATACTGGATTACAAACTCACTTAACATGGTTTTTGAATTTACAAATCCATCAAAAAAGAATGAATACTCTCACTTCTTCCACTTGATGTCATGCCAACAAAAAAACAATCCTTCAAGAAGGCTTTAGCCCAATATCTTCATTGATTATACATCTCTATAATCCAACTACCACTGTCAAATTGGTATTTACCACATAAAACTTCCCAATAAGTTTAAAAGTCTACAACTGTATTACTCATTACCCACCGCTTGTATGGCTCTTCAATGTCACTATAATGAGCTGTAAGTGGTCCAAGATGTTCGATTTCATGTTTCTTTATATGCCATGAGCAAAAATGATGTCGGGTTTTTGGAAAAACTGTTTTGATTGCATTTCCAATAGCTTTGTCTTGATCTGTAATTATTGCCAATGGATGCTTATCAAAAATGCACTTTAAAAATGTTTGAAATAACCATTCAAAAGTATCTCGTTTCTCATTCTCTAACAGTGCACCGACAAAAAAGAATGTATTGACGGTGATGATTAACCGCGACAAACGGAGCAAATGGCATTTTAAGTTTGTTGGTCATGTATGCGACATCAAACACAATAACGTCAGAAAATTTTACATACGAGTCTCTAGATCTCCCATCCGCCTAAAAAATATTTCTAGGAGACCCATCATCACATAAGTCCATAACAAAATAGAGGTTGGGATCTTGAAATAATTTGTCTTGGAAATGTTTAATAAGGCCATAAAACTCCTTACCTTTGTATTGTTTCCGCTGTTCATTCAAGATATTGGCACATTGTTTCAACGTGACATCATTTTCACCTGGATTTTTCATGGTATTGTTGGTGCATGTTTTGTAACAGATGATTTTTCGTGTTTGTTAGAATTGAGAGCAACGATCAAAGGGGAGACTGTTGGTGCATTTTGTGACCGTCGCTATGCAATTCAGACCAGCAGAGACGCCATAGGTGAAGTTAGAACAACTTCGCCTTAGGCGAAGTTAGAACAACTTCGCCAACGGCGAAGTTAGGACAACTTCACCTTAGGCGAAGTTATCACAACTTCGCCATAGGCGAAGTTATGAACAACTTCGCCTACTGACGCCTACTGAAGTTTATATATATATATATACACGTGTGTCTTGTTTAGGTTAAGAATCCAGTAATTCAGAGAGTTGTGTGTTACAGTTTGAGTGTCGAGAGAGAACAAACAGAGAGAGAGTGTCGTTAGGGACGACCCGAGGTAGAGCTCACCTCGGGTCGGACGTGTTTCTGTTTATGTTACGGTATGTAACGTGTTTGTTTAATTATTATTATAAAGAATCTGCAGATTTGTTTATCCCGTTCTTGTATTTGTTCGTGTATTTGTTCGTGTACGTGTTTGTGTTCTTCATCTTCTACACCATAAACGAGTCTAGGAGGATTCCGCACTCCTAGACCTCGTGCGGATCTCGTATCGAACGGCGACGCCCCGGGGGGACCTACATGTGGTATCAGAGCCTTAGGCTCTTATGCTATGGTTCGAGATCTGCGTTTTGGTGTTTCTGGCACGTTTCTGTGCGTTTCTGGCCGAACAGCGGCGCAGGCGAAGTTATTGTTCATCAGGCGAAGTTGCCGTCACTGTTCGTAGGGTTTCAGCGAAGATATAAGGTCTGGCGAAGTTATGGACAGGCGAAGTTATAGCCAGGCGAAGTTATGAACAGGCGAAGTTGACTTTAGGCGAAGTTGACTTTTCGGCGAAGTTAAAAAAAAAAAAAAAAAAAAAAAGAGTGTTTTGGAGTTTTCGTCTGTATGGCCAGGTGTACACGATTATTGTGAGACCGAAGACGTTGTTCCGTCAACGAGGGAAACTTTTTATCTCTTGGTCTTACGTGTGAACAAATACGTGTCAACTCTGGATATGGAGTTGAGTTTGAGAATGGGATATTGATTGAAACTAGATATTGACACATATTTGGGTGTTTGTGGGCAATGAAATTGTTGTTGTTCGAGGTTGACCAACTGAAGAAAGTCAAATTGAACTGAAGGTTTTCGTCATTACTGGATTGCGGTCAGAGCATATTATTTATGTTATTTTCAAGGTGTTCGAGAATTGGATCCTGAAACGTGATGCTTATTTATTAGAGTGAAAATTCTGGAACAAGTTGGATTTAATCGGGAACTAAAGTGTTTATGTTCTTGATCGTTATCCCTGGTGATTGAAGATGCTTCAGATTAATTAATGGTCATGTGTTAGATTCTGTCAAGGTGGTTTTGTGATGAATTTGATCACTTGATGTTGAGTAGTTGAAGATTAAACCTTATCGTATGCCGACGAGTTGGTGAAGTTGTGGAGGGAGCCCAACTTCACGTGTTGGTGAAGTCAGATGGACTTCACGTGATTGGTTGAGATGATCAATTTGGCACGGGGATGCATGCATTTCAAAGACCTCAATCATTATAGTCGGAGAAGCTTACACTGAAGGGGAGATATGATATGGAAGACGCTGGGTGATTGGTATATTTGTGAAGCTACAGGACAGTTTCAGACACGGCTGGTTGATGAGCAAACAGAAGATCATCAGTTAAGAGGGAGTCTGTTGGTGCATGTTTTGTAACAGATGATCTTTCGTGTTTGTTAGAATTGAGAGCAACGATCAAAGGGGAGACTGTTGGTGCATTTTGTGACCGTCGCTATGCAATTCAGACCAGCGGAGACGCCATAGGTGAAGTTAGAACAACTTCGCCTTAGGCGAAGTTAGAATAACTTCGCCAACGGCGAAGTTAGGACAACTTCACCTTAGGCGAAGTTATCACAACTTCGCCATAGGCGAAGTTATGAACAACTTCGCCTACTGACGCCTACTGAAGTTTATATATATATATACGTGTGTCTTGTTTAGGTTAAGAATCCAGTAATTCAGAGAGTTGTGTGTTACAGTTTGAGTGTCGAGAGAGAACAAACAGAGAGAGAGAGTGTCGTTAGGGACGACCCGAGGTAGAGCTCACCTCGGGTCGGACGTGTTTCTGTTTATGTTACGGTATGTAACGTGTTTGTTTAATTATTATTATAAAGAATCTGCAGATTTGTTTATCCCGTTCTTGTATTTGTTCGTGTATTTGTTCGTGTACGTGTTTGTGTTCTTCATCTTCTACACCATAAACGAGTCTAGGAGGATTCCGCACTCCTAGACCTCGTGCGGATCTCGTATCGAACGGCGACGCCCCGGGGGGACCTACAGGTATTTACGACCTTCTTGATTTGACAAGGTCTCAACCCGGATTGACCAAGTTTCAACATTAGAGATTTGCAAGCCATTGAGCGGTGCAACTTTTCATGAGACCTGTATTTCATTACTTTAGTTGAAGTAACAGTTAACTCATGGTTATGTGCATCATTAAATTCATCAACTAACCATTTGCCATCATTTTTACCAATTGAAATCCGAAGATATGCTTCACATCCAGTCCTTAAATCCCTACGACGTTTCTCAGCATCTCCCCCAGAATTACCACGCTTCAAATCTTTAAAACCCTCTTATTGCATACATATTTGATTCGGTAAGCCACATTTGTTGTCCTATTTTTAAAAGTCTCATGAATGCATATTCCAAATCCATGTGAAAACGCATAACTATTATAAAAAGCATATGCGTCATCAGGAGTATCGAAAACCTGTCCAATTACTTCCTTTGTTATTTCTTTTTTAACTCTAAAATCCAGGTACACATATTTTGTTTTCTCTACTTCAACATCGGAACCGCTATTTATGACCAAATATCCATTTGCATCAATATGTTCAATCAAATTTGTTTCAAGATCTTCCTTCTCTGATTGAACTTCTAAACCCATTAAGGTGTGGACATCCTGTATCAACAAAAGCAGAATATCATAACACGGAATGCTGATAATCAACAAGCTAAAGAAAGTATCGGAAACTTGAAACAAAATCCTGAGTTACGTGATTACAAGAACTTATTAAGATCGATTAACCACTATGCTTATGTTATTTATTAGGTGATAACTTTTGGTTTAGTAATGGAGAGAAATAAAAATACAACCAAACCTATCAACTAATTAAGATTATGATGGAATCATTCAAGAGCTATATGAAATACCGTCATGTCTGAATGATTAACTGGTACCTGCCCTAGTGCATCCATCACGTCCTTGTTATTTTTTATCACCATGTACTGGAATGAACTAGGGTTGTTGGGTTTGTAATGAAGCAACTGAGAGAGGTGATTATGCAGATCATATTTTTGTATATTTTAGTTTTAGGGTTTTTTTTTTATAATTTAGGTTGATTGGAAAAAGCATCAGACAATGTCAAATATTAATTAAGTTTTTAATCAAAACTACGTAGTTTTGAAGTGTTTTTCGTGTAAGGTTAGGCGGCTGAAAGCATCATATTCACTTTCCCCACATATATATATATTATTGTGGTTATGAATGCCAAAAATAGATTGGCTTATTTTCTTAGTTTTCCCAATGCATATATCCTATTGTAATCATTCCACTATAGTTAATTCATAATTGTTCTTCCATAAGAAATCAATTAGTTAGCTTTAATGAATTCCGCTGCTTAAGTTGTTCATTTCATAGACTAATTCAATTATAGTTCAAATATGATTTCATTTAATGTGATACTAATATATTCAAAGGATTAGATCATTTGTTTACTCTTTCATTGATTATGAGTTATGTTCAAGTAAGCTTAGATTAAAGATCTACGATTCTAACAATTGGTATCAAAGCCATGGATATTTGAATTTGATCTAATAATCAATTTAGAAACAAAGATTTAAGCTCAATATGATATTTTAAGTTGTGGATTTCAAAAGGATCTAAATATTTACTTTAAACTCTGTTGTTAGTGAAAAACTAGTTGAATTGAGAATCATGCCAATTGTACAAGATCCTCACAATATTGGTTTAACCTCCAAACCACCCATGTTAGTTCGAGGTCAATATAACATCTGGGCACAATGAATGCTCCACCATCTATGCAACCTATGGTTGTTGGAGATATGTAGTTCATGGACGGACCTCACATTCCAGAAACTATTGATCCATTGGATGTAAACAAGACGATTAAGAAGGGTCCTAAGGATTATTCTAATCAAGATCTACAAAAAATTGAAATGGATGCCAAAGCACATGTTGTACCTGCCATGGCTATTCAAAATGAAAATTATGGTAGATTAATTCATCATTATTCCGCTAAGGCTTTGTGGGATGCACCAAAAGAACAATATGGTGGAACCCACAAGTCCTTGAGCATACTCGTGAAATTCTTAGGCAACCGTATGAAGAATTTTATCATTTAAGAGGATAGAGTTTAACTCAACAGTATGAATGATTCATAACTCTAATCAGTAAATTAACAATGGTTGATGTTACTTTTACAAACTCTGTTCTTAACAACCTATTTCTGAGATCACTTCCAAAATATTGGGACACTCATGCTATTATAATAATAACTCTACCAAATTTTCAAGATCTGAGTCTGACTACTCTCCATGGTGTGCTACTTACATGTGAAAGAGATATAAGCTAAGATAAGAAGTAGATTGCTATTGGTACATCAGTTGATGATTTTACTGTCTGATCAACACTTCGATGTCGAGAGACTTAATCAGTCCAAACAACTGACCAAGGTTATGACTATCACATAGTCAAAACAACTGGTATTGGATCAACAATTGACAATCAAGCATTTGTTGTTCAAGAGAATACTCTATATGTGTCTAACAATATCTCATTCATTATGGAAGATTTACAACACATTGATCTAATTGATCTGAAGGAAATGGAAATTCTGTACCTCTTGGCGTTATTGACAATCAAGACAAACAAGTTATATAAAAGGGCAGGAAGAAAATTCTCTTGAATCAATAATAGTACAAAAGTGGGTTTTGATAAAGCGAAAATGACATCCATAACTCATAAGTGTAGGCAGGGCTGTAAAAGAACCAATCGAACACGAACAAGGCCTCGTTCATGTTCGTTCGTTAAGAAAATATTGTGTTCATGAACGGTTCACGAACACTTACCGAATGAGATTTTTTTGTTCGTGTTCATTCATTAAGGAAATTAATGTGTTCACGAACGGTTCACGAACACAAACGAACACAAATAATATTGGTAAAGGTTAGAGAATAAGACCGATGTTTTCATCAATGTGAATTTTGAAAACGAATGAACACGAAAAAGGGCATATTCATGTTCTTTCATTTAACTTTATAATTAATCAAACAAATATTTATGTTCATGTGATTTTATTTAAAAATGGACATTTGTGTTCGTTTATGTTCGTTTGTTTAAAATCTAAACAAACATAACTAAACAAAGATAAACGAACATAAATAAAAATATATGAACCAATGTGAATGAACACAAACAAACTTAAATTAAAACACATAAATGAACACAAATTAACAAATATAAAACCGTTAAGAAGATAGAGATATCCAGATAATATTTAATTATTTTTATTAATACATAAACGAACGTTCATGAACATAAATGAACGAACGAAACATGTTTTCATGTTCGTTCGTTTAATTAAACGAACACTAATTTTGTGTTCATGTTCGTCCGTTTATTAAATAAACGAACACAAACGAACTTCTCTCCGAATGGTTCACGAACTGTTCAACGAACGTTCGGTTCATTTACATGCCTAAGTGTGGGAGACTAGGACACTATGCATGGGAATGCAGAACTCAGGCACAACCAAGTCGATCATGTCAAGCCTTTAATAACTTGTCCAACTTCAACTCATCATCCTCATTCACAACAACAATCCTTCAATAACCATTCCACAACTCATTTTGCTAAAACCTCATCAATGCATAATACTGGTCCTCACTATCAGTAGCAGTATTCACCCATGTCTCAACCATTGCAGCAGATGCCGTTTGTTCAACTTACCTTCATGCAGCCCATTAACACACATGTTCAACCAGCTTTAGTTACCACACCTGGATCATCTTCATCCAGTTATGATAACTTCAAAACATGTTTCTTCACACTTGAATTTGTTAACTGGAGTAGTATGCCTGAAGAAATGAGTACCAAAGATCTAGCTCTTGTGTTATTGATGTAGAATCAAGTGAAGAAAGGGAGATGAAAAATGATTTCAATAATGAAATCATTCAAGTGCTATTGACAAGTGAACATCCAACAGATTCACAAACAGCTGATGCAAAAGCACTTCAAACTGCTACTAATGAGGTAAAATATGAGATTTGCCAAAATTTATGCTCTAATGACTGCACCATTGCAATTTATGTTGGGATGTGTAACAATTCCGACTAAACCCGGTATACCCTAACCGGTAGACAATAGTTACGTCATATTTAATGTCGGGTACATGAATTACCATAGTAATTATACGAGAATACATGGTTCACTGTATTGATTGTACGTGATTATATAATTCATCGTATTGAATACGCGATTAATCGATCGATAGTTATTGAAACCCGAACGAATCGAGGGTTCAATTATAGACGATATCTATAATATTTAGTGATTTTACGGAGCATTAATGCTTCGGGATAAGTAAAGTACGGCACAGAAAAAGAATTTCGATTTAATGGTACGTCGGTACATTAAACGAATCCTTCAATACCAAACCGAGCAAGAGATGATCGATCAAGCCGAAAAAGATGCGCGATAATTAATAATATGATGTTTTAAGTTAATAAATGTCATGGTTTAAGTTTTTTAAAGTTTTTAAATCGGTTTTACATAAATTTCATTTTTAAGCCGAAAAACGACCGTTTTAACCTCGTTTTAAGCCGAATTAGACATTTAACCGAAAACGAACTGAACCAGATTATCCAAAACATTATCCGGATTACGGGAATCCAATTGTGTGGTTAGGAATGGAGAAGTGGGTCCCACCCCACCCCTCATACATTCCGATCGGAACTCCCATCCCCATTGTCTCATTATTTTTCTTTTTCTCAACACAAACATTCAACATTCCATCTTCCTCTCCACTTGATGATCTAAAACCGAGAGTTTGTAGCAAGAAAACAAGGTAAAGAATCGAGTTAATCACGTTTCTATCTTCGTTTCTTGAGTTGGTTTGCAAGAAAATGAAGTTTCAAAGATGAAAACCGATTCTTGCATGATCAAGTGATGTATACGGGTTATACAAGGGATCTTGGTCCAAGAAAGGAGTTAAACGAACCAAAAACGAATTTTTACGGTTTAAATCTTTGTTTTTGAATCATAACCGAAACTATAGTGTAAGAGGCTTGATCGTGAGTGTAACTTGCTTGGTATTGTGGTATGTTGGTTGTAGGTTCTGTATTTAGTGGTAGATAAGGCGGAAAAACGAGTTTGTAGCTTGTAGTGGCGGAGATCGAAAGGTATATTCGGTTTATGTTCGGTTTTGGAGTTTTTGGACAGATTGTTGATGGTTTAGAGTTGGGTCATGAAATTTTACAGGGATGTTCTACACATTGAAAATAAGAGTTCTGTGAATTTTTGGTAATTTTTGGACAAAGGATGAATATTTGGTGAATTTAATACTTGGTTTTGGATAAAAATGGTGAAAAATAGTTAAATATCATGAAAAATTCTGGAAAATTTCAGATAAGCTTTTTATAACATGTATATGTCACACACAAAAGTTTAGGTCAGTTGGAGAATTCTAAGTAGGCTTTTCGGTTAAACGAGTTCTAGGGCTTTCTAGCTCGGTTTTAGTGAAAATGGCATGTAAAGGAAGATTTTGGTTCTGGAAAAATTACAGGGGACTATGTGGATGGCAGGGGACATCCAGGAGAAATTTGGGATTTTTCTAAGATCGTTTGGTATTTACGACATAATTAGTGTTTAAATGGTGATTAAAAATAGATAAATAAATTTTAAATATAGAAATTAATTCTGGAAATATTTTTATAAAATTCCCCACTGTCAAAAAGTGATTTGTGCAAAATTTCAAGATCTGATATTAAACGGATAATTATTTGTGCAAAAACAAACTTTTAAAGTTTAAAACGCGTAAACCGGTAAAGTTCGCTTAAGCGAGCTGACTGGTGTATAAAAACCCTAAAAATGAACTATTTTCATATAATTGAGTTAAACAAGTAAAAATAAATCATCCGAAAATAATTCGGATGATTTGGGTATTTTTAACCGATTTAACAGTTTCCGGTACGCTAAAGACGGAAACGGGTCCCGCGGCCAATCGGGGTGTCTAAACCGAGCTATAATTTCACATCTTTAATTAAATTATCAGTCAACCACTACTTTCGGGTCGTGTGTGACCAAACTCATTTTTGAAACGTAAAAACGGATAACCGTGCTAGGCACGCAAAACGAGAAAAACGACTAATAGTAATTGTGACCATGGAACTCTAAACGATATCACAATCTGAGTCCGGAGAAGTGTTTCTGGGTTAACATTGCCCCCAGAACGGGTACAGTGCTGGGTTAACAGTGTCCCCAGATGTACCGGTTAACTTGGTTAAAGTTATATTAATAATGAGTGTATAGTAACGATCGTAGGGATCATATTACAGATTGGACGTGTTAACTGATAATGATTGTTGTTACCTGCTTGCATGTGCTAAGGTGAGTTTCACGAGCCCCTTTTTCTGAATTGTTTTTAAATATTTTCTCGGGGCGGAAGCATGTTACTAACGAAATGTTTAAGTACATATTGAACGCATGGATTTGCGTGTGTTTATACATATATGATTGTACAGGAATCGTAAGGAATGGGTACAGTACTGGGTTAACAGTGTCCCCAGACGTCCTTAAATGTGTTTCTGGGTTAACGTTGCCCCCGGAATGGGTATAGTACTGGGTTAACAGTGTCCCCAGATGTCCCTAGAAGTGTTTCTGGGTTAACATTGCCCCCGGAAAGGGTACAGTACTGGGTTAACAGTGTCCCCAGATAATATTATATTATGATATTGATTTATCAAGGTTTACTCAAATTGTGAAACTCACCAACTATTCGTAGTTGACCCGTTTTCTCACATGCTTTTCAGGTACAATTAAGATGAAGTGATTGCTTACGTGCTAAGTGCTTGATGTGTGTAAGATTTGCGTGTGGGATGTTAGGATACATTATATTACATAGAATTATGTATCGTATTGTATGATGTGTGTATCACCTAGACGGTAATGAATTATGAGATAATGTAATTTGAAGTATATTAATGTATTCAGTTTTCTTTATAAACAATGTGGTTGATATCAAAGGTGTCTGTTGCATCCCGTTTACGTTTCCGCTGCGGTTTCGGGGTGTTACAGAAGTTGGTATCAGAGCCATTGGTTATAAGTAATTAGGATGTCTTTAAAAGATACCTAAAATATAACCAGTAGCTCAAGTATTATAGGATCTGAATATCAACTAATAATTTATAGTGACGAGAGCTGGATGAACTTGGATGGACAAGTGAGTTATTATGGTCCGGAACATAATAACAGACTTGTCCGCACGAGGGAATTCAGGGGAAGTCACGGGGTACATTAATAGGTAAAAATGGCAACATATGTGTAAAGTATATAATATTATTTATACGTGCTAATGTGTATATATATATATGTGCATATCTTGTGGGTACAAGTATTGAGAAATAAGACCCGGATAAGGAACCGGGGGATGAAATAATAAAAAGTACCGAGGATGCTGAAATTTCTAGAGCATCGGTTGATGATAAGCATGACTTATCGGGCTATAGTTATGATAGTACCAAGTTAGATCTCCCGTTTGACATTAACCAGAAATATCTAGTAACCGTCACTCCCAACCGAAATTAATAAATCCCTTACCCTACCAACACCGGTACCGTATGTCTTAATAGCCCCCTATGTTCACCCGAACCGTCGACCCTCACGTACAGACGGATCTGTAGCTGAACCCATTCCTATTCCATTAAGGTAAATAAATAAATAAATAAATAAAATGAAATAAAATAATAATAATAATAATAATAATAATAAATTTGATAGTAAATGAGCAGATAAAAATAATATATATAGAAATATATACATGTATTTCTCACTCTCAATCATATGAGACATACCACCTCTAGATCGAGAATTACCGACTTTAGCGAACCTAGAACGCCGGAGGACATTGACCGAGCAAGTGATAGAGTTTCCCATAATAGTAATTGATAATATTTGAAGGCAACCCATGTTGAGCGATTACCTTGAACCTTGCAACTCCCTATGTTAACCTTACATCCGTTAGATGCCTATACCCATGTATACCCGAATAGAATGATTACCCATACACAAGGAGGTGTCGGAATCATTATAGCATAGTTGGCTGTTCGTTCGTAGGTGGTATACCGTGTATGCCAGATATACAAATAGACACGGATATTATAACTCCATGGTACGTAATCGTTTGGTGCTCACGGTGAGCATGTATCGGTTATGCTGACATGCAGAAGGATATTGAAATCAAGCATAGTAAACATTAATCTGTGTTGAGAAAGATCTATATGTCAGTTGGTGACAAGGGTTATGAAACATATTTAAACGTTAACCGACGTCAGGTTAAGTCCTTATGATATTATATTTGTGGGACATATATACTAGATACTAGTATGTGTAATATGTATGATAATATTTGGTGTGTATGTGTACCTGCTGTTATGATTGAGCTGGTAACGAGCTATACGGTGAGATTAGTATTGATTACTGCGTACGGGATGAGTACGGCAGAATGACATAAAAAGAGTAACTCCAATGATGGAGATTGATATGATTCAGTCGATTGCTCAAAGATAGCAGATGATGATACCGAATGTCGTATCACAGATTACTGCTAGTGTTGATGCGAATGTGATCGCAGAATTATAGATCGAGTAATCACATGATTATGAATATTTCAATTCTTAGTGGTATTACTAAGGGTGATAATGTCCCACCGAATATTATTATGACTACAAGCATTAGTTATAAACTAAACATGAATAGTAGTCGTGATGAATTAGATCCGGCATGAAGGATATGTTGTTGGTTGTGTTAGGGAAATTATTGATAGTTTACTGATGGTAAAGGGAGGAATGGATTAGCGAGTGGATAGAAAAGATCGAAATGGTTAAGGATATTGGTAAGAGTCCAGAACATTGTGTAGTGAAATATGCTACAGATATGTTGGTAGATTATGTTGTATCGTGATGGAACACGATGGTACAAAAGTATAGTTAGAAAATTTTTACTCAGATTATATGGTCAGAATTTAAAATTCTTGTGCTAGAGCACTTTTATTCGAGTAATTAAGTCCATAGATTGGAAACTGAGCTATGAAGATAGAAATGTTGTGTGCTGATCACTTAGAACACGCTAATCGTTTGAAGAAATTGTCATCTTTGGTAACATGGCTAATTACTCCTGAAACTAAGCGAAGTGAGCGCTATATTGGGGACTAACTCCATCGATAAGGAGTATAGTCAATCCTGTAAAATATACAACCTTTGGAAGGGTTGTGACACAAGCCAGCATCGATATATTTGACTCTGTGGGAAGCGGACTGGAAGGACGTTAGGTGAGACGTCGAGTGTTAAAGAAGAGAAATGATAAAGGTATAGTGCAAGATAGGCTTTTGAATAAGTAGGTATGTCCTACAACCCAGAATTATACTAAGACTAGTTCTGGTGTGAAAACATGAACCGCATGAAGGGTCCTTCCCTAAATGTGGAAAATATGGTTATCGACAAGAAGAAGAATGTCGAGTGATAGTAGGCCACAGGTGTGGTAAAGATGGACGTAATGCCCCAATTGTAGAACCAATTGAAGCCATGTGAACCGGCGACCCCAAACCATTCGTGAACAACCACTCCGAACCCAACAACTTCAATAACAATCCATCCAAATAAACCAAATTATACCAAACAGCTGTACTTGCTATGAATGTGGCAGTACAGAACGTTTCAAGAGAAATTGCCCAAAGTTGAACCAAGGTGTCGTGGGAAGACGAGCCTCATGACAAGCATCAATCTCTGATCGAGCAAGGAGCCGTGCTTTTGTGAGTAATTCGAATAAAGCACGTCATGATCCAAAGGTGGTATTAAATATGTTGTAGTTCTAAATCAATAGGCTTCAGTGATATTTTTACGGTCGTCGATAGAAGTTAGTTCCTGTTAACCTCCTATCATTTGGAAAGATACCGATTAGTGAAACTATAGAACCATATACTGTAGAATCGCTAACGGTAAACCCCTAATGGTTAACTAAATTGTTCGGAATTGTCCTATTATTCTGAACGGTTAACCTTTCCTTATTGACCTACGACCAGTAAAGTTAAGAAGTTTTGACGTAATAGTTAACATGGATTGGCTAACTCAACATGAAGCTGAAATCAAATATGAAAAGAAGATGATTAGAAGCTCTCCTTCGGACGATGAAGCGATTAGATACAGAGAAAAGTGTACGGTGTTATGTTACCACTCTAATCTCATCTTGAGATGTTATAATATTTACGACAAGAAGATGTGGTGTATTTAACAAACGCGATTGCCAAAGTATTTAAAAGAAAACATATAGAAGATATCCCGATGGTACGCGAATTTCCACAAGTTTTCCCAGAAGAACTTCCTGGATTACCGCCAACCCGACAGGTCGAATTCAGAATCTATTTAATGCCTCAAGTTGGCCCTGTTGCTAAAACACCTTACCGACTTGCACCAACTGAAATGCAAGAATTTTTGGATAAGGTTTTATACGACCTAGTTAGTCACCATGGGGTGCACCTGTGTTATTTGGGAAATGAAGGACGGAAGTGTTAGGATATGTATTGATTAGGGAGAATTGAATAAAGTGACAATCAAGAATAGGTATTCACTTCTTCGAAGTAAATTATCTGTTTAACCAACTGCAAGGGGCGATTTATTTTTAGAAAATTGATCTTAGATATAGTTATCACCAAATGAAAAATCCAAGAGGAGGACGTTGCAACAACAGCGTTTCGGACTCGTTACGGCCATTATGAATTCTTAGTTATGCCTTTCGGGCTAACAAATGCACCGGCAGCATTCATGGAACTCATGAACCGAGTCTGTAAACTTTATTTTGACAAATTTGTCATAGCATTCATTGATGATATTTTGATATATTTGCAACGTAAAGAAGAGCACGAACGACGTGTAAGGAAAATTGTGGAAGTGTTAAAGCAAGAGGAGTTGTACGCGAAGTTTTCGAAATGTGATTTTGAATAAAGAAGGCATAATCCCTTGGTCATGTTGTAAGGCAACAAGGATTTCACTAGATCCAAATAAGATGGAAACCATTAAAATTGTGCCAAGCGCCGATTTTAAGTCTCCCCGACGGAGACGATGGTTTTGTCGCGTATTGTGACGCATCGCGTAGAGGGTTAGGATGCGTGTTGATGCAGAATAATAAGTTTATAGCCTATGCTTCCCGACAGTTAAAAGTACACGAGAAAAATTACACTACTCACGACTTAGAACTGGGAGCGGTTATCTTCGCACTTAAAATCTGGAGACATTATCTCTACGGTACGAAGTGCACCATCTTCGCCGATCATAAAAGTTTGCAGCACATATTCGATCAGAAAGAACTGAATATGAGGCGATGAAGATGGGTCGAGTTGTTAAACGATTATGACTGTGACATCCGTTATCACCCCAGCAAGGCTAACGTCGTAGCCGATGCCTTGAGTAGGAAAGATCGGGTTAAGCCATTACGAGTGAAAGCGCTAGGGATGATGGTCCAGTTGAACCTTTCGGACCTGATTCGAGTCGCTCAACGTGAGGCGTTGAAAGAGGAACATTTGGAAAAGGAAGGACTTTACGGCAATGAGAAGAATTTCGAACAGCGCGTGGACGAAATTCTCTATTTCAAAAATCGGATTTGGATCCCGACCCTCCATGACCTTCGTGAATTAATCATGGACGAAGCGCATAGATCGAAATATTCATACATCCGGGATCGGATTAGACTATTGATGATACGAATATCTGAACGGATTTTATTAATGGCCGAGTTTGGAGAAAGATATGGTTACGTATGTTGGTGAATATTTAAGATATGCAAGAGATAATGCTGCACACCGAAAACCTTAGGGGACGCCACAACGACAGAAAATTCGCCAATGATAGTGGGAATAAATTACAATGAATTTCGGGACGCAAATTCCCAAGATATATCAATGGCATGATGTAAATTGGGTAATCGCGGATCGATTAACCAATCCTCGCATTTCATCCCAATCCATGACGATTACCACAATGAACTCTCGCCCAAGTTCATGATGGTGAAACGGTATCTCGTCGTGGAGTACCATTTTCAATTATCTCATATCGAAATAGTCATCCTACTTCCATTATTGGAAGGCGGGGAAGGAAGCATCGAGAGCTTAAACCTTTCTATGGGTGAAGTATTTATCACCAATTTGTTAAATTTAAAATGGGCGTCAATCAAGCCATAAGATTTGAATTGATTCGAGAATCAACCAATCGGATTTATAATATTTAAGATAAGTTGAAAGCAGCGCGAGATTGGCAAAGGATTTATGCCAACATTCAAAGGAAACCATTGTCGCTGGAAAGAGGTGACAAGGTATTTTTAAGGCATCACCTTAGAGAGGTGATATGAGGTTTGGCAAAACCGAAAATAGCTCCTTAATACACAGGACCTCATGAGACTATCTCCATGATTGGTCATTTAGTTTATCGATTAAAGTACTCCAGGGGCTAAGTACTATACATGATGTTTTGCCATGTATACGGATTGAAAAGTACCTAAGCGATGAGGCAACGAGAGTACTAGTAATGGAGGTACTCATAGAAGACATGCTTGATATCATAAATAATTCCGTAGAGATAGTAGACGGGAAAACTAAACAGTTTGGACATACCAAGCTTTATTGATTAAGATTAAGTGGAATTCACAACGAAGACCAGATTATACCTGGTAACGCGAGGGTAAATTCTGAAGGAAAAACCCCCACCTTTCTCACGGAAGGGGATAGTGGGCGTGTAAAAATTTCGAGGACGAAATTTCTTAACGGGGGGAGAATGTAACAATTCCGACGAAACCCGGTATACCCTAACCGGTAGACAATAGTTACGTCATATTTAATGTCGGGTACATGAATTACCATAGTAATTATACGAGAATACATGGTTCACTGTATTGATTGTACGTGAATATATAATTCATCGTATTGAATACGCGATTAATCGATCGATAGTTATTGAAACCCGAACGAATCGAGGGTTCAATTATAGACGATATCTATAATATTTAGTGATTTTACGGAGCATTAATGCTTCGGGATAAGTAAAGTACGGCACAGAAAAAGAATTTCGATTTAATGGTACGTCGGTACATTAAACGAATCCTTCAATACCAAACCGAGCAAGAGATGATCGATCAAGCCGAAAAAGATGCGCGATAATTAATAATATGATGTTTTAAGTTAATAAATGTCATGGTTTAAGTTTTTTAAAGTTTTTAAATCGGTTTTACATAAATTTCATTTTTAAGCCGAAAAACGACCGTTTTAACCTCGTTTTAAGCCGAATTAGACATTTAACCGAAAACGAACTGAACCAGATTATCCAAAACATTATCCGGATTACGGGAATCCAATTGTGTGGTTAGGAATGGAGAAGTGGGTCCCACCCCACCCCTCATACATTCCGATCGGAAACTCCCATCCCCATTGTCTCATTATTTTTCTTTTTCTCAACACAAACATTCAACATTCCATCTTCCTCTCCACTTGATGATCTAAAACCGAGAGTTTGTAGCAAGAAAACAAGGTAAAGAATCGAGTTAATCACGTTTCTATCTTCGTTTCTTGAGTTGGTTTGCAAGAAAATGAAGTTTCAAAGATGAAAACCGATTCTTGCATGATCAAGTGATGTATACGGGTTATACAAGGGATCTTGGTCCAAGAAAGGAGTTAAACGAACCAAAAACGAATTTTTACGGTTTAAATCTTTGTTTTTGAATCATAACCGAAACTATAGTGTAAGAGGCTTGATCGTGAGTGTAACTTGCTTGGTATTGTGGTATGTTGGTTGTAGGTTCTGTATTTAGTGGTAGATAAGGCGGAAAAACGAGTTTGTAGCTTGTAGTGGCGGAGATCGAAAGGTATATTCGGTTTATGTTCGGTTTTGGAGTTTTTGGACAGATTGTTGATGGTTTAGAGTTGGGTCATGAAATTTTACAGGGATGTTCTACACATTGAAAATAAGAGTTCTGTGAATTTTTGGTAATTTTTGGACAAAGGATGAATATTTGGTGAATTTAATACTCGGTTTTGGCTAAAAATGATGAAAAATAGTTAAATATCATGAAAAATTCTGGAAAATTTCAGATAAGCTTTTTATAATATTTATATGTCACACAGAAAATTTTAGGTCAGTTGGAGAAGTCTAAGTTGGCTTTTCGGTTAAACGAGTTCTAGAGCTTTCTAGCTCGGTTTTAGTGAAAATGGCATGTAAAGAAGATTTTGGTTCTGGAAAAATTACAGGGGACTATGTGGATGTCAGGGGACATCCAGGAGAAATTTGGGATTTTTCTAAGATCGTTTGGTATTTACGACATAATTAGTGTTTAAATGGTGATTAAAAATAGATAAATAAATTTTAAATATAGAAATTAATTATGGAAATATTTTCATAAAATTCCCCACTGTCAAAAAGTGATTTGTGCAAAATTTCAAGATCCGATATTAAATGGATAATTATTTGTGCAAAAACAAACTTTTAAAGTTTAAAAAGCGTAAACCGGTAAAGTTCGCTTAAGCGAGCTGACTGGTGTATAAAAACCCTAAAAATGAACTATTTTCATAAAATTGAGTTAAACAAGTAAAAATAAATCATCCGAAAATAATTCGGATGATTTGGGTATTTTTAACCGATTTAACAGTTTCCGGTACGCTAATGACTGAAACGGGTCGCACGGCCAATCGGGGCGTCTAAACCGAGCTATAATTTCACATCTTTAATTAAATTATCAGTCAACCACTAATTTCGGGTCGTGTGTGACCAAACTCATTTTTGAAACGTAAAAACGGATAACCGTGCTAGGCACGCAAAACGAGAAAAACGACTAATAGTAATTGTGACCATGGAACTCTAAACGATATCACAATCTGAGTCCGGAGAAGTGTTTCTGGGTTAACATTGCCCCCAGAACGGGTACAGTGCTGGGTTAACAGTGTCCCCAGATGTACCGGTTAACTTGGTTAAAGTTATATTAATAATGAGTGTATAGTAACGATCGTAGGGATCATATTACAGATTGGACGTGTTAACTGATAATGATTGTTGTTACCTGCTTGCATGTGCTAAGGTGAGTTTCACGAGCCCCTTTTTCTGAATTGTTTTTAAATATTTTATCGGGGCGGTAGCATGTTACTATCGAAATGTTTAAGTACATATTGAACGCATGGATTTGCGTGTGTTTATACATATATGATTGTACAGGAATCGTACGGAATGGGTACAGTACTGGGTTAACAGTGTCCCCAGACGTCCTTAAAAGTGTTTCTGGGTTAACGTTGCCCCCGGATTGGGTACAGTACTGGGTTAACAGTGTCCCCAGATGTCCCTAGAAGTGTTTCTGGGTTAACATTGCCCCCGGAAAGGGTACAGTACTGGGTTAACAGTGTCCCCAGATAATATTATATTATGATATTGATTTATCAAGGTTTACTCAAATTGTGAAACTCACCAACTATTCGTAGTTGACCCGTTTTATCACATGCTTTTCAGGTACAATTAAGATGAAGTGATTGCTTACGTGCTAAGTGCTTGATGTGTGTAAGATTTGCGTGTGGGATGTTAGGATACATTATATTACATAGAATTATGTATCGTATTGTATGATGTGTGTATCACCTAGACGGTAATGAATTATGAGATAATGTAATTTGAAGTATATTAATGTATTCAGTTTTCTTTATAAACAATGTAGTTGATATCAGAGGTGTCTGTTGCATCCCGTTTACGTTTCCGCTGCGGTTTCGGGGTGTTACAGGATGAGAAAAGACCTGTGGAAGGTTGGAATCTTCTCAATCTCCCTAAAAATAGCTAAGTATGGAAACTGAGCAAACTCGGGCCTCCCAGCAAGCTTTTACTTAGTCTAGCAAGGTATTTTGCTTTCCTAGCAATGTTATCTTCTGGAATTCCTCTTAAGTGATAGAACAAGCAAGGTTCACTTTGCCTAGCAAGGTTGTTCTTCAAAGTCAAGCAAGGTTTATATCATAGCAGACTCTTGACTAAACTAAGCTAAAATCAACTCTTTTGGAGAATATAGCAAGGTTTATTCATAATAAAAAGTGGTCAAAGGAACATTGAAGGAAGTTGATAAAGAAATTACTCAAGGACTTCTAACTAGCAAGGTTCAACTCTGAGCAAGCTACAGTGTTACCAAAACACTTGGGTTTGTTCAAATAAGTTAAGTTAACAAAACGTTGAAGGGATCTATGAAGAACAAGTTTTCTTGTAGGACCTTATCGAGAAAAGTTTGATATGGTCAAGAGGATTGAAGTCTGCTAGTTGAATTTTTTCTAAGAAAATATTCTAAGTAAAGCTTGCCGGGAGAACTGTTCACCAGCACACTTAATGGTCACAAGGTTTGCTCGCTAAAGAAAAAAGCTGCAAAGCTTGCCCGAAAACCTGTTTACACTTAGAATCTTTTGCAATATGTTTTGAATATGTTTCAGTCATTAGGGTTTCTAAAAAGTTAATGGCAGGTTTCAGGGAAGGCCTATAAAAGGAATAATTTAGGTCACGCCTATGACACACACCTGAACAACGGACAAGAGCGAATATTGTGATTTGACGGCTGTCTCCCTCCTGTATAGAAAGCTGCCAAAAATCCAAACAATCCACCTTGAAACCCTAATTGATTTTCATTGTATCCTTCATAATATATATGGAAATCTTTTAAGTTACTTTGTGTGATTGTTAATTTCATGTCCGTTGAGCAACATTTAGAGTATTATTGATTTCGCCTTTAATATTCTATTGTTCTTTTCCAAAAATAGTAAGTCGTTGACCTTCTTGTCAACACTTATGTGTGGGTTACAACAGTGAGTAAGTGAGCTATTGAGTGAGCTATACGGAACCGACAAGTGGTATCATAGCTTTTTTATGCTATTTTTGTGAAGAACTATTGCTGATTTTAAAGATGAAAAGTGACGTCAGCTGACAACTGTTACATTGGTTTGTGACGTCAGCTGCTTTGGTTTTTCATTTTTATCAGATCTACAATATTTTTGAGGTTTAAAAGTATTTTCTTACTCGGATCTTCATTAAAGTTCTTACCTTTCTATAAATCATGCTCTAATCCGTCCAGATAGATCAGATATGTGGACAAAACCCTCAGATCTGATTATTTTCAAAGAGTGTTTAGGTTTTTTTAAGTTTATTAAGTTTTCTCCATTTTTCAAAATATTTAAAAAAATTACCAAAAAATATGCTTGGATCAATGGAAGAGCAAGAGGTTTCTACTAATAAGATTCCTAGGCTGTATGGACAGGAAAACTACATCAAATAGAAGGTGCTATTTGAAGCTGCCGTCTGTTACATTGATGTGGAGATGTGGAACTCGATTAAGAATGGGCCTGATGTGCTAGATGGAACAACAAACAATCAAACTGTTGAAAGGACAAAGAAAAAGAAAGATGACAGACTTTACTAAATTGGTATTTGAGACATCGAAGCCAATTCTAATCTTTCTACTTTACTAAATTACTTGCCTTATTTAATTAACCTTCTCGTGGTAGTATGAGATAAGCAAGGTTGGACTTGAAAATACGCATGCTACTTTATTTTATGTCATAGAATATGCTCACTTAGAAATGAGAGGCTATTCTATCATATATTATTAAGGAAGGTTTATCACATGTTAACTTAATAGTCATCAAGGAAGAATGGTAGATTCTTGATCTTAGATGGTAACCTTCGTATAATTGAATTACCCATTTAAAATTTATCTTCTTGTTACTACATATTATATATATATAAGTATTTCTATTTTATAAAAAGTTTAAAAATCAACCCAAAAATGATTAAAACTCTCCGAATGAACTAAAACGAAGATTCATTATTAGAAACATTTGTGTCGACGGATCGATACTTGGTTCTTACCAATACTATTCTACATATAGGATAGGTACACTTGCCTATTTTGTGTGTATTTAGTCTTAGTAGAAATCACTTTAATTAATTTAAAACATGATCTTGTGCGCAAGTTAAATCTCATCCTTTATAATTTACCACACTCAACGCATCACATCAAGTTTTTGGCACCGTTTCCGGGGGACACGGTACGTTTCAAAGAACGATCCAAGTTTTAATTTAATCCATTGGTTTAAAAATTGTACAAATTTTCTAACTTACTAACTATTATATTAGAATTTTTCTTATTTTAGGCTAGCCTAACCTTTACTTTAGCTTAATTAACTTATACCTTAGTTCAGTTTTAAAATAGCCTAGCCTAACTTTTAGTTTAACTTTTACTAACCTTTAGTTTTTAAATAGTTTAAATTGAATTTTATCCCGTGTATTTCCTCGACATTCGAACCTGAGCTTGTTTCTGCAATTTCTGAGCCGAAACGACTTTCTCATCAACGAAGACGTAAACGGTCCTGCAGAAACTGCTGAAACAATCAAAGACGAGTTAGTAAATGCCACCGCATAAGAAGAAAATCAAACCGAAGAAATGACGGAAGCACAAAAAAATTGAACAAACATGAGCCAATATGCCAAACCAACTCTCAAAGGCTACGGAAATAGAGTGGCTCCACCCGATATTACCGAACATTTTGAAATCAAATCAAGCACCATTCATACGGTGTAAAATTCAGTTCAATTTCATGGTCTACTCGACAAAGACCCTCTTTCTCATGTATCACAATTCTTAAGAATCTGTGGAACCTTTAAAATTCAAAACTGTTCCGAATATCAAATCAAACTCAAATTCTTTCCTTTCTCTCTAAGGGGTCAAGCCTTAGAATGGATAGAATCTCTTCTTTCTGGTTCCATAACTAACCAGGACCAGCTGATTAAACAGTTTCTCTTCAAAAACTTTATGCCTGATAAACCTGCTAAATATCAAGCCAGCATTACCAGATTCGGACCGATGATGATGAGTCACTACACGTGGCATGGGAGAGATAAAAAAGTCTTTTAAAAAGATGCCCACATCATGGACTAGTGTATGGTTACAAGTACAAACTTTCTTTGACGTACAATCCAGTCATAACAAACACGCCATCGACCAATTTGCCGGTGGAGACCTGGGTTCCTAATAACCTAATAAAGCATTTGAAATCATGGAGATGACAGAAAAGAAGAGTTTCGTTTATAACCCACCAAGATCAACACCAACACACAAAGGAATTCACCACGTCGATTCCAACACTCTCGTCACCGCGTAGCTTGAAGCACTCTTTAAAATATTCGAACAACTTCAAGCCAATCTTTCAAAAACCAGGATCACCTGTGACACCTGTGGGGGAACTCATAAGATGAGTGACTGCAAACAACTCATTATGGCCATGGAAGAAGTTGCCTTCATCACCCGTCAAAACAATGCTTTCAGGAACTACTACAATCCAGGTTAGAGAAACCACTAGAATTTCAGTTGGAAGGACGGATGTAAACTCAAACTCTACCCGGATTTGAAAAGAGATCGATGAATCAATCCTTCCAAACCAAACCTCAATTTCAAGAATAAAGTTCCAGTAGAAATCAAAATCCGAACTACTCAAAAATTGAAGAAATGTTGATTCAAATCATGACCGAAACAAATGAACTGAAAAGAAGGTTGTCTTAAGAGCCGTTGATATCAGCGGAATATTATTGAAGCATGAAGCTGATCTAAAAAGCCAACAATCATCATTGCAGAATCTAGAAACTCAAATCGGACAGATTGCCCTATAATTGTCTGAAAGACCACCTTGTGCTCTTCCAAGCAACACTATAACAAACACTAATGCATCAGACAACACTGTTACATTAAGAATTGCCAAAACCACCGTTGCCTCACCAACTTTGGAACCAGTTATGGAGAAGGAAATCCCTGATAAAATGCAAGAGAGACTGATCCCAAAAGGCACCGTACAACCTAAGGAACCAATCTTAACATATGTTCCACCAATTCCATATCCTGGATGGCTGAAACAGGAGAGACTGGAAGCTTAGTACGAGAAGTTTTTAGAACTCTTTAAACAACTCCACAACATCCCTTTCGTCAAAGCTATTGCTCGGATGCCTAAATATGCAAAGTTTCTCAAAGAAGTGCTGACCAACAAAAGGAAGCTGGAGGAACTCTCGCATGTCACCCTGAGTGAAGAATGCTCAGCTGTCATCCAAAACAAGTTGCCCGCCCAAAATGACCGATCTAGGGAGCTTTACTATCCCTTGTCTCATATGTTTGTCTATTAATAATGCCCGGCTGACCTAGGAGCAATGTAACGATTCCGACGAAACCCGGTATACCCTAACCGGTAGACAATAGTTACGTCATATTTAATGTCGGGTACATGAATTACCATAGTAATTATACGAGAATACATGGTTCACTGTATTTATTGTATTGAA